>NC_081847.1:54490773-54810773 GCF_963259705.1 Myotis daubentonii | reverse complement strand
GGAGGAGTCTCATTACTGGAAAGAAGGAATGTGATAGGAGCAGTAATGAGGCTGAGTACTGCTGGGAGCGAGGACAGCTGATGTATACTGCAGACGGCACATTAACAAAATAAATACTCCCAGCACTTAACCTTGCTCAAGGTATGCAAAATCTAATTCTAAACCTGCTAAGGTCATAAAGCAGGGCAAAAACAAAACAAAAACTAAAAATCTTCAGGTAAATAGTTAAAGACCAGTAAAGATTGTCTGAAATTCTAGTCATGCACTTAAAAGATTATCACACTATGCACAGAATCTTTACTTTTAAATTTCTTTCATATTTATTAGTGGGATGTTCTGCAGATCCAGGTACTTAAGAAGTCCAAATAGCCATTTAAAAAAGTCCATCTGCATGAGCAATTACGTAGGAGTCGGCAACATACATCATAACTACTATCACTAAAACAGCAGTGTATTTTGAAAAGTTCTTTTGTAATATTTTAAAGCTATGATATCAAGGCCTGCCATCATCTCCATAAAGATTTTTATTTTAATGCTTTTAAAAAATAAGAATACCAAGAAATTAATATTGTGAATTCTGAAATATTTTCTACCTTTAAATCCTTATGAGATAAAATGTTTCTCTTTCGTGTGATACAGAAAAGCATTCACATTGTGTACACATTTAAAATTTAATACAATTAACCACAGTGCACAGGAAATATTTTTTCTCTATATAGAATATATGTTGGGGACAATTCACTGAGAAAGTGCTTACAAATTAGGCTCATTTCTGGATCATTTTTAGTGCATTGAGTGTTGGAAGACATAACTTACTTAAATGTCAAGAAATTATATCTTCAGAAAGAGCATCTCCCTGACTTTCTTTGTAGAAAATTATGGCATGTGAAACAGGATTAGGACTTTCGTCTTACACTGTCCTTGCCCCCAAGTTCTTCATCCACTCAAACAAATCTGAAGACAAATTTTTCCATTTCCATTGTTTTTTCATGGGTTAATTATTTTTAGGGTCCACTTGGAAATGCATGGAAGCTGGAAAGTGTTCCTACAGGTGACTTCCTTTATATTCCCATTGGCAGGTCTGCAAATTTACAACTGTTTCGCAATTGTAGAAACTGGGCATAGACTATTTACGCCCTTTCCACCAAATAGTAAGTAATTTTGCTTAATGCAATGATAAGCGATAATTACCTGAACAAAATGAAGATATTCTGATAAAAGTAAAAGCTCCTTCCACTTACATTCCTTTAAAACTGAAGAAAGTAAAACTGAAAAGAGGAAATTGTGTCAAAGTGGCATTCTGGCCATTTGGACCTGTTAACAGTTCATTATGTTAATGAACCTAGCACAACAGAGAATTGTTAGATTTTATAAGCCAAGCTTCATAATAAATTTGCCTTTTGCTTAAAACATATTTTAAAAACTGCAATTAGTGAGGGAAAAAATTCTTCAATACAATCCAGGTTTCTTATTTTGGACAAATAATTTAGAATCACCACCTACGCTTTTTTTTCCCTTCAAACTGGGGTTTGTATGCAATCTCAATAACATCATCAGTTCGGTTGCTATGCTTACTTGCTCATGCTGTGACTGTTTCACTCTCAGAATCAGAATGTGATGAACATTCCGTCCAAGTTACCGAGAGAAGCACAAATTCCGAGATAGCTTTAAGTAAAATGCATTCCAATAAAAAACTTTAATGTTTCACTATGGAATTCAAATTTTGGGTGCATATTTTAAGAACGTTGTTAAACAGCAACAATAAGCACTTCAGCTGAACTGATTGGTAGGAAATAAGCGAAAGGAGCCTGTTTTACTGGGGACAGAGCTCTTTGAAGCGGCGAGGCTGGCACTCAGAGCAGAGCAGAGGCATGGCTCCTGCTGCATTCAGAGCGAGACATAAAATAAGTTGTTATCACTCGATGGCTCTTCACATTACAATGACTAAATGCATTGTGTTACAGTGTGGATGTGCTAATCTGGCAGTGTTTGTTCATTTTGAAAAATGCTTTCTGCCACAAGAAAACACATCTGAGAAAAATCTGAATGCAGCTCACAGTTTTATCACATAACTTCCAAAGCCCTTTAATCCTGCCATTGTTTTAAGCCAATATTAAGCCGGATTCAGATGTACTCGACCACCTTTTAATGAAATTTACATTTAAACTGACCTTTGTGTCCTAAAAATAGAAGTTATTACCTCCATTAGTTAATATAGCTGAAATTTTGTATTTCAAGGTAAAAGCGTTCCATGAGCCACTGTAACAGTACACTTTTGAGACATTTATTTCTAATGCAATTGGAAAGTCATTCTTTTTTAAGGGGGAATTGAAAAACACGCATTGCAAACATTATCATTAATGTCAAAGCAATTTATTTTTAACATACTGACGATTCAACGACTAAGATTTCAAATTGTAAGCAGGCGCAGGACGAGGCAGGAATTTATAGTGCGTAAGGGTTACATCAGAACAAGCGAAGAAAAATGCCAGCCAATCCCCCCGAGCCTCCCATCCTGGGGAGCAGGAGTTCTCAGGTGACTTGCCCCTCGCTGTGCATCAGTGTGAGGAAGATGCTGCTCTGGGAACAGTCTGCTCTGTGAACCTGTGCCAGCCCACAGCACCGGGTCGAGCCTGGACTTCATGACGAATCTGCTGCCTGAACGTGTCAGGAGGGAGGACACAGCTGAGCATAAAGCCATCAGTGTAAGAGGAAATGTGTAATTAGTCTATAGCGATCCCCCCACCGGCTGTTTATATCTAAGATTATTCTAACTCCATCACTGCTCACACCTTCTAGACGCTAGAAGTGTTCTCAACCTTCCTAATGCTGCGACCCTTTAATACAGTTCCTCAAGTTGTGGTGACCCCCAACCATAACATTATTTTCGTTGCTACTTCAGAAATGTAATTTTGCTACTGTTATGAATCCTAATGTAAATATCTGATATGCAGGATGTATTTTCATTGTTACAAATTGAACATAATTAAAGCATAGTGATTAATCACAAGAACAATATGTAATTATATATGTGTTTTCCGATGGTCTTAGGCGACCCCTGTGAAAGGGTCGTTCGACCCCCAGGTTGAGAACCGCTGTTCTAGAGCAAGTTCTGCTTCTCACTTCCGTAGGAGAGGGAAAGTGGGCCCAGCGGCCTTTCAGATAAAGTCCCTAATAAAAGGATAGAGCTTCAGTGACAGTCTTAGAAACGGATTTTTTTTCTTCTCACTAATATAACACACAGAGAATGTTTAACACAAATGTTCCTATTCATAGGATCAACTCTCTCAGTGTGAAAGGCCCTCCCCCTCAAAAATAACCCCCTCTCAATTGTTTCACAATTCCCTCAGCTTCAATTCCTGATCTTTTAAATACTATACACGCATCATGTTTTCACTGTCTCCTAAAGAACGACGCGGCGGAAGACAGGCAGAATGTCTTTTTGAAGCCACGAGGGAAAAGAATTGTTGCAACATATATAAGGATATTGGAGACATGGAGCTTTCTTTAAACATTTCAAACTGCAGTTCTTAGCATGGCTTTGTATTTTCTTTTTTCAGGAGCACAGGGCCTTGTAAATAAACTAAGCAATTACAAAGAAGTAGTAAATCGACATTTTTAAAATTTTGTTTCTGCGCCTCAACCGCTCACCTTTACTCTGCTACACTTTTGTTACACATTTTAACTCCCCCTCCCCCCCATTAACAAAAGAAGTAAACTTGTTCAGTATGGGAGAAGAATGTTAACTTCTCCACTTTAATTAGTAACTTTTAAAAGGCCACGTGGGTCTTTAGGAGCGAAAATCCTACTTTCCCCTTTGCCTTTACCATTCCTGAAAAATCTAGAAAGCATTTTTCAAGTTTTCCTCAATTGTCAGGAGATACTTATTTTCTTGCAAATTAATTCCTTTTAACTCCTTATGATAGCTTTGAATCCCATAAAGAAAGATGAATTATCACATACTGAGCCCAAGCTGCGACACAGGAGGAGACAAATAGAGACCCCCACTGTGTCTAACAATGTAGAAGAAATTCCAGACGCAACAGAAAAATTGTGTCCTTTTCCCCAGACCCCAGGCTGGAGAGCCCGGAGCCGACGGTGGAGGGCACTGTCGCTATGCCGAACACCAGCGCGGACCCGCGCGCCTGCTCTGCTCCGCTCCGCTCGGTGGCCCACAGCTCAAATTTGTTAAGTAACGACCACCTGTGGCACAGCCACCAACCGTCTTCTGCTGAAGCATTTGCAGTTTTTAATCTGTGTGGTGAGGCACCCGGGCGGTTGAGCACTCTCCTCTCTGGCCACAAGCAGACGGAGAGCAGACACACACCCCACTTGTTCTAACTATCTGCCTGGATGCTGTGGCAAAGAATAAGATGTTTGTGACACTTCAAGGTTGCACAATAGTTCTTTCATCGCGACGGTAGGCTGTGGTCACACTTCTGATGGACACTCACGCATCACTCTCTATGCCTGACGACAGCACAGACCTGAAGTAGGTCAGCCCAGGAGAACTATCTCATCAAAATTCCCATGAGGGGTGAAAACGAGGTTTGCGCAGGTCACTGTGGGTCAGGATTCTGAAGGCTTACACGCAGATCTGACACATGGACTTTAACGTGCTACTTCACGACTACTCGAAAGTGCCCCAGCCCTAGCCATCTTTCACATTCACTATTCATAAAACTCAGAGGTACCAACACCTGGGTCTAAATGGCCCTAGGGAGGCAGGAATGACCCTGTGTCCAGAAACAGGGCTGGATCACTGTCCCAGTCAGACTGCCGCTTGCACTTGGGGAGGCCATCCAATCATCTCCACTCATCATCACACCCCAGTGCACTGTTGCATTTCTATGGGCAAAGTTTACACATGTGCAAAAAATCATCCTGGAAAAGCCACTGCCCCGGTCACTGAGGCCGGTGGCTCTGCACGTCCACGGTCACACAATAGAATTCCCAAACAGCGCTGCGAGGTCCCTCTCCAAAAGAGGGCCAGTGATGCCGAAGAATTAAGGCCGAGTGGCACCGCACCTGCAGGGTTAATTAAACAGTTCAAGATGTAATAGCCGTACAAAAGAAAACCGTTCTCTGTCCTTTTAAGAACTATAAACACTTGTGCTGAACGAGACGGGCGTCTGATAAGCTGAGCAGCCAGAGCAAGCGCGAGGTCTCCAGTTAACACTCGGATTCAGTGTTAACACTTAACAGAACAGTGCTGAGTCCTGTTGCCAAGGTCAACAGCACAGATGCACTAATTGTATTATGAGCTTGACATCTAGTGGCCACCATGGCAGGCCGAAGCAGGCAAAGGTTAAACCAGCAAGGCTTGTCAAAGCTCTTCTAACGACCCACCTTCAGGGAGCCGGGTCTGAAGCTGGCCAGCCCTGCAGCCCCACCTTCTCCCAGACCTCAGACAGCAGGGCCTAGGCCGCTGGCAGCAGGCTTTCCAGAAGGCAGAGGGGGTGGGGATCTTGGAGGGTGAGCAGAACTACTCTGGGGTAGTGGGAGAGCACAGGTCCCCCCTCCCCCCGCCCAGGACAAGGTTTAGATATAGCATCATCCGGTCTCTCAGGCGGCCATCGTTCAGCCTGGAGAATTCTTCTCTTTAATTAACAAACAGATCGACCCTAATCTCTAACCTAAGTGGCGCCCATTACGTTATTTTATTATTTCAATTAATATTTTACACTTTCTGTTACACACCTTGCTTTATTTGTTGGCTTGGGAATCACACAGACAGCTCACTGCACTTTAAATCATAAAGGTGTTCAAATTAGAAGATAAAAACCTAAGGATGAGTTTGCTTTTTTTTTTTTTAAACACAAACGTTATTTAATAACACATTAAAACATTGGATTTTTACAGATTTTGTTTACGTGTGATTTTATGAAATGTGTAGCAATGTAGTTTATGCTATAATTACATGCCTGCTCACAAGCAGCACAATTAGCTTTCATCTTCACAAGACTAGGTAGGACACATTGGCCTGATTCTGGCAACTAGTCGAGGGATCATGTGGGCAAATAAAAACTAACAGGAGAACAAAACCTTTCAAAAATTACCCTTCTGAAACTGTTCTGCAGCATAAGGACGGTGCATAACCTCATTAGCAGTTAAGAAGATTTTAATTTTACTTGAATAAAAGCCTGTGCCAATACTGACATTTAAGAATGTTAAATTCCAACTGATGCTCAGCGCAGAGCTAAACCTTGGTTTTATTCTGAATGTCCCCCCCCCCCCCCCACACACACACCCAGAAAAAGAAAATGTTCTGAGAGCTACCTTGAGAAGAATGGAACAGCCTGAGAGATTGCAGTTGGAAATGAAATCTGACCCACTTTTGCCATCATTTTGTATACAAAAAATAATCAGCTTGCTAAGTAATTCCTGCTGTTGGGCCATACCTTTTTCTCTTCCTGGCTCTGAACAGATCTAAAAATACTGGATTATCAAATGTTGGGGAAGTTTAAAATGTACATAAAACCCCCACTGTTAGGTAATCAGCTCTTCCTCTGTGAGGTGGGAATTAATTGGCAGGCTTTCCGTTGACCACCGAGTAATGCATTTTTTTAAAAAAGGTACGGTTTTTAAATGTTATTTTTAAAATAAATGTTTCTAAAGTCCTCCTCTCCCCTTTCCCTCTTACTTACTTTTCACCTTTCCCATCTCAGAGAAAACAATCTGCCTACCAACGTTTAGAAAATGGCCCCACTGTTGCTTCCTTTTCGAATGCTGAATTGTAAATGTGTCTGGGGGGGGGGGGGGGACTCAAGGCAAACCATGCATATACAGATAAAAGAGAAAAGCTTTCTGCACCGAGGGCGGGTGGCCTCCTTCCCCTTAACTTAAACACAGTTTGTGAATACCACTGGTAAATTCTTAAATCACATGCTCCCCATATTTAAAAGGATTTTTTAAGATAGCCATATGACTGAAAATAAAAACACACTTTGAAGCAATTAGTGCTAACAAACAAAACATACGATGGCAAATTGTTTTAAGTTATAATATCCTTTTGTTCTTCCTTAAACACGTTTTCTTTCTAATGACAGTAAATTGCATTTTTATAAAGTTGTGTTTTATATGATAACGGATAGCAAGGTTGCACCTTTTAAAGTTCTTAGGAGGTGCGTTAAGCACTCTTCTGTCATTGGAAGTTTTAATTACTTTTTCTTAGAACAAAAATACTCAGCTGGCTCCCAGGATTTCATTATTGGTGGCATACATTTAACTGAATCATAAGCTGCAACACATTTATTTTTAAATTTTCAGAAACAGTTAAAGATTCTTCTTCTGGGGAATGTAAGTCTCAGTCACCCTTAAATTTTACAACAGGATAACTTTGCAACTTCACAAAAATCATTATTACTTTTCCCTCATTCTAAATACATAACCATATTTCATTCCTACAGTAATAAAGTTCAGATAGCATGGAAGCTGTTTTTGGATAGCTATCTTTTCTCATTGCTTGCCTAAAAACCAAGGTCTGGGGAAAAAAGTCTTCTTTCTTTTTTAAGAAATAAAGTCTTTTTACTGTAAGTGAATGTGGCTGTGGATCTCTGCCACCCCTTGTTGTACATATAATGTCTGTTTTTCATGCATTATCAAGAGCCTTCAAATTTACAGTATGCATCTACTGCTTTAATTAAAGTCACACTCAAAGTGATACAAAGGAATTACTTAGTTTCTGAAACAATGTAAACTAACTTAGCCTCCTTGTAACTTCATGCATGGTCTGTTTATTTCCATTGTATTTAAAAAAGTTAAAATTTTGAGAAGATCTGATTCATGCTGGAGTAATTTAGTTCTCACAACCATTTATCTTTAAAAATTATTTTAGCTATCTGACTAATGACGACCAGCGCGGCAGAGTAACACATGAGTGTTCCTTGAGTGAGCAGAGAACACAGTATCTTTTATGCTCTGTAAACAATCAGCTTCAGAATAATTAAATCAGAAAAAACTATTTATAAATAGTTTGTCTAAACTATCCTTAAAATAATGGAGGAAACACACTACTTGACAAAGGATCAGCCCCAGACAAGCTGTTTTTGGCCTGTTGCAAAATATGATCAGAAACTGTGTTAATATCTGGAACACAACTCTGAATGGCGTAAAAACACAGGTTTGGCAGAAACTTTAATCCTACGGTAGGTATAAAACCCGAATGTTTCACCTCTGAATAAATTCAGTAACAACAGGGGGAATTCAAAATAACTTGTAAATAATTTATTCCATCCTAGGTTTTCAAATATGGGCCATATACCCCTAACATGTTTACACTATTAGGTTCACCAAGCTCACATTTCTGAAGTGAAATTAAAAATGAATAGCAGAGCCTCAGCTTGTTAATTGTTAAATACCAGAGGTTTTACTCTATTAATTAAAATATGCTTTAATAAAAGGAGACATTGCACATTTTGATAACGACCCTACAAAGCTGAGAAGTATTTACATTGTTGCATTTTAGGGCGCCTGTGAAAGCCGATTTTAAGCTATTCAGGAGCCACAATAATAAAGCTTTAAAATTCCTCACTGGGATGCAATGTAGTTCTTTTGAAGGGAAGACTGTCTTTCTCATTCGGCAGAAATAAATCCATTCATTTGATCATGTAGTCATTGAGGGCAATACAAAACAAACCAAGTGTGAGAAATTCTATGTGATGAAGTAAACAAAACAAAAAAATCCATTTCCATGACAAAAAGATTCTTTGTCCCTAATCCACCCACCATATGCAAGCGTTTCTTTTTAGCATATCTCCGGTTCCAATCTTGGGTGACGGGGCTGCACAGGATCGGGGCCTCACCTCTGAGCGACAGAAAGGCCCAGTTGGCGAATTTTATTTAATGAGTTCTCGGCCGCGTCCTAAGCGTTTTCCCCTTTCTCCCGATGTGCAGTGTACCTGCTTCCTCAAACTTCACAACACCGTGTGATCAATGCCCATCCTGTGATTTTTCTGCAGAAAGCCTGATTCTCATGGTAAAAGGATGCGTATCGGCCTCCAAATTTATGACCGGTTAATCCAAAAGTTAGGCGACGTGTTTTTTAAGGAATGAATTATCTGACGTCCGAGCTGCGGCGGGCCGCTCTGCGTCCTGGTGTCGCACCCTGGGGACCCCGCAGACCCAGGATGGCACCGCTCGGATTCCGGCCCAAAACTTCCCGAGAGGAGGTCGGGCCGCCTGCGCCGGGCTTACTTGCGCGGATGCTACCTTCACTCGGGGACAAGGAGGAACTCCCCGCGGCGCCGCGGAAACGCCAGAACAGGCCGAGAAAACCGAGCAAACTTAGAGCCGCCTAGACGTGCCGGGTCCGCCGCGTGCAAGTAACACCCCCCCAGTGCCGCGGCCGAGCTCACCCCGGATTAAGCCCCAAGCGGCCATTAGGCAAGGCCAGGCGACAGTGCCTGCTCGCTCCGGAACCAGATCTTTGGTTTGCCAGTGCGCCGGGACTCCCGGCTCCGCGGCCTCAGGGCGCACGAGGAGGACAGTGAGGGTGGGGGCAGGCCGAGGTCGGGCCGGTGGCTTCTCTCCGAACGCGCACCGCCAGGGCGCCCAGAGCCGAACAAAGGTGCCCAGCCCGCGTCCAGCGGTAGGTGAACCTCGTACGCGTCCCCGCCGCTGCCCCTGCCCAGGGAACGCCCGGGTCGCCGAGGACCGCCCCGGGTCTGGGCGCAGGGAGCCTGGGGGGCGGCACGGAGGAGGTGGCGCGGGCCCCTCCCGCCCCCGCCCCCGCCCCCGCCCAGCCCCGCGCGCAGCTCCCCAACTCCCAGAAACTGAACCAAGTTTACTTCTTTCGAAACTCTCCGCGCAGCGCGCTCGGGTGGAGAACCGGTCCCTGCAGCCCGTCTGCCCGGGATGGGCGCTGCGCGGCGGACACTGGTTCGCTGGAGCCAGGGAACTTCCCCCGTCTTCGGCGCGCGGTCGCACTCACCGCCCGACCATCCCCAACCCCCCGCCACCCGCCACCTCGCGACCCCTCACCGTGCTCCGGAGCGCCTTCCGGGGGCGGCAGCTCCTCGTCCGACTTGAGGTGCTGAGGCTTGGCCTGCTTGCGTCGAGACATGCTGCTAACAGCGCGCGGGCCCCGCGCGGGACAGCGGCATCAGCGGGGCGGCCGGCGGGGACGGCGCGGGGCGGCCGGGCGAGCGCGGGGCGCGGGGCGCGGGCGGCGGCGGCGGCTGCGCGGGCCGCGCATGGGGCTGAGTAATTAGGCTGGTGAATAATGCATGTCCATTAGCGGAGGGCCGCGCCGATTGGCCGGCCTCCAGCGGACTCCGGCGGCCTATGCAAATGAGGCCGCGCTTGCAATTAGCGGCCGCGCGGGCGAGGAGGCGGCCGGCGCCCGGGGACCTGGGAGCGCGCCGCCCGGCGCCGCCTACATCGCGGGCTCCGCGCTCCCCGGCGCCCAGGTGCGGCTTGGCGGCCCGGAGCCGGCGGGTGCGGCGGCCGCCCCTGCCCAGGGCGCAGGCAGCAAACTTTGGCGGCGTCCGCGCGGCGCCGTCTCCGCCGGCGCGCCGGGCTCTCCCCTTTATAGAGTGTCTGCGCCGCCGCCCGCGCCCCGCGCCGCGCCCCCCCGCCGCCGCCCGGCCGCCCCTCCCGGAGAGAGCGGCCGCGGGCAGGGCTCCGGCCGGCGCCTTTGTCTCCCGGGCGGCTCGGGCGCCGCGCCTCCTGCGCTCCGGGGCACGGAGGGCTGCCCGGCCGCTTTCGTTCCTGGGCAGCGGGTCGCAGCACCGTTCGGCGTGCCAGTCCCTCTCCGGCTCGGGTGCCCCTTCTCTCCGGACCTTCTCTTCCGGCTCCTGTTCCTTCCTCGGGCTCCCAAGGCGGCCGGCCCGGCTCCGAGGCTCACGGCCGGAGCGGAGCGGAGTGCGCACGCCGGGGTGGCAGGACTTCGGCAAGACCAACTTTCCGGTTCGGAAGCGGCGCGGGCCGTGCGGCTCCTCCCCTCCCCTCCCCTCCCCTCTTTCGGCCCCCCCTCCCCTCCGCTCCCCCCCGTTCCTCCCCCCTCTGGGCCCCTCCGACTCCAGAGCGACCGCCCCGCCCGCGGCCACCACCGGGGCCACCACGGCCCCTTCGGCCCCCTCGGCCGCCCGCCGAGCCTCCCCGTTGCCAGAGGCTCCTTAAATCCGGGGAAGGGAGGGGATGGCAGGGCTCCGATGTCCCTACCCCCACTTTCCTTTCCCGAAGGGTGCGGTGCCGAGGCACCTGCGGGAGTGGGCAGGGGCACCCAGAGGCCGCGCGACTCAAAGTTCCAAGTCCACGAAAGTCCCGCGTGCAGCCCACTGTGCTATGGCTTTGGGGGGTGGGGTGGGGGTGTGACTTGGTGGGGGAGGGGGAGGTGAGGGGGTCGGGCACGTCTGGACCGACACCCTCCAGCGGCCGACGCCGCGCGCTCCCAGCACACGCACCCACTATTCGCCTGCGGTCACACGCACGCGCCCTCGCAACCGCGCGTGCACCCCTACCCGCAGCGATGCACACGCGCTCTCGCCCACTCCCGCGCGTGTCCTCCATCCCCGAGCGGTAGCCAGGATGTGCCGAGGCCCTGCCGTCACCGCGCCCGCGTCCCTCGCCCCTCGCCCAGTGTCTTTTTAATTTACTAAATTTCTTATTTTTGTCTTTACAAATGGCCCTGTCTAGTACGTAGCTTTGGCACAGATGGCCTCCCGGCGTGTTCCCCAGTGTTGTGCGCTTGCGGGGCAATGGGCGGTGACCAGCCAGCCCTGGGTGCTGGGAGCGCTGCGAGCTCCTTTTGTGGCTGGGGATGGGGTTGGGCTTGTCTGTGGGACACCAGCCCCCAGGACGGACCCTGATCCTGAGCCGCTCGCCTGGCTCACCGATGGCTGCTTCCCCATTCTAGAATCTTCCCTCTTCCCAGCTCGCGCTCTCCTGCCAGCGTCTAACAGTGTAAGTTTCACGAAGCAATAGCTTTGGGCTCCAGGAAAGCGCAGGGAAATCATACCAAGGAACGAAGCGCGCAGGTTGGAATCGTCTGCAAACAGCCCCGCCACCACTTTTGCAAAATAAAATAAAATCCCTTAATGTTGGTTTTGGTTTTGGTTTTTTGGTGGCAGGCATATTCATTAAGGTGATTTTGTTTTTGAAAAGAGAAAAATGACCGATATGAGTTGTCTCACACACACACACACACACACCACGACAGAGCTTGTATGGGGGGAAATAACCTTACTTTGCCACTGCGACGCTGTGAACTTTCGCGAAGGCTGCAAGCATTTTGGAGACACTCCTGCCTCAGGCGCCGCAGCGCTAGGCAGTGAAAACTTTGCAGCCAGTCTTAGGGGCGAGTGGGAGCCAGAAACTTTCCTGGGGAAAGAGGGGCCAGAGGGTGGGGGCGGTAGCAGAGGGTGGAGGTTTTTGCTTAATTTACAGGACAGACTAGAGTTTGGAGACGTTGCACAACCACAGTAGAAAGGTAGATGTCGGTGACTACTTTCTAGAAGAGAAAACGCAAAACCATCAGCCGTGGGTCGGCCCTGGTTAGAGGTGCACTGCTTTTTGTGACTTGGCTAATCTTCTTCCTCTTCTTCTTCTCCTTTATTCGACACTTTGGGGAGAAGAAGCCTGTAGCGCCCGGTGTCCGAAGCTTTTGGAGGAAGCCGGAGCCTGGCTCCCCGCAGCCTCCTGCTCCCCCCCCCCGCCCCCCCGCAGCCTCCTGGCCCCCAGGGCACCGACTCCTCCTTTTGGGGCCACTTTATGCGCAGGATTCCCACCGTTTTGTTCCTAAGGCAGTTCCTACGCCCCCGTTCCCCGACCCGATCTCCAATACATGGGCACGATATCCCAAGGTCTTTCTGGGACTTCCAAACATCGATGTTTAATTTCATCGACTTGCTTTGCATTTTCCAAGAGGCGTCCTCAAGAGAGTTTTTAAAGCCCCTCCAATGAGGGCGAACCTGAGACCCCAGCCCTTTATCTGTAAGAAGCAAGCCTCCAGATTGCAGAGGTGTCCCGCAAGTCGCGATGTGCATTGCAAGTGGGAAGATCCTACAGGCTGCTCGGCGCTGTGCTGGACACAGTGGCTGAAGTGAGCCGCGGGAATGTCGGACGCGGAGCTCATGGGCCCGCCTGCCCTGCGCGGGTGCAGTCCGCGCGCAGGGCCGCGAGTGGGCCTGTGGGTACAGGTGCAGGCTTTGTGGCGTCCTCCGCGCGCGCTGCGCTGGGATTTCGTTGAGAAAACCGAGCAAAGACTGGTACGCCAGGGTCAGGGAGGTTGCAAGGGGAAAGGGTCAGAGACAGAACCTGCACAAATTCTTGCCATTTGCTACAACGGCGCAGATCAGTACCTCTTTTTAAATTGACTTGGGTAAACAACATCTCCCCCCTTTCTCCCACCCGCAAAAAAGGTAAAGGTTGAAACAAAAGGCGCATTACCTCCTAACTCACCTGTTCTCCCTTCTGGGCCTCCTTCAACTACGATCTGAAACTTTTTGTGTTTATTCAAGGCAGCAAGCTTTAATGAAAATATATGCGTTTTAAGCTTGAGCCGCTGCAGTAGGTTTATTTCGAGGCGAAAAGGCGTCAACGGAATATTTTCACGGATGAGGACAAGATGTCTCTTTCAGTCTCGCCCACAGTGAAGGACGCGGAGGTGTTCTTCCCAGATGCGGACATGACTCCCGCCGCCGGTGGCTCGTACATACTCGCCATCACATGACCGCTGCCTATTACAATATTGTAATACCTAAACACTATCGCAAAAACGAAAGTTGTTTTTCTCCCCTATAATTAAATCTAATTTGTTAATTGTCTTTCCTCTTGTAATGTTTTCATCTTAAGAGGCGTCACGTCATTATTTTCTCTGCTTAATATTATTTACAAATTAATACTGTATATTTTACATTAGTGAAACATGTAATTAGGTGTTTGATTTAATTTGTATCATTTATTCAGATAAAACAGCCTATCTACAGGATTGATTTGACAGTGGGAGGTTGAGGAGTTGGTTCTGTTCTAACCTCCCAGTATATTGATGCCTCCTGCCTCCGGATCCACAAGACAGTCTTACATCAGGTACCTTTGACACTTTATTTACAATATGCGTATTTCCCCAGCCACTTAATACAAAAACAGTATTCAAATATTAGAGCTCTATTTTCTGTCTCCTTTCCTTCCTTTATTCCCCCCAGATCAAAGTGCCTCTCCCTCACAGGCCTTGCCCCTCCCTCTGGTTCCGTCCGCCCCACCCCTAACTTTTGTTTAGGATCCTTACAGTTGCATCCAGCATGGTTTCATGTCTTTAATGCTGTGACAAGTGACCACTAATTGGTTCCTACTTGAGCAAAGATATTACCATGCTAATATTATTATTGGTAAGAAGAGGTAATTGATAACACCACCTGCCACTCTGGAGCAATCACAGTGATAAATGTTTCCATCAGCAGGAAATCTGTGGTCAGTGCACCACAGCCGGGCCCAACCAGCCTGTCAAGTGCCAATTATAAAGATGTTGTTTTCTATTTACGCTGGGGGTGATGGTGGTGGTGGTGGGGGGGGGGGGGGCAGAGACACCTACAAAACATATAGCCCAAAGTGATATTTATGGTTTATTGAAGGTAACTTTCCCCATAAGAATAAAATGTTCTCCTTAAATAAACCAGCATAGAGCGGACTGCCCTGCCCACACCTCTCCTGTCACCCACTCTGCTTTCAAACCTATTGAGATAAATGTCTAAATATTTTTTAATAGGTAGCCACGTGCGGAGTGTATGCATCTATCCAGCACTATGTGCTGGAAGCCTTGCATGTTCATCCCAGGCTGTGTAGGCATCACAGGCAAAAACATCCATGGCCTTCATGTCACATGCAGGGAAAGATCTTCACAGGTAGGGGTGTGAGTGCTGTTAAAGTCCTTCTCTGTGACCCTTCCCATGGGTGTCCAGGCTGCACACACAGACGAGGGGCACCAAGGTGCCATGGCATGAGTGATGCTGGCCAGCTAAAACTTTGACTCCCTCCCCTACGGGGAGGCTCAAACGATTATTATTAGCTTGCATTATTAGATGCAGGCCTCAAAAGGCGAAATCAGCTATTGATAATTGCAAGAAGTATACAGCAGCTACTGTATCGATCGGCTTGTCCCTATTCCCCTGGTATGGGTGAGATAAGAAGACTCACTCTTTAGTGCAATATAATTTCTTTTGACCTATCTGCTTGCTACAGACTTATGATGAATAGCCGGAGTGGTTAAAGTCCTTTATCACGAAAGTTACCCCTTGATATAATATTGATTCTTTATAACTAGCTCCAAACACAAAAATCAAACTGTCCACTTGACCATCATCATCATCAATATCATCACAAAGCCTCTGGAATAAAGATCAGCGCCAGCCTGAAAACGCTTTCTATAATCTTCCCAGCTAATCTTTATTTGCTGATGATGAAAAGAAAGGGGGGGGGGGTGCGCGGGAGGACAGAGCGAGCGGAATGTCATTTGGACGAGCGAGCTCTATATTTATATGTGTGCGTATATTAGGCCTAGGCGAGGCGGCCGCTCCTGCTGAGCACCGGCGGGCCGCGCGCCCACCTCCGCCGGCTCGCCCCAACCCCTACCCCGGGGAATGGGGGCCGGGAGGCCCAGGGGGTCGGGGAGAGACTAACGGGACGCCGCGGGGGCTGCCTGACATTGGGCACAGAATGAGACCTAAGGCCTCCTGCTCGGTGGAAATCAATGTCACGCGTCCTTGGCGCTGGGCGGATGCGCTCCCAGGAGGGCAGCCGAGAGGGGCACACCAGTAGGCTCGCGGCGCGGAGGGGCCGCGCTGCCCCAGGCGCACATCAAAGGCCGCCCAGCAATCCGCGCGCATTTCCCCAATTAAGGCCATTTCCTGCCCGCCCCGCCCCCCGCGCCAGCCGGGCCGCCTGGGAGCGGGAAGGAGCGGCAGCCCTGGAGCGCGCCCGGGGGTCGTGTCCGCGCGTGGGCGCCCCCGTTCGTCTCGAGGCCGAGTTTTGGGCGCGTTTTAGAAAAGGGGCTTAGGGGTGCGTGGAGGGTTGCAGCGGGACCCCCACTTCTGCCTCCTCGAACCTCCTGGGCCCGGTGTCCGCACCTACCTCGGCTATCCTCGGGGACCCCCGTGCCGTGGGCTCCTAGGGCCCCTTCAGTGACAGCCCCATCTCTTCCCACCTGCATTTCTGCGACCTCGGAGGTCGAGGGCAAATGGGGAAGTGGCGGAAGGAGTGTGGCCTTTGCTCGGGACGCGCCCCCCACCTCCGGTTTTCTTATCTGCGAGGTGAGCCTGGGCTGGGGCGCGGCTCCTCAGTGGCCAGACTCTAGGCTGTTTCGCCCCCTGGGTCCCGCCCCGAGGGCGGTCCGGGTTCATGACTGGGGTCACCCACGGGGGTGGGGGCTCTCGAGAGGGGATGTCAGGCCTGAGACCGGTCCAGGCTTGTCCCCGAAGAGCGTCTTCCCACGCCGGGTTTTAACTTATTGGGGTCATAGGGCCACTCCACGCGGGGCCACTCCGCTGATGGCCGCCGAGGACGGCCTGAGGTGAAACCCACCAGCAGCTTCGTCACCCCGCGCCGCCCCAAACTCCTGGACGAGGGCCTGTGGGCGGCTGGTCCAGTGTGGTTCCCAGGGTCGGGTGGAGAGCGGAAGGGAAGCCAGCCCGGGGTGCGAATTCAGGTCGCGCCCCCTGGGAGTCCCATGTCCCCTCTGGAGAGTACGCCTGCTCTGCAGAGTATGTTCAAAGGAGTTTGAGAAGAATGGGCACAACTCCGATGTGGCCGTCCCCATCGCTCCTGGCGTTCCCCTTATCACAGTGTCATTTCTTTGGCTCCAAGCTCTGCAAAGCACAGAGCTGAAGGTCTGCAGAAAGCTGGCCTGGGGGTGCCGCTCTCACCCGAGGACCCGGAACCATGGTGATGGGGACTAAGATGACCCAGTGCAGGGGTCCCCCTCTCATTCAAGGATAAGATCTCCCCTGTGGCCTCATGCCTTAGGTAGTAGGGAGCTGGGCCATCCTGACTGTCCTGGCAGGCCAGGCACCAGAGAGGAGGACAAAAATCACACAGATTAGAGTCAGTTCACATTCTCCAGGAAAAAAAAAAATCAAATCATGGTAGTAGAAGGAACAGTCTCATACTCAAACCATGCAGTAGGATTGATGAGCTAGATAAATCAGTAGGTATGTCCAGATACAGGGCTGACCGCTTGCTAATGACTGTGCTTGGCCAGGTAGAGGGACTGCAGGAATGAGGCCTTTGTCTACCTTAGAGAAGTGGCCTTCAGAGAGGAGCCCTGAGCTTCTACGCCCTGGGAGGGGTCAAACCTACATCAACGCAGCATGGCTGCTTGTCTGCTCTGCACTGCTCACTGCCACTGAGCGGCTCTGCTTAGTAACGCATCCTATGCCCTGACCTGAGCGTTGGACTCATCCAGACCTCGCTGCTTGAAAGCAGACATGGGGGATGTGGTGCAGCTCATTTCAAGGACGTGCCCTGCAGTGGAGGGTACACTGTCCCCAAAGACACTGAATCAGAGAAGGAGACCTTTATAGAAGTTCTGATCACTGGGTGGAAAGTAGATTTGTCTGAAGTCTGGAAATGTTTGCTTGGATTAGAACATGTAAACCACAAAGTGGAAGGGGGCATTATTTGCTTTATGAAGGGTTCTCCACTTCATGGTGGTGCTGTGGGATGTGGTCAGTGGGCCCGTGTTTACAGTGACCCAGCAATTTCCTAACAGCAGGCTTGCCTGCCTCCCTGAAGGAGACATGTGAGTGAGTGGCTCTCTGGAGGGGGGATGTTTTGAAAGGTGACCTTTAAGGAGGTCCTGCAAGGGGTGTGGTTGTTTTATATCCATCACCTCACTAGGAGGGGCCTGCTCTGCTCCCCCACCTGCCCAGTGATCTGTCCTAAACAGCAGAGGCCTCATGGTAGCATAACTAAAGATGGCGAATGGGAGAGGGGTCTAGGCATGTGAGAAATGCAGACAACAATAAATGTATTAATGATGGCTGTGGCCAAAGAGAACATTCGTTTCCTGGGAGAAGGGTCCCAGCAACATCTGAACCAATGGACGGAGATGCAGTTGAATCATCTGCAGCTGGGTGGGTGGGGACACACTACAGGGTTGGTGACCTCCCATGAGCCACACTCACTCTGAGTTATTCTCCCATGAGTGTGGGTGAGTGTGAGATTGTGAGTGTGAGTACGTGTAGGAGTACATGTGTGTGAATATGAGTATGCAAGTAAATGTGTGAATGTGTGTGTGTTGAGTGCGTGACTGTGTATGTGTGTCAGTGTGTGTCAGTAAGTGTGTGAATGTGTGTTGTGTAAATGAATGTGTGTGAATGTGTGTAAGATGCTGTGAATGTGTGACTGTATGTCAGTGTGTGTAAATATGAATTGACTATCAGTGAATGTGAGTGTGTGTGTGTGAGTGTGTGAATGTGAGTGTGTGTGTATGTGTGTGTGTGTGTGTGTGTGTTGGGCAGCACGAAGATGGGTGAAGCAGATAAGATTTTTCAGATTGAAGATCAAGAGTCAAGTAAGATAAATATCTTCAGTTATAAAGCAGCTCATTGGGTAAATCTGATATAATTTACAGAAGTTTGTTCCACACATTTCAGAAGCGCATCTATTAAATTAACTGAAATGTCCCAGATTGCCATTTACTCCTGAATATCAAACATTTGGTGGAGAAAGAGAAAATACATTCTTTTTTTTAAAATCCTCACCTGAGTTTTTCCATTGATCTTTAGAGAAAGAGTGGAAAGAAGGGAAGAGGGGAGGAGGGAAAGAGAGAGAAACATGGATGTGAGAGAGACACATTGACCGGTTGCCTCCTGCATGATCCCCCACCAGGACCAGGGATGGAACCTGGAACTGAGGTATGTGCCCTTGACCGGGAATTGAACCTGCTTTAGCCACTGAGAAAACTGGCTAGGGTGAAAATACATTCTTAAAATCATCTGATAGAGAGGTAACTGCCCTCCGAAGGCTATTACAAGGTCACACTTTCTATGTCTGTCCTGGTAGTTGAGAAAGAAACAGTTGCTCATTGCTAAGCAGTGTGTACATATGGACAGACTTTTATTAATTAACATTTCTTCTTCCTGTCATGGGATTTAGAAATGTTTCTCTGTAGCTTTTATTTAGTTTCACAGTAGATGGAGTTAGTATATGATTTTATTTTTTTGCCAGTAAAAGTTGCCTATTTAATTCTGGATATTTTAAAGACATTTATTAATGTCTCAATCTTCAACATAAAATTTATTTTCTGGTTTATAAGAGGCCTCTCCCCAGCTTTACTGAGGTATAATTGATAAAATTGCGCGTAAACTGTTCAACATGATGACTTGATACATGTATACACTGTGGAGTGATCACCACCATCAAGTTAGTTAACACCTTACCCACTTACAGGAAATCTTCTCCCTTTTGTGGTGAGAATGCTTAAGATCTTAGCAACTTTGAAGTATACAACATCCTATAATTAACTATAGACACAATGCCCTACTTAGATCCTCAGAATTTACCTTATAACAGTTTGTGCCCTTTGACTAACATAGCCCCACTTTCCCCACCTTTAGTCCCTGGTGACCATTATTCTATTCTGTTTCTATGAGTTGGACTTTTTTTCCCTTTTATTTTTAAACTAGAGGCCTGGTGCATGAAATTTGTGCACTTGGGGGGTGAGGGGAGGTCCCTCAGCCCGGACTGCGCCCTCTTGAAGTCCCAGAACCCTCAGAGGATGTCTGCGTAAGCCAGCAGTTGGATATCCTTAGTGCTGCGTCGGAGGTGGGAGGGGCTCCTGCCACTGCCACTGTGCTCGCCAGCTGTGAACCTGGCTTCTGGCTGAGTGGTGCTCCCCCTGTGGGAGCACACTGAGAACCAGGGGACAGCTCCTGCATTGAGCATCTGCCACCTGGTGGTCAGTGCACGCCATAGTGACTCATTGTTCCACCGTTTTGTCGATTTGCATATTAGCCTTTTATTATGTAGGATTTAGATTTTACATATAATTGATACCATACAGTATTTGTCTTCCTGTATGTGTCTTTTTCACTTAGCATAATGTCCTCCAGATCATCCATGTTGTTGCACATGGCAAAATTTCTTTCTTTTTTAATGGCTGCATAATAATCCATTATAGCTCTATCAACTCTGTCTCTATTTATATATATATATACTAGAGGCCCGGTGCACAAAAATTTGTGCACTCGGGGGGGGGGGGAGGGGGTACCTAAGCCCAGCCTGTGCCCTCTCGCAGTCTGGGACCCCTCGGGAGATAACAACTTGCTGGCTTAGGCCTGCTCCCGGGTGGCAAAGGGCAGGCTCAATCCCTAGGTGCAGCCCCTGGTTGGGCTCAGAGCAGGGCTGATTGGGGAGTTGGGGCGCTGCCTCCTGTCATGCACAGAGCAGGGCGATCGGGAGGTTGTGATGCCACCCTCAGTCACGCTCAGGGTAGGGCTGATTGGGGGGTTGGGGCACCATCCCCTGTCACACTCAAGGCAGGGTCGATGGAGAGGTTGTGGCACCACCCCTTGTCATGCACAGAGCAGGGCCAATCAGGGGGTTGGGGCACTGCCCCCTGTCACTCACAGAGCAGGGCCCATCAGGGGGGTTGGGGCTCTGTACCCTGTCATGCACAGAGCAGGACCAATCAGGGGGTTGGGGCGCTGCCCCGTCACCCACAGAGCAGGGCCCATCAGGGGGTTGGGGCCCCGCCACTCACACTCAGGGCAGGGCTGATGGGGAGATTATGGCTCTACCCTGTCACACACAGAGCAGGGCCCGTGGGGGGGTTGGGGGTTGGGGCGCCGCACGCTGTCACACACAGAGCCGCAGGGCGATCAGGGGGTTTGGGCGCTGCCCCCTGTCACGCTGATCCTGGTGCCGGGAGGCCTCTCGGCTCCGCTGATCCCGGTGCTGGGAGGCATATTACCCTTTTACTATATAGGGTAGAGGCCTGGTGCACGGGTGGGGGCCGGCTGGTTTGCCCTGAAGGGTGTCCTGGATCAGGGTGGGGGTCCCCACTGGGGTGCCTGGCCAGCCTGGGTGAGGGGATGATGGCTGTTTGCAGCTGGTCACACACCCTTCAGGGTGGGGGTCCCCACTGGGGTGCCTGGCCAGTCTGGGTGAGGGGCTGAGGGCTGTTTTCAGGCTGGGGGTGACTGAAGCTCCCAACCGCTCCTTTTTTTCTTTTTCTTTTTTTTTATTCAGGGCCAGCTTTAGCTTTGAGGCTTGGCTCCAGCTCTTAGGCCTCTGCTGCTGAAAGTAGGTTTCTGGCCTTTGCTTACAATGTTGCGATCCTGCTGGCTGAAGCCTGGCAGACTATATTTGTTACATAGTTGCTTAGAGTTGCAGCTCATAGGCCGGCAGCAGCAGGCGGGGAAAGTTGGAGTCCTCCGTCACTGAAGCAAGCAAGCCTCATGTTAGTTTCAAGCTGCCTGGCTGCCGGCCGCCATCTTGGCTGGCAGTTAATTTGCATACGCCCTGATTAGCCAATGGGAAGGGTAGCGGTCGTACGCCAATTACCATGTTTCTCTTTTATTAGATAGGATATACTAGAGGCCCGGTGCACGATTCCTGTGGGGGTAGGGGGGTTCCTCAGCCTGGCCTGCACCTTCTCACAATCCAGGAACCCTCGGGGGATGTAGCAGTGCATCAAGTGGCAGGCAGCCAGGGAGGAGCCTGAGCCGGGGCCGGGCACCACACCACTTGGGCTCATCCCAGCCTACTGTGCCTGCCGCTGCCACTCAGTAGCACTGCTGGGGTGTTGAGAGATGCTCCTGACACTGCGGCAGCTGCGCTTGCCAGCTGTGAGCCTACCTTCTGGCTGAATGGCGTTCCCCCGTGGGAGCACACTGACTACCAGGGGGCAGCTCCTGTGTTGAGTGCCTGCCCCCTGGTAGTCAGTGCGCGTCATAGCACCTGGTTGACCAGTTGTTCCGGTGGTTCTGGTCATTTGGTTGTAATGGTAGCTTAGGCTTTTATATATATAGATCTACCACATTTTCTTTATTCATTCATCCATCAGTGGACAGGTAGGTTGTTTCTGTGTCTTGACTATTGTGGATAATGATGCAACAAACATGGGGATGCCGTTATCACTTCGTGATCCTGATTTCATTTCCTTCAGATAAATACCCAGAGGTGGGATTTGTGGATCATATGATAGTTCTATTTTTAATTTGTTTGAGGAATCACCACACTTTTGCATAAACAGCTGTACCGAACAATATGATTTTAAAAAATTAAGAGTCTACATACAACACTTTCATTTAATATTATCAACAAAACTGTTTTAAATCTTAGGAGGTAACTCCCACAACATTTGAAATGAGTTCCCAAGCTCATTAGTTATTAAATAGCATATAGGAGATGACCAACCATTTGAAGGCCACATGCATAGAACTAAGGCAACAGACCAAGGTAAATTCAGAAGTACCTGGTAAAAGCAATGTCATCCCGTTTGTGGGGACAGAGCAAGAGCAGAGCTAAATGCTTGTTTGTGTGTCGGGGTGGGGGGGGGCAGGGCAGGAGAGGGCTAGGAAAGGATATAAGCTACACTCAACACATGCACGTAAGAATGAGTGAAAATGCAATGACAGGGAAATACAATTACTCCTGTGGCATCTAACTTATCAAATTTTTTTCTAGTTGGTTTAACCACTTTTTTTTTTGTAGTGCTGATATATTCCTTTATTAAATGAGGGCAATTTCGTATGATGTTATGAAAAGAACATTTCAAATGCTAATATTTTCTGCAGGGTGTAGACCCTTGTATTCACTTTTTGGTCGATTTCTTTAGACTTTTAACTTTTGAAAGGCAAGTAATTAGTCTTTTACACAAGGGAAGATGCTAGATGAGGCAGATAAATGAAGAATTGCTAATTGACTTATACCCCAATATACTTTAATCCCAACCCTTGCTTTCAAAAGTAACACCATATATTTTCGAAATATTAGACTATGCCTACATGTATAAAGTTAAGTTGATAAAGTCACACACTTATATTTATTTAAAAAATCAAAAATCAAAATTTGCTTTGCTTGAATTTTCTGCCTTATTGGCTTTATTTGTTCTTTCATTTTGCGTGCACTGTTTCCTTTTTTAAAAAATCAGATTTTGGCTGGAAAACTTCAATATGGAATGTGTAATATAAAATGTGTAGAATATAAATTGCACAATATATGGGCATTTCTTTGGACGTTTGCATACTTATGTTTAAGAACTGAGCTCTCAAAAAAATTTGGCATATTTGGGCGATTGCTCTAAAAATCAGTGTTGCTCCCTCCAGTTCCCAGGCCCTGTGCTGGGTTTCTCTGCGGGTCATCTACGCTGTCACCTGCTCACTGTGCTAACTATACCCATATGAGGCCAGGTGAACACACGGTTCAAAACCCTTGTTTCTTGCTGAGAACTGTCGTTATAACTCATATTGAATTAGTTGGAATTGTTTTCCAACAGTCACGTGGAGCCTGGGCTGTACAAAGTCATGGTAAACACAAACATACTACTACTCACATTCCATGGCCAACACGTTTTGGTCCTATCAATGCAGGGAGATAATTTGACTGCTATTATTTTGTGACAATGCACCAATTTCCAGGAGAATTACAATAATATCACAGTGTAGTTTTTACAAAATCCCACCAGATCTGAGGTGTGCTTGTGCTGGGCACCAGCCAGTGCATTTCCTGAAGCCACTGTAGTTGATCCTGTGCTTGGACCACAGCAGCTCTCAGTGGCCATGCATTTATTACTTTTAGGGAGTCGATGCTAATCAGCTCTCTCCATAAGCAGTTTCAAGGTGAGCTAGGATGACTGATTCATCCCACCTGGAGGAGCCAGCGAGCGCATTGTTGTGGCCGCTGGCCTGTCTCCCTCTCATGGGCTGTCCGTCTATCCTGCCTGCTGGCTTATCTGCCTGTCCTGACTGCTGGCCTGCCCCTGTTCTGTCTGCTGGCCTGTCCACCTGTCCTGAGTGACACCAGCCGTGCCCTTAGCTCTTGAACATGCCTGCCTCTGGGAGAATCCTTGGAAAGGCTGCAGTCAGGGGTTTTGGGGGGTGCACTGAGGCACGATGACTTCTGGAGGTTTCTTCTGGCTGAGGAGAGGACTGACTGCAGGAGGACAGAGCCGCAGGCACGGGGCCTGCGTCCTCTGCCCTTGGGACAGTGAAGCTGCGTGGCTGGGACAGAGTGTCCGCTGGGCACATCATACAGCCCATCTGACAGCTGAGTCAGCGAGGCTGGACTCCTCTTCACATATGCTCACAGCATGCTTTCTGGGGGGGGGGGGGAGGCTTATTAATATTCTGAAAGGAAGATGCTGTTTATTCACAGGAGAACTTGGCTTTCTGTGCAGTGCATCCTGAACAATTTGGTGGCCCTGAGTAATATTTAAACACAAGTAGTTTTTCCAGTGTCTGTGACACCCTTGGAAGTCGCCCTGGCCTCCTGCCCCTCGGGACCCCATGGGTATGGGTACCAAGAATGGGCAGCTGCGTGGTTTGAACACAAAGTATTTGTTTATCTGCGGATAATCGAACAAACCTGATTTCTTCTACATGCGACGTTCTTTTGAGATCAAGCATTTCGTCTTGGTGATTGTGAGGTGACTGACAGAGTGGATGCATCACTGTTGGTTTTATCAAAAAGGGATTGCTGTGCAAGGCCGCACTTGACACAAGATGTCACCTGATGAGAAAGCTGTGGTCAGAGACATTTGAAAACCCTACAGTTTGTTCTCATGGGACATGTTTCTAAAACTTTCCATTGTTGTCAGTTTGTACATCATTCAGAAGGAAGCCATCTTTGAGAAGAACGCTGGTCTTGCAGGGGTGGGGTCATCAGGGCTGCTGGAGTCCTTGCCCAGCCCTGGGGTTTCCTCCCAGGGCTCATCTCTGCAGGCGAGAATTCCCGGGCAGGTCTGGAGTGAGAGGCGGAGACCAGGCTGCAGGCTGGCAGAGCCGGCGTCCTGAGGGGCCCATGCCAGGCTGGCCCCGCTGGTCCCACTCCGGACCCCTGGCAGTGAGGGTCTGCCTGGGGCTCCCCGTCTGGTGGCATCACCACGGACCTTCTTCCTTCAGGCATCGAATGAGGGCATTTGGAGGGGCAGGTGCAAGCTCAAGGCTTTTCAGCACGAAGACCCCGTGCAAGCCTTGCAGGAGTGACGTTTAAGGAAACTCGCATTTGTGCACAGTTGACTATGCCCATGGCTAGTTCACAGCCATGGTTAACTACATGCAATTGATGTGACTATATTACATCATGTTATGAATATGGTGGGTTGATCATTATATGCCAAGTCACTCGTCACAGACTCCCGAGATGTCGAGGGCAAGGCCCATTATTCTGAAAGACCCGGAGGGGTTTCTTTCCCTGCTCCAGTTGGTGCTGGCCCGAGGCGCCCTGACCGCCAGGGGCAGGCGAAGGCACTGCTTCCTTCCGGCTGTCCCTGGGCTGGTTGCAAATACCCACCAGGAGCCTTCCTCCGGGTCCCTACTGGGTCCCAGGCCTAGACCGCTCTCTGGCGAGGTCCGCTCATACTGACAGACGGCGGACGACTCGGACTCAGACATTTGCCTGGCTTCCCAGGAGGGCTTGATACCACGCGAGAACATTTAGGGCGAAACCAGGGCGTACTTTCCACTGCACTAACGTGGGAACTTCGAGAATGGGATTTTCTTAAATACAAGGACCAAGGAAAAGGCGTGTTTTTAGTGTTAAGGACTGGCAAGCGTGTCTCCTTTGGAAGGTGCTGTGTTTGAGGGGGAGGGACGCTGTGGTGGATGAAGCTGCTTTCCCGGGTTATTGCTTAGCAAAAGCACAATGAAGTGAGGGCAAGCCCATTGATGATGAGACGGTCCATCCCTGCCCTCACCCTGCGCACCTGCCCCCGGCCCCCCTGCGCACCTGCCCCCTGCGCACCTGCCTTTGTTCGCCATGTGCAGCTGAGAGAATGATGGCGGCTGAAGTCGGTAGTGTTTGGTTCCATAATTCAACCTCAGAAGGCAAGGGAGAGAAGCAGGGTTTTTATAGGTGGGACCGAGTTTAGTGTTTTTCCTATAAAATAATTTCCGCAAATTTAGCTTCAGGGTCTGTTCTCTTTCTGATATAAGAGACTGGATCCAGAATTCGTTTGCTTTGGGGCATCCGTAAATACACACTCCTTATGACCACCCTCGGGTCTGTACCCTGTCTGCCCGCCCCGGACCTGAGGAGGTACCGAGGAGTTTGGTGGGAAACAGGATTTGCAGAGGGGAAAGCCATGAACTGAAGTTCCTGCTGAGTAGGAAGGAGGTTTCACTGAGGAAATTCCAAACATTTAAGGATTATTGGATATAACAAAAACTCACAAATACAGTATGAAGTTAGAGACAATACGTTTGTTTTCTTTCATTTCGCTTCCTATGTTGGAAAGAAATGGTCAACAGGGAGAACAATGAATAATTCTGGCATCCAACTCATACAAAAGTAATTTTACTCTCTCAAGACAAATATAGAAAACGAATGAGAAGAAAACAAAATGCAAGGAGTATTTAGACTTAATTATTCAGATGGCTCTGATGATTACGTTTCTATTACTGCTTTAATCTGGAATTTGAATGCCAGTATTTTCACATGGTCAGTTTTGTGCAGGTCCCTCACTGTTTGGAGACTAATATTCGCATACAAGTTGTTTAGGTACATGCAGGTGCCACCTCTAACGCCCGTGCTGGCCTTGTCCCACACAGACATGCATTTCTGTCTGTCCATGGCGAGGTGTGACTGCAGCCGTGTCCTTTTCACCAAGACAAGAGATTAATGACAAATGCTCACCCTTCAGGTCCCTGGGGACACTGTTCTGGGCTTTGCTTCAATTCGAGTCGTTAAAAAAAAATCCTCCCAACAATGTTATTAATGTGATGAAAAGAAATACTTGTTAATAACTAGATAATTTTAAGAACTTGGGTTCGTCCGTCTGTAATCTCAGTGTGATTAAGGAGGAAGGTCTAACGTCCATTATTCCTAACGACAAGACCAAGCAGGCTTAACGCATTAGTGGCAGCGGCCTCGGAGAGGCGCGGGAAGGCTATCGGCCATCTGAGCCACAGTTGAGGAATTGGCCTGACCGCCACACAACAAAAGTGATACAAAAGAATTAAACCCCCACTAAAGTCTATTTCCTCGTATAATCACACAAAATGATTTTTCTTAAATATGATAATAAATCACAGCAAAAAATCAATGTGGCAGGGCCCAACTGCTATGGCCTGATAACGCATCAATCAATATTTAGTATTTAGATTTTAATTAATACATAGCCGTGCAGAGGCTTTTTAAGGGAGAAATATTATCTCAGATAAAAAATCCGGCACCCTTAGCATGCAAAAGTTGTTGCTCATATCTGTCACTGATCAGTCCGCTAGCATTGTGATTAAAAACCCTTGAAAATATCAGACAAGAGGGTGAAACGGATTGAACCAGGAGAAAGTCGTCGGTGTCCCTGCTGGGAAGCCGCCAGCTCAGAGCAGGCAGCACAGAGCCGCCCGGAGCATGTGGATCAGACTCGGAATGAAGTCCAGGGAGCTCCTGGCAGTGTGGACCGGGCTCTTCGCTGCTAAGCCAAATCAGGAATTTCAAAGGGGCATGTCTAAGGAGACCATCACTTCCCTAGTCTTCATTCATGTGGTTTTGGAGGAAGGTTTCCTCTTGACGAGGAAGCGTTTAAAAATAATTCTGGCATTGGGGGACCCATGTTGATTTCGGTCACACTTTTCATTTCCCACACCTCCATTGGTGGCTGAGTGACACGGGCTGTTATGGTGGACTCTCTGCAGAGACAAATAGAGGTCTTCCTTTCAAACCCCTGGAGGGACCACCCGGTTCCTACATCCTGTTCACAACTCTGGCCCCTCCCCCCTGGCACCCACTTTTCATCAAGGAGAAGGTTTTTCTAGATGTTGCAGCCCCTGACGAAGCTCAGAGACAAGCAGGGAAGACGGAGAGAATGTGAGACGCGAGAACGTGTCTGTGGGGAGGACCCAGTGGGCTGTTCACATTTTTATCTGAAGCCAGTTCCCTCACCGGGCCTTTCCTCTCTGTCCTCTGCTTGCGTTCCATCCGCTGTTCCCTGTCCCCTCACAGGGAGAGTGACGTGCGCCTGTCAGCTGGATCTTCTGTAGTACAGACCTCCCACCCAGTGAACCTGCATTGGCAGATGGTGTCCCGCAGGCGACCTCGGTGGGTCCCAGGGAAGCCCGCTCCTTGTCTGGGGCTGGCTTTCCTCTTTCCCGTATTTCCTGTTACCTGTGGTTTTTTCGTTGAACTTGGTGCCAATCAAAGTCAAGTGAGGTCCCTGTGAGGGATGCTTAGCGGCGTCTGTGATAACCACTTCAATAGGCTGTTGTGTTGGAGAAAGAGGGTACATCAAGGCACTTGGGGTCACCAGGGGTTACAACCTGTGGTCTCTGTGACAGCCAAGCACTGGTTTCTTTAAAAATATATTTTTATTGATTTCAGAGAGGAAGGGAGAGGGAGAGAGAGAGAGAGAGAGAGAGAGAGAGATATCAATGATGAGAATCATTGATCGTTGCCTCCTGCACGCCCCCCACTGGGGATTAAGCCAACAACCTGGGCACGTGCCCTTGACTGGAATCGAACCTGGGACCCTTCAGAGCAGGCCAACACTCTGGCCACTGAGCCAAACCAGCTGGGGCGAAGCACCAGTTTCTTGCATCAGGATGTTAGTTGAGGATTTTAGCAAAATGGGGCTGGGAGGTTGAGACTGTGCTTGAGCTCCTCGGCCTGGGACAGTCTCTCCAGGCTGTGGCTGGTGTTGGGGGTGCAGATTCAACAAAGAGGTGCCCAATGAACAAATGGACATGAGCAAAAGTGCTCAGGGGCTTTCTCAGCCCTGCAGAGACGGGGTAGCTTGCTGTGTGTCCAGGCTGTTTCTGATCGTTGGCTCTCATCTGGGGAACTGAGGGACCCTATGTTGTGGTCAATGGCCATGGGGAGTGACAACGAATTAGATTTCCTGAGGCCAGAAGTTCATGGGCCTATGCCTGGTGGGGAATCACGAGGGAAAGTGTGGGTTCACAGAGAGCTGGCAGAGTTCCAGGCAGAAAGCTGTCCCCAGACGGGTCCCTGAGGGAGCAGCTCTCACACCAGGCTTCACAGGCACCGAGAAAAGCTGGGTCACCGAGGAGTCAGGGAAATGACCAGCTTTCACTTATTAGAACCAAATGGCATCAAAGGCGAAAAACACCCCAACTTTTACATAATACCCCACCTCTTGGACTTTATCCTAAGAAAATAGTCAGATAAACATAGATATTTATGTCTCAGGGGGTTCAGGGCAGTGAAGCCACAACAAGCACCACCCTCACCTGAACATAGCGCCTGAACCTGTGACCAGGGACCTGCTCACAGGTGACGCGTTTCCAGGCATGGAAGGAAGGACGACCCTCAGAAAGGCCTTTCAGGACACGTGATCGCCAGTCTGTTAAAAATGCAAGCGTGGGAATTTTTCACCTAAGTGTTTTCTGGATTTGCTTGTGTCCTTGGCCTGGCAGATATTGTGTGGACAAGCTTGTGACGTGCTCTGAAACCACGTGGCGGGTCCCGGACTGTGTGGAGGGAGAGGATGAAGACGGGAATAAAAAGTGGTCAAGGGAAAATTAGGGGAGTTTGACTCGAGCCTTCAATGTGTCCAGGGAGAATTTTTTTTTTTCTTTAAAAAGAGGCGAGAAAGGAGATTGCAGCTGGAGAGACGGCTAATAAGACCGAAGGGCCCGTCAAGCCTTCCAGACAGGCCCGAGTGCGGAGGGAGCGCCTCGATCTGTCTTCATCTGGGAACGCAGGGCATGGTTTCTGGTCCGGAGGCCGCGTTGCCGAGAGCGCGTCTGTGTGTGGGTTTCTCTGCCGAAGCCCAGGATCTGAGATAGGAAATCGAACCTTTGAGGAGGTTCGTGCCGACACTCAGGCTGGAGTCAGAGACAGAGGGAGGGGGAGGAGGAGGACACACTGCACAGCCGACCGTGAGGCTGACAGTTGTGAGGCTGGGCCCTGATGGCCACAGGGGTTTCACCCTCTTCATCTGTTTTGATGCCCGTTGGAGCCTTTCCACGATGTTTATTTTCTGAAGGTCACCCGTTACCCATGGGACAGAGCTGCCATCAAAGCCTTTGCTGGCCCCTGGGTCCCCACCGGCCCCTTCATTCCTCCACACGCGCATGAGCGTTTGGCCCCAGGTGTGCTCCTTGGGACGGACACGTTTGGAAAATTCATTGTCTCTGCTTGTGTTCCCACATGCCTGCGGCTCCTGCCCGGCCTCAGCGACTGGCTCTGGGCGCATCGGGTCAGAGAACAGTGAGAGGTTTCAGATTTTGCAGCAGGGCTGCTACCAGTCCCTGAACCTGGACTCTATACCGGGCCTGCTGCGTAGGTTCACGTTAACCCCAGTAATACCGAAAGGCGAGCTTCGCTACCAAGTTCACTCGGGAAGATAGACTGGGAGGGTCCCTACCAACCAGGAGTGGCTGTTGAGGGAGGCGGAGCCAGACGAGCACCCGAGCTCCTGGCCCCAGGACCCTGCCACCTCCTCTGGCCCTTGGCTGCCTCCCTGGGATGGGCCACCAGCGCTGGAGCCCATCACGATTCCCGCAGATGTCGGGCTCGCTCGGCCAAATCCCAGCACAGAGCCTAATGGCATGAGGGGCCGCCAAGGTGGGGCGAACGGCATATCCAAGCTCAATCCTTTCATGTGAGGCATTGGGGCCGCAGCCAGGGCCTGCAAGCGTGCGTGTACATTCACAGGTGGAATTTACCCCATTAACTGCACCTGTCCTCCGCGCTGCCGGCCGCCGGCCCATCATTTCTGCGGCTGGCTGGGGCGTGCTCATTTGCTCTCTGATTCCTCCTTCATTTCTCTGATGGTCGATGGAAACCATTAGTTCATTTGCAACGTTGGACGGATGTCAGTTGCTTAACAAGGGTCACGAGTTTTGATGGGAGACTTGGGCTAATGGTGGCAATGCCAGCGATGTCTCAGCTGTCTTCGCGGATAACACAGACATTCCGTCTCTCACTGGGGCACCCGGTGGGCTCAGTCAGGTTAATAGGGATTGTACTCCAAGCTCAATGGAATGCTTATTTCTATGTTGGTGAATTGTATGTAAAGAGCTGCTATGCAATCGATACTTTTTCATAATTTGGTCTATTGGGAATATGTCCACTGAATGTTTATCTGTCTACCTAGGTGGAAAATTGTCTTTTAGTGAGAAGAACACATGGTTTGTTGGGGTGCATGTATGTGTGTATGTGGGTGTATACGTGTGCATGTGTATATGCATGTCTACATGTGCTATGTGCATATATGCATGTGCTTGTGTGCATGTGGGTGTGTTTGCCTTGGCACAGAGAGGAAGAAAACCAACATCTGTGAGCACCTGTGGTGTTCCAGGCATTTTATATACATTGTTTTTAAAATTCTTGCAAAAATAACCTGAGGTCTGCAATACTGTCCTTTGATATTACTATTTCTGTTGCTCTTGTTATTTTGCAGACAAGACAGTTAAGCTCCCTGAGATCACGCCCACTGTCTAAGGCTGCACGGCTGATGGGGGCAGAGCTGGGGTACTGGCGAGCCCACACCTTCCATTCCACACCCCGTTTCCACAGCCCACCCACCACACCGAGTGCCACTCTGCTCTCCCACAGTTATGTGCTTGCACACCCATGTGCCCTATCCGCATGTTCCCCGTGCACCCCACAGCCTGCATCCGGGTGTGAAGTCTGCCCCCTTGTGAATACCCGCACCTGGCCCGTCTCAGCCCTATGTGACCTCCCAGGCACACACATTCACACCCAGGTATAGAGAGTTCCAGAGCAGGCAGGTATGTGTTCATTCCCCAGATAATCAGAGGCCCCGATAAAATAAAGCTTCAGTTGACGGACACCCGGCAGACAGGGCTGTTAGTTTACGTAGGGCCCAGGCAGAGTCGGCTGGAAAATTTTGATCACTTTAATTTACTATATCCAGCGTGCCTGCTGTACTCGGCAGGCACTTTTATCAAGCCCTGTGCGGCGGTATTGATTTTTTTATTTTCTATGTAGGATAAGAAGACAGAGAGTTAGGAGCAAGAGTGAATGAAGAACTTTCCTCAGATTGCTGCTTCTCTGGGCTTATTGCTTCCTGTCGTTTGTGGTTTCAGATGACGTCTGGTGTGTCAGGGTTGCTTGAAGCAATAAACGGGGTGAATAACAATGGAAGGGCCAGATGAGAAAGATTGAAAAAGGAGAGAGAGGCAGCAAAGAAAGTGAGGAAGTGCATGTGAGAAACGGAAAAAACGCCGAGGTTGAGGAAAAAGTGTCTTTGGTGTAGGTGACCCATCAGCACATTCCTTAAAGTTCACACACCGCGCAATAGTCCCAGCAAAGAGCAGGGAGTCAAGGCCTTTGTCTTATTATTTTTCTGAAATGAACAAAAGAATGCCTCCCCCCCCCCCCAAATGCTGGACCACAAAGCATAGGCCATCTCGCAAGAACCCAAGGCCTGACCAAGCCCAGCTCTCCCTGTAAGAGGACACAGGAGGCTCCCTGGGGTGTGTAGGTTGCAGCCTGGCACTTTCCATGGCTGCACCCCCTTGGGAGGTGGGCTCACCTGGAGCCGTCCCAGGGCAGGAGACTGCAGCCTGGCACCACACACCCTGGATGAGGTGCTGCCCACACGCCCGTTCAATGCATGTGCCACCCAAGCACTAGGTTTAATTTTAGGCTATGAAATGTATATTACACCAGGGAGTAGTATTTGTGCACTATTAGTGGATGCACACGCGCACACACACACACACACATGCATGTGCACACACATGCTCATGCCCATGCATGCGCACATACACTCAGTCTTTGGGGAGCCATTTAGAAGTTGCTCACTTCCCAGCTCTACATGTTCAGGTCTTTGGCTGTCGGCATGCCTCACTTTTTTGTGCCTCGGCGTCCATATGCGTGGAGAGAGGACTGCGGTGGTACCACATGTGCACAATGTCACAGTAGGTGTTGCAGGGTGACCGTCCCAGGGCAGGCGACTGGGAAGTGTTTGTTGCATCAATGAATCAGCGAATGGAGAGGAATGGAGTGTAAGCATGATTTGTGAAATTCTAATGTAAAATTCCCTTAAAAAACGGTTCTGGTAAGCTACAAAGTTGAATCAGAAGTGGTATAAAATAAACCTTAAATTAGGACTAATGTTAAAAAATCAGGGCCACAGTTGACTACCAAATATAGATAGATGTCACAGGCATTGTTTTAAAAAACATTTGAACCTTTAAACCTGATGATGTAACTTGTTGCTTTTGGGTGTTTTTACACTTGATCTTAGTCAAAAAGCTAAAAAGTGATGCTTTTATAAAACAAAACATTTCTTTAATTTTAAAGCTCTGTTTCCCCAGTTACTAGTAAAATCAATGAAAGGGATCTGTTAGTGCCCAAGTAATTCCTGTGAGTTCTCACAGAAGGTGTATGTGTAGGGTATGTACACAGGCCTCATTGGATTAAAGTTTCCTTTAAATGAAGTAAACGTAAGAGTTTCAAAATGTTGTTTGCCAATGCTATCAATTTATTTTGCAAAGAGATTGATGCCTTTTCATCCAATGAAATAAAGGCCAGTGGCCCCGTCCCCAGTTCTATTGAAAATCCTTAATACGATGGGCAGAATGGGCAACTTTCTCAGCAAATATTTACTAGATATTTACTTTCTGAACACTTTCAGCTTAGTTTCATGGATCCAAGCAGCCCATGTGAAAATGGTTCATTTAACCCCAAAACACACTTTGAGGGTGCCGGTGGACTCTGTCCCCAGAGACATGTGACGGCAGCAGAGACGACCATCTGTCCTGCATTGTTCCTGCTGAATTGCGTGTGGTGATTGAACCCTCGGCCTCTTGGTTCCTCCTGCTCCAGCTCCATCATGCAGCCCTCTGTCCATTTGTCCAGCTTTTCTCATCCAGGCGGGGCCCTGAGATGGGTTTCTCCCCAGCAGAGGCACAGAACACAAGCTGACTGTTAGTATTGTGCTTTTATTTTTAATTTAAAAACTAGAGGCCAGGGCTGAAAGTGATGTCACAATAGAAAAGCAAAGGGACTTGGAAAATGACCGTGTGCCTGGCCTCATTTACTAGTACTAGTGGGCTGTGTCTCAGAGAAGACGACAGGGCTTTGAGATGACTTGGGACGCACGCACTGACTTTGTCTCACACTCAAAGGGGACTGATGGGATCATCTCCAAAGGTGGAGGAGGTCCTCCTGCCCCTGAACTTCTGGGGCATGTGGAAGTATTATTTATCATAGGCTATTGTTACAGTTTAAATAAATTTCTTTATTATAATATATGGGTGGCCTTGTAAAAGATAGGTTAAGTTTGAGCAAAAAGTGCCACTATTTGGGCAAGTCATTATGTAACCTTCAGAAAACTGGAGACTCAGAAATGTTTTAAGGTGGGCTACCTTCCTGGTGCAATTATTTAGAAATACATTTTTTAAAAGCAGAAAAACCTCCTTACGTGAATATATTATTTCTTCCCTGTCCTGCAGACTCCCAGCCTGTTGGGTGAGTCACTGGAGACTGAATGGAGAAAGTGAGGTCTGTGAGCTGAAATGGAGAATCCCCTGGGCAGGAATCACAGGTGAGTTCTAGTCCAATTCCAGCCACAACTGCCCTCCTCTTTTCTACCTGATGAGCACAGCATGCTGCTCCACCTGTTGGAAAGGTGTTGTCAGAGGAGCTGAAGTGTGCAAAGGAGTTTTGAAAACGTCAAAGAGCCATACAGATACAACTTTCCCCCTTCGTTTCCTTTTCTTTTTGACTCTAGTGATAGAAATTCAGTGTTTTCACTTACTAATTGGCCCTAAGATGTACAATCATACATTTTTTCCCCCAAGAAGATTAATACATAGCTGTGGATTCGGGGACCATTAACATGCTCTTTGAAAATGTGACCCCTCGTGACAGACAGATGTTCTCAGAAAATAACAATGAGAATATTAACAATGATGACCATAAATGCTGAAATAGAAATAAGCACTTTACAATTATAGCTGAGCATTGACTATGGGCAAAGGAAGGAAGACTTTTGTAAAAAAAGAAAGAAAGAAAGAAAGAAAGAAAGAAAGAAAGAAAGAAAGAAAGAAAGAAAGAAGAAAGAAAGAAAGAAAGAAAAAGGTATTTCTTTTCATTGAAAATATAGACCTGAACATTTACCTAGGATGAGCAAGAGGGTAAAAACAAAACAAAACAAAACTGAAAATGGAGTAAATGGTTTCAGTTTACCCAGGTTATTTCTAAACAGTAATACAAAGATGTAATAGAAATAATTTAGACATATGGATAAGAACCTTCAAAATCAATAGTGCTGGAAGAAATGAAACATATGCTGATGCAATCAAACAGAATTGAATTTCATACAAATGTTAGCAAATCTATATCAGATTATCACAGCAAAAACTTCATTTTCATTGATTTATAATGTATTATTATTGTTTCCACCAAACTGCCACAGACACCATTCAGCAGCTGCTGAGTGCCTTAAGGGTAAATAAGGGGGATCGGAGACGCGCTGGGCAGAGACGGTTAGGAGCCAATAACTCACTGCGGCAGGTGCGACTCTTAACGATTCTTTGCTTGTTCCTTTGAATTGCATTAGATCATTCTCTGAGACTTTTGGTGAGCAGGGGCTGTTCCTTTGGTATTCACATGTGAATGAAGAAAAAGGTTTTGCATGTAGACATTTAGCAGAAATGTGGCTCAACAACCCATGCGCATGTCTATATCCTCCTCTCTCTACCTTCCTCTTCCCCCCCCCCCAAATCTGTCTCCATCTCCATCTCTATATCCATTTCCATCTTCCTCTCTGTCTCCATCTGGTACATTTCCATCTCCATCTCTATATTACTAAGGTGAAAATATTCTTCAAACCACCATTGTTTTTAGGAGACTGACTCCCTGGTGGCCACCATTTGACAAGATGCCTGTAAATCACACTTTCCAAGTGGCCAATTCCCTGTGGCGGTGAAAGGGCTCCTTCTCCCAGTCCCTGCATATGGCACATCGGGAATCAGGGACCCTTTCCCAGCAGCCTCTGCAGTGAGAGCCTGCGTTTTGGAGAAGGGATTATGTGAATAGTTACTTCAGCAAAATCCACGCACTTTTTTCAAGAACAGAAGTGGAATTAACAATAACAATGAGCCCAATGAGCCAGGTGAGGTCTGTAGCTTATGTCTGTAAGAAAGTTGTTGTGCTAGAGTGCCTTAAAATGGCATCGTATTCCACAACCTTTGAGTTATTAGCTCAAGTTCCATGACTACCACCTAAAGCAAAACACCAGGTCATTTCATTCTCTTCTCCAATGATGCAACGGATGACAGGAGTGTTGTTTTGCTGAATGCTGTTAATTATTCATAACAATTTGCTCATTATTTCTCATGCACTGTGGGGCGTGATAGACCTTTGGGGGAACAGGTAAGGTCCAGCCGTGACAAGCACTGAGGCCACAGCCCTGCCCATTCCTGCCGGTCCTGGTGACAACGTGCAGGAGGCTATGCAGCCCTGGTGGTGGGGGCCTTCCAGCCCTGGAATCTCGCCCCTCTGGTGCTACTGCCCGGCTGTCCATGGCAGGGTTACATCTACTGCATTGATGTCAATGTTCCCCCTGGCTCTCCCAGGCCTGGTCCAGGCTGCACTGGGTGGATAGGAGGCTTTGGGCCCGGGAAGGTGGTAGGTTTGGCATAAACTCTCCTGAAGGTACATCCTGGAGCTTCCTTCCAGGTGACCAGCGGCCTCTTCACAGTGGAGCCACCGATTGGAGGCTCATGACTTGTTCCTTCTCCCACTTCTGAATGGATATGAGTCAAGGACCAGGGGACGTGACCAGGCTCAGGCCTGGGACAGTTATGGGAACTGGGCCATGACAGACCGCCTTCCCCTCAGTGCCCTGCCTCAGGCCCCTCATCCACGTTCTCCTTGTCCACCTCAGGGAGATTCCGGACAAAATCTGTCCCCCTCTGTCTCAACCTGCTGTTCACTGCAGCCAGTGAGAGTGCAGGTGGTCACCCACCTGCTGGTGCATCATTGGCAGAATTTCCCAACCTACAAAACTCATACTCTGGACAAGCCAACTTCCTCTCCTTACAGTTCTACCAAGTATCTATTTTGAGCACAGATTCTGCCCCATTGAGAGAGTGTGATCTCAGTCAGCTCCTGGAAGTGAGTCATTTTAGATGCAAGCAGGTCCAGGATTTTCTCCACCTCCCTCCTTCCCGAGTCTGCAGATGTTAGGGAGCGGTAATTTGGACATTGTCCCTCCTGGTCAACCTTGCTGAGCTGTCCCTGTGCCCGTCCATCCATCCATCCATCCATCCATCCATCCATCCATCCATCCATCCATTGTTCATTCATTCATTCTCTCATAAAACCTTCATAGAACAAATACTGTGTTTCAGGCATGAAGTGGTGATTAGAAGCACAAGGCCTGCACGGTTCAGAGGTCACCGTCATGTCAGCATGCAGTAAAGGAGGCAGGTACACATGTGCAATAACTCCATGTGCCAAGTGTGGTGACAGTGAGGACACGGAATTCCAGACTCGTGGGTGGACTTCTGGACTCAGTAGGAGGGAGCAGGCTCATAGGGTTCCTGGCGGGTGCACGGCCCAGTGGAGGTGGGAAGACCAGCACAGGCCTGAGACACCATGCAGAGGCTGGAAGTGAGAGGACATCCCAAGCCCAAGTGACCCAGGAGCAGTGGCCTCAGGGCAGCAGCAGGCCTTGGTGGGATGCTGGGTTCCAGGCAGGGAGTGCGCTGGAGGAGGGCAGAGAGGAGGGGACCCAGGCCTGCACTGAGCTCTACCCTGGGTTTACCCTGAGAGCCTGAGGGACCTCAGAGAGAGCTATGGGCCCGACTGGTGTTTGATTTTGGGGGGCTGTGGATAGATTAGATCCAGACAAGAATAGTGTGGGGAGTTTACTTAGGAGGCCACCTGACAATGTAATTGAGAGACCACAGAGGCCTGGAGGGATGGAGAGGAGGACCAAATGAAGGGGAATTAGGAGTTAGAACTGACATGACACCATCACCAAGTGATGTTGGGAGGGGGCCAGGGTCAGGGTATTCCCAGGAATGACCCCAGAGTTTTAGCTCGATGTCCCTGCGTTGTGGGGATGTGTTCAGATTCCCATGGGGAAGGGCATTAAGGCGGGTGTTCGAGTAAGTGCAGACGGAGACCTGTCAATCAGTGGGTGGTGCTGAGTGGAGTCAGAGGAGATGCCGGAAGACAGTTGGCAGACGCTTAAATGCAGTGTTTCCCACCTTAGGATGAATAAAGAGTGTTAACGAAGGGAGTGGGAGCTGGGAGGGGGTCAGGACAAGGAGAGTCGGGACCCATGTCCACAGCCACAGTGTCAGATGTCAGGGGAAATGGCTGAGGGCTGTAAATGTGTAGATGGGTGGTTGCATTTAATATGATTGTAAACAAAAATCTTAAAACCCCACCCACCCTCACTGCCCTTCAGTTGTGTGTGTGTGTGTGTGTGTGTGTGTGTCTGTGCGCGTGTGCGCATGAGCACCTTTTATGAATTTAGGTGCATACATGTGTTCTATGCTCACCCCACTTAGCCTGGTTTTTGAGAAGTTTGTAATAAACAGAGTGATTGGTGAAAGAGTTACAGTTTAACCAGAATCATTAATTAACCAGGATCCATCATTAATGGGGCAGAATCTGTAGCAGTTTTCAATTATCATAATTAAACTAAATTAACTTGAGAATTCCTTGGCCTAAAAGTGGTCTAGCTTCTGTGGACCTCTGACTGCTGTAGTCAGAATCAGAGCATAACATTGTGTGGAAAACTAACTTTTACAGTGGGCATTACAATTGGTCCTCAAAATAGCATCACAGTTTAGGCTGTGTGCCATCACAGTTTAGGCTGTGTGATATTACAGTTTAGGCTGCATGACATCACAGTTTAGGCCATGTGACATCATATACATGGTTTTAGAAAGTGCAGACTAGAAGTTATCTTCTCTGGATTGAGGTTAAAATCAACAGAACTAAGTAAATATCATTTTTGAAATCACCTCATAGATATCTGACCCAGTGAATGAGTTTACAATTCTTTCCATTGTCAGGGAATCTAATTTGGAGGAGGGTTTGCAGGTGTGGGGAAGAATATATGGTGCCTCTTCATTGTCCTTTAATTTCTCCACCATTTGGTGGAGGAAGTTGAATTTGATGTGAATAATTGCAGGTCCTTTGAGGTCAATGGGGCTTGTTGAGGTGGTTGTTTTGAATGGAATCCGGGAGAAATTTATCTGTTGAGGATGATAAAAAGTCATCAATAGTTGGGTTTTAGCTTGGTTTTCCTCTCCTCTCCAACTTTATTAGAGAAAACGTCAGTCACTTCTCAGGGATCAGACGAACATCTACTCCGCATGATTGTTTATCACTTGACATTGACCCTAATCTGATAAATGCACCAGGATTTCTTTGGAATTTGGAAGTAGCTTCATGTAATCTTTCACAGGCTGTACACCTGTGGTAGCGTGGTACCTGTCCACCAGGTGTGGGGGATGTGTGTGGGGCACTTGCACCTCAAACCTCCACAGGGTGGCTATGTCCTGCAATATCTGTACACATTAGTTCCATGAACCAGTGCAAGTGCTGACTTTCGCCTGCAAGGCCTGGGTGACAGTCACCTGCTCACTGCTGTGAGGGGTGCACACTCCAGGTCAAACAGATGCAGGCGTCACCTGGAGATACTGCCTGAAGCACACAGACCTCCCTGTGGGACCTGGGGACCTGGGCACAGACGGTGAGGAGGAGACCGTAGGCACAGAGACGATCCACGATCCCAGCGGCTGGACAGGTCGGGAGGCTTTGGTGGGTTCTGGACGAGGTAAGCAGCACCCGGTGGAGATAGGCAAGTGCCAGACGGAGACCTGAGAGCTGGGAGCTGGGAATGAGCCTGGACCGCCCTCTGCCTGAGCAGGATCCTAGCTCAAGAGGAACAAAGGACACAGCTTTCCCGCCTTCCTGCCCATCCTGTGCAGCCTGTTTCCACCGTTCACGTTTTGGCCATGTGCCAGCCATTCTGTGGGAGTGGGATGTGGACATGGTGGCTTTGGGGTGGTGTCCTCACCCTTGCTGTGCTGTGGAAGTCCTTGGGTGTCTGGTGAGGCTTTCTGCACAAAATAACATATGAAGGCGTACAAAGGAAACAAGTGACACTGAAATACGGTCATCAAAATGCTAGAAGCCCCTCATATAGAAGCCTGTATGTGCTTTTAGTTCATGGTCATATCACGAGAGCCAGCTGCTGGTGTCACAGCTGCCATAGCCTCATGGAGCATCAACAAGTTACCTGCAGAAGCGTAGGGACAGGCCGCGGGACAGGACACTGTGCTCGCAGCCCCCTCGTCATCAAGGGGTATCGGAATCCCAGTGGGAGGCTGGTGAGTGAGAAGAGACATCTGCCCGTCTGTGTCATTGGGTCATCTGGGAAGGAGACACCAGAAGTTCTATTGGGGGGACACCTATGGCAGGTGAGGGACCGGGGTGGTGAGAAAGCTACCTGGTCTGGTTCTAGATCCCTCTATACCCCACCCCACTCTGGGCTGGGAGCCTCAGGGACAGTGTGCTGTGGGCAGTCCCAGGCTCCTGACTGATGGACAGGGTGCCGGCCCCTCTGCACACCCTGTTCCCCTGATGCAGGAGGAGACGTAGGTCTGATCCCTGAGTCCTGCAGGGACACCGCTCTCAGGCCCCTTCCTTCTGCCACAGCGAGTGGTGTGGGCAGCAGCAGTGACCTGCTCTAGATGGCGAGCAGTATCAGCAGCCTCAGCAGCTTCCGACTCTGGTCGGAAAACCCTGAACACTGGAGATGCAGTGCAGTGTCAGACACTGGTTTTCGGGCTAGTGGTTGTTATCTATTATGGAGGCAGAGCTGTTATGGAAGCATATTTTTACTAGCTTCTGTTTTAACAATGTTTTGGGCAAATATCTATCTCGTTGCAGTGAATACTTGCTAAAAATAAGGCTGCTTCTGCCAACAGCTCCAAGTCCTGGTTCCAAGTCAGGGGGGGGGGCCTGGGGCAAGACAGGGGGGCCCTTGGGCAGGACGGGGGGCCCTGGGGCAGAACAGGGGGCCTGGGGCAGGACAGGGGGGCCCTGGAGCAGGACAGGGGGTCCTGGGGCAGGACAGGGGGGCCCTTGGGCAGGACAAGGGGGCCTGGGGCAGGACATGGAGGCCTGGGGCAGGACAGGGGACCTGGGCAGGACATGGGGGCCTGGGGCAGGACAGGGGACCTGGGCAGGACATGGGGGCCCTGGGGCAAGGCTGGGGGGGCTGGGGTAGGACATGGGGGCCCTGGAGCAGGACAGGGAGGTCTGGGACAGGACAGGGGGATCTGGGGCAGGACAGGAGGGCCCTGGGGCAGGACAGAGGGGCCCTGGGGCAGCCCAAGTGGGTCAGGAGGAGCTGTCCAGATAGTTCTTTCATGGCAACTGGTAGGTCTGTAAATATTTTATGCCTTGATTTGCTGATTTCATGGGTGTTATGTCTCCCTGAGCCACAGTTTGCCCCCCTCCCTCCACCCCCCATGTCATGTTCTGGTTCCTAAAAATAATGTTTTAATTTCCAGATATATAAAAGGGTCTGTCATTTTCCAAAATGTAGTCACTCATGTCAGTGACAGTTGTCCGAAGGCAGGCGTGTGCTGCAGTGGTGTCCACACTGTTCTCAGAAGCACTGGTGTGGTGTGCATATCCAGCTCACAGTTAACGAAGTGAGCTGGTGTCCTTGTCTGTCTGTTTCTGGTCACCTGGGTGCTTCTTAGGAAGGTGTACGCAGGGACATACGTCTGGTATTTTCCACTAGGAATCTGATTGGAGTGGAATGAATCACTGTATGCTATTTTTAGCTTCTCAGCCCAAACATTAATTATGAAGTTCAGGTGAGTAGATTAGGAAATCGTGCACGCTTTCGGGACCTTTGTAGCACTCTGCATTTTATTTGCTGAAGAAACTAGATGTAAGGTATGCTTTTAAGCCTTTAATATTTGCATATGAAGAATGGGAAAATGCCTTATTTTATACAAGGCACAGTCCCTTAAATATTACACTTTGCCAGCACTCATTTGGAAGCAGATGATGTCGTTAGGAACCACAAGCACATATTTTTAGGAAATCATGCACTTCGGAGACAGTCATTTTCTCAGGTTGTGCGTGTGATGTTAGAATTATAAGTATGTCTAAATTAAAATATAAATCTCCCACTCAGGAACTGTGTTATGTCTCATATAAATGTGCACATTGTTGATACTCAATTAACTAATAATAATAATGATAATAATAATGTAGCAATATTCAACTTCCATTTGGTCACACATTCTGCTTATACAGTAATTGTAAAAGCTCATCATTTCTTAGATTCCGTGTTGTGCTAGGATGAAACGTGTCATAACCACGAAATTAGCGTTAACGGCAGGAAGGGGACCTCTCCGATCAGCCCCTCCAAGCCCCTTCTACACCTCTTAAATGTTCCTCATTATGAATTCATTTTAAGCTTCATTGAGTGCCAGAAATTAATTTGACATAAATTTCTTTGTTAGGCTCTGGAAACTTTCATTTCTAAGGTAGAATTTGGTTCTGTTTGCAGCACACGCTACAGACACGTGTTGAAATGCAGGTTCAAATACCAGCCGTGAACATGTTTCTGAAATGCCTCTGATGTAGCAAACATTTTCTTTTTCACTTACTTCTCACCTTTATCTCTCAGACTCCAAGCACCTTCACACACAGGGTCCCCTAGGTCCACGGAGCCCCTCCCAGTCCTCTGCGGGACCCCGGCCGTGGTCTCTGTGATGGGCATGTGGAGTTCCGTGGGCGAGTGGAGGTCCTGCAGGGAGTGGGAGGGGCTGACGGGAGAGTGAGAGGCGGAGGGAGTTCAGTTGGTTATAGGGAAAGGCGTCCGGGGTGTTAGATTCACGTGGGAGAAACGTCTGGAAAGGCAGGACTTTGTCCAGGGCCTTGAATGTGAGCCTGAAAGTGGGAGACATTTTTGTGTGTGAAAGTTTAAAAATACACAGATAAATGTAGAGAACAAACAAAGCGACGAAAAAAGAAAACAGGGCTGCAATCCAGAGATAACCGCCTCCAGCATTTCTGTGCAGAGGGTTTTTCCTGTGCATACAAGACACTTCCAAATAAGTAGGGTCATATCTCATCATACTATGTTGTTTGTTTTCTTTTTAAAACTTCTTTTTAAAACCAAAGGCCTTTTTAAAATTTTAGTACATGCAAATTTTTACCATGGCCCCCAGTTCAATAGTGCTATCTGTTCCTATTGTTCTTACCGATTGAAAAATCTAACAGAAACATGTCGCCTTCTACTGCAGAGGCTCTTAACTTCAGGGCGCACTGTGTCTGGCTTTGTGGTCCTGCTTAGAGAGGACGTCTCCAGCCTGAGACGCTGAGGAGACACGGAGACTCCTATACGAGCGGGTGAAATAGTGTCCCTTTAGCAGAGCTAACTTGCCAGTGGTTCAGGGTGAAATGATTCTGGTCCAGGCCTGCTTGATGTCACACGGGGAAGGAACAACACTGCTGAGGAAGACTCGGGCAGAGCAAGGAGTTGCTGGGCTTGGGAGGGCGAAGGGGAGGACGATGCCTTGATGAGAAGATGATGGAAGATGGAGACTTGGGGTTGGGTGGCCACAGTGAGTTCGGCCATTTTTTACTTTGGCAGAGTCCCCACTGACAGCGGAAAACGTGGATGTGGAGATAGGAGGGGGAGGGTCAGCCCTGGCTGGGGGTGGGGGGGTGGGGTGGGGTGATGGTTGTAGGTCCTGTGAGTGGACGGGTCCAAACCAACAGTAAATACAATTCATGCTGTCCCCTTGCGTTGTTGCCTGGCAGCCAGACAGTTCTCTTTCGGTACCTTTGGGGCATGGGCTCACCCAAGAGCTGATTCGATGCATCACAGGTTGAAAACGCCTCTTCTGACCCCGATGGTTACATTGCGTTTCACGAAGACTAATTCCCACCGAACTTAAGAGATTCAAATTCCTAGAAAGCAGTTTAACAATGATTATAAAAACCTTTTGCAGCCAGATTGATCATATATGTTCTAGATCTATCTTCCTCTTGTGAGTTACATTGTATCAGAAACCATCAATACAACTTCAGTTTTATAATGGGCAGCTGAGTGATGGTAAGACTGTGGAACATTTGAGCACATTACCAAATGCATTTCTTCTCCTTTTCAGTATGAAAGTGCCTTTTCAACTCAGGTTAGCATCATAAAAGCCCAATAGTCTGTGGGATGGATTCAATAGTGTGGCAGGAATTAAGGGAAGTGGTAAATGGAAAAAATGGATTAGAATTTGTATTTTTTGAATTTCATTTTACTTGAATGTCTAATTGTAATTCAACTGCAGATATACTCACCAAATATTTCTTTGTCATCCTAGATAGAAATGCCCTGAAAGGACACACCAGGTACTAAAAAAAAAAAAAAAAAAAAAAAAAAAGGAAAAGAAATATCTCCTTTAAATAGGGCCCTCCCCCAGGTCCTACTGGTGTCATTTAGCTCAATTCGCAACACTTGGAACCTAGCTCGGGGTGTCCTGGGAACGCCAGGGGGGCGCTTAGCATCTCCGATGATAGCAGGGAGCAGAGCCATTAGTGATGGGAAGGGAGGGAGGAAACTGGGTCCCTGCCCCAGGGTGTGCAGGCCCTTCCACAGCCCGTTTTAGTGCCCGATTTAGCCTCTTAGCCTCGTTTGAAAACTCATGTGGTTGACAGGGCTTCTTTCTTTTCCCCTGGAAAACAATTAAATGGCCTCACCGCCGCCCTCAAGGAAAGGGTTCTGATATTTGGTGCTAACTTTGCTGTTGGTTCCGGTGATGGCGCCCAGGGCTCTTTGCTTGGTGAGGGTTTTGCTTTAGAGAATCATTGATGTTATAACATAGAACTTTCCTAGCTTTACTGACTAAGCCTTTTATGCTTTTTTCCCTCACATTTCTTTTTAATCCTCACCCAAGGATATGTGTTTATTGATTTAGAGAGAGAGGAAGGGAGAGAGAGAGAGAGAGAGAGAGAGAGGGGGGAAGAGAGGGGGAGAGAGAGAGAGAGAACCAGCAGTCAGCTACCCCCCCCCCCCGCCCCCCGCCCATGGTCCTGACTAGGGATTGAACCTGCAACCCTTTGATGTGCCAACCAGCTGAGCCACCTGGCCAGGGCACACTTCTTTGAAAACCAAATAGACATCAATATGAATCTGATAAATTTTAATTTCCCCAGATTTGTTCTATATTAAATGATGGTGCCTGCGTGTTGCTGAGATGGGTTGAAGTAACGAGCATTGGGCTGGTTGGTCCCACCGAAGGCCCTGGGGCGTCCGTTGCTCTCTGTGGTGATGAGAGACTCACCTGCCAAGGTGAGCGAACACCCGGAGAGGGACAGCATTGGTTTTGAGTGGGGGCATGAAATGAGCAATTTTGTTTGAGAATATTCTATACTAGAGGCCCGGTGCACAAAAATTTGTGCACTCGGTGGGGAGGGGGATACCTCAGCCCGGCCTGTGCCCTCTTGCAGTCTGGGACCCCTCGGGAGATAACAACTTGCTGGCTTAGGCCTGCTCCCGGGTGGCAAAGGGCAGGCCCAATCCCTAGGTGTAGCTCCTGGTCGTGCTCAGAGCAGGGCCGATTGGGGAGTTGGGGCGCTGCCTCCTGTCATGCACAGAGCAGGGCTCCACACCCTGTCACACACAGAGCCACAGGGCGATCAGGGGGTTTGGGCGCTGCCCCTTGTCACGCTGATCCCAGTGCCGAGAGGCCTCGCGGCTCCGCTGATCCCGGTGCTGGGAGGCATATTACCCTTTTACTATATAGGATAGAGGCCTGGTGCACGGGTGGGGGCCGGCTGGTTTGCCCTGAAGGGTGTCCTGGATCAGGGTGGGGGTCCCCACTGGGGTGCCTGGCCAGCCTGGATGAGGGGATGATGGCTGTTTGCAGCTGGTCACACACCCTTCAGGGTGGGGGTCCCCACTGGGGTGCCTGGCCAGTCTGGGTGAGGGGCTGAGGGCTGTTTTCAGGCTGGGGGTGACTGAAGCTCCCAACCGCTCCTTTTTTATTTCTTTCTTTTTTTTTATTCAGGGCCAGCTTTAGCTCTGAGGCTTGGCTCCAGCTCTTAGGCCTCAGCTACTGAAAGCAGGTATCCGGTTTGTTTGGGTTCTATAATCGAAACACTGTTTCAACTCCAGCTCTGAGATCCCGGCTGGCTGAAAGCAGGTTTCTGGGGTTTTGTTTAGCTTCTATAGTTGTTACAATGTTTCAAACTGCAAGCTCAGAGGCTGGCAGTGGCAGGTGGGGAACGTTGGAGTCCTCCGTCACGGAAGCAAGCAAGCCTCATGTTCGCTTCCAGCTGCCTGTCTGCCGGCCGCCATCTTGGCTGGCAGTTAATTTGCATATCGCCCTGATTAGCCAATGGGAAGGGTAGCGGAGGTATGGCTAATTACTATGTTTCTCTTTTATTAGATAGGATGAGTGGAAAGTAACTTGGGCAGGCAGGGCTGGGGGGGGTGGTGGGATGGTGGGAAAGAAGCTGTGTTCCACGCAGTCGGTGGGTTCACAGGGAGGACAGCGGCAGGTGGGGGACTTCACAGTGAGTGGGTGGATCTCGGAGCTGACTGGACACAGAACCCGTAGTAAGGACAGACCTGAGGAGGCTTCTCAGGTTCCTCGAGGGCACCTGGTGGATCTTGGTGGCTGTCCTTCAATAGGAACAGAGCACATGGAGGCCAGGACTGGAAGGGCCCTTCTCCTGATCGCCAGCAGGGGCACACCTCATGGGGTCACACCTTCAGTCAGGAGATAGGCAGGCTGTTCCTGGGGTGCCCACGTTGTGGGGAGCGCACATTCGCTCTCTGACCCTCACCCTACTCTCCTACCAAGTATGTGTGACACTTGCCTTGCTGGTGGGTATCATCGATGTCCCTCTTCCTCGTGGGAACGTGCGGTTCCTGAGGCTGGGGACTGGCCTCAGCTCCTTACCCCTAACCCTGAGCACTCAGGAGATACTGGCTTCCTGACTGGCTTGCTAATCTAAAGGTGAGAAAATTGGAAAAGTATTTGTAATACCTGAAGTCAGGTGCTACCCAGCGTTGGGAAGCAATGGAAGGCACCTGTCCAGGTGCGCAGGTGCTGGACAGGTGGGAACCCTGGTGTTCCTGACCATTGGCACCAGCTCTGCAGAACCAAACTCCACACCGAGGGACCTGAAGGACGGACTGTTTTGAAAGAGTGCTGAGCAGATAATAAAAATGAATGATGGATGCGGGTGCCCACCCCTCAGCTCACTGTGCCCTGAGGAGCCTCCCAATTTTTCTGGAAACAGGGCTTTTGTGACATTTTACTGCAGCTTTAACAGTGGTGATATTTCAATGCGAAGGAGAGACATTTGCAGCCCGAATGTGGCATCCAATTTGCAATCCCCTACACTGTTAAACCTCCGTATAAAAGCGGGCATTTGGTTCTGGTACAGGAAGAATTCTCTTTTCCTGCTCGACTTTCAGAGAAATTGAGGTGAGTGTCTATATTCACATTTATAAAGTTTTTGGAGTGAGTCCCTTTGTTACGTAATTAGCCTGAGTGCTCTGGTGTGCTTCTGCTCCCAGGTGCCCATCAGGGCTGCACCTAGACCGAGGGTGTGGGGACAGAGCCCTGGGGACCCGCCTCTGAGACAGATGGAAACATCCAGGGAATACAGTTATTACAACTCAAAATTGTTCATTTTAGTAACAACAACAACCACCTGTTTTCTTGTTAATAAAAAAAGTCTTGGGCAAACTCTGAATACCCTAGGAGGTGATGCTCTTCGGCACTTTACAGGAGATTCAATTTATCGACCTGGCCAGTCAGGAGGGCGGGAGGCTGCAGACAAGAAAAGTGATTTCAGCTGTAACTTTAATGGTGTCAGTGGCATATAGATGCTGAACAAGCTGGGGATGTTTTTTAAGTTCCATATTGAACCATATTTCTTTTGAATACAATTACAAAAGAACATAATATCTCATATTTTTGAGTTACAATCTTAGCCTTATTACTGTCAAAAAGCAATTACAATCTATTTTGATGCAGAGATCAAACATGAAATTAAAGACTCTGAAATGAAAGAGAACCATTTTTAACCCCACTCTCCAGTGCTCACAGCAGTGTCTGTGAGAGAATGTGGAGACCAGAAAATGTGCACATTCTGCAACCCAGAAAGATGGGCTTGAGGGATAATTTAGGGCAGCTGTTGGTAGTGGCTTCGTTTCTCTGTGTGCTGGTAGATTCGAGTGCAGAAGACGGCACTGAAATGTGTGAAATCTTGAAATAAACCGACTTTTAGAACAGGGTTTTCACAGAGATACGACCGTTTGGTTACCGATCTAAGCAACCTGGCTGGATGGGCGTGGCCTTAGAGATGCTGGGCTCGGCAAGTGCTACCGTCCCAGGTGGACGCTGAGGCCATTGGGGATCAGGGGAGAGTACCCCGTTCAGGAAAGTGTCTGAGGTCCAAACACTCGCAGCTGGGCACACAGGCGCCCGCCCGGTGCGCAGTGGCCCCGTGGGCAGTGGGCAGAGTGCTGTGACGTTGCTCCCCCGCTGAGGGGTGCCTTTCCTTGATGGGCTGGGGAGAGGGTTTGGAAAAGCTGGTAACCTAAGGGGATGAGTCAGATCAGAAGCAGTTCGGTGCCAGTGTTTGGATTGTGACCCTCCCAGAGGGTCCTTGACCAACACGAACTTGGCGCTGGTGAATGGGATCATGGGAAACAAACTCACGGCCGTCAGAGCCCTTAGGCTGTGTTTATCTGCTCAGACGCGATGGCCATGCTCTGGCCCTCGCACGGGCCGGTCGGACAGTTCTTCCTTTCAACTTCTCTCACAGTGAGGACGCAGGCGTGGCGGCGGTGGAGGCGGCCTGACCATCCACCCCAAAGACACGTGTGCCCATGGGTGTACACACAAGCACACGGCACCCATGTGTGAAACCCTGCTGCCCGCACTCACATCCACAGGGTCAGTGCGGTTCAAATTACAAATGCGACCTGGACGGTCGTCCACGTTCAACTGTGTGGAAAGCGGCTGGCGCTGAGCTCCTCAAGCTCCTCGCTGGTGTCGGGCCAGGAGGTGTGCTGAGTCCCAATTTCCAGGTTCTTAAAAGCAGGTGAAGTACTGCTCAAACCAGCCCCAATTAGCACACAGGCGACGGGACAATCACCGCTCCCACAAAGAGGCCTTGTGCTCGCAGACAAACGCATTACCTGCTTCAGTGAACCGTCCTGCCTAGTTCTCAGAGCTCACACCCCTGGGTGATGGAAGTACCTGCCCCGCTTCCAGGGCCCATTAGCATTGTTGGGAGTAAGATGTATAATGCGTGAGAAAAACGCGTTTGCCAGACCCTCCCGAAAGGCCACCTGCTCTAGACCGATGGGTAGTGGTCACCCCAACAAGGCTGCAAGGAGAACGTGAGGGTTCATCTTTGTTTTCATAGTGGCTTCGCTGAGACGCAATTCATGCGCCGTCCAGGTCGCCTGCAAAAGGGTAGGACTCAGTGGTGTTCGCCTGTTCATGGTTCTGGGCAGCTCTCGCTGCGATCACCTTTAGAGCCTTCTCGTCCCCTGACAAAGAGACCCGTGCGTTGGCTCCCCCCGCCACCCCCGACTCCAGCCCCCGCAGCACTGCTTTATCCTCTGCCTGTCAACCGGCCCGTTCTGGAGTTTGTGGTCTGTTCTGACTGACTCCTTTTACTTAGCACCATGTGTGCAAAGGTCGCCCATTTTTGGCATTTATGCCCTTTTATTCATGCCCTCTCATTTTTGTGCTGAGTGATATTCCACCCTATGGAGATAGTGCATTTTATGTAGCCATTCATGTATCCACGAGCTGGTGGATATTTTGGTTGTTCCCACCTGTTGGCTGCTATGAATGCTGCTGCTATTGGACCCTTATCCTAGATTTTGTAAAGTGTGAAAAAAGTGAAGATGGATAGACATGATGTACAATCTTGAAGTTGAGTGGACTGTTCTGTTAATCACGTCTCTCTGTGCTGGCGGCGGAGTCCTCCTGCCTCTTTGCATTCGTTCCTGTGATTTTGTGATTTCTCCAAAGTAACGACACCTCCTGAGAAGGAGTGAGGCTGAAAATGGTCCCGCAGAGGGTAGGACAAGCTCATACTTGGGGACTTCCGTGTGTCCTCAAGGGACAGGACAGTGACCTGGAATTGTTTTTATTTTTGATACATTTCCAGTGATTCCTGGCATCTGAGAAGGAGGAAACCCTAAAGGCCCCTCCCCATTTGTAGAATGTTCTGGGCTCTGTCATGGTTTAGCTCTTAATAGAGCTGTAATCTTTCAGGGATTCGTGCGTATTGAGCAGAAATTATTGAAATAGCTTCTGCTAGAGAATCACACAAAGTTATCCCCGCGTCGGGAAGGGCAAGAGGTGCTAATCAAACCAGTTTACACGCATGCATTTGCTTTATCCAGTAATTTACCGAGAGCCCATGGCTGCTCTGGAGGAAAAATCCATTCAAATGAATACCTGATGAGGGCCCGGCGCGTCTGGCACAGAGCGTGTCAGGCAGGCGTTTCTGAAACTCCCCTTGAAGACCCAAGGACATCGTTTAGCTTAGAAATGCATTATTAATCTTCCAATTAATATAGAGCTCTCTGTTGTATTTTGGGCGACTTGAACGAGCGCAGGTAAGTCTTACAAACTACGATGCCAATTGTGGTGAAAATACTTGAGACCGGTTTCCACTCTGGAAGTACGGCCGCCTCTATAATTCCACATGCTTGCCATTGGCTGGCCTTCGGTACCGAATATGGTTGTGTTTTCTGGGTTCAGGCTGACTCCTGACCCACACCTCTCACCACAAACACCACAACTGCTTCAGCGAACGCCGCCCCTGGGGCCACCGCTGCCAGAGGCTGATCAAGAGCACCTTTAAAGATTGCTCACAGTGACACCAAATATTTGCACAGTTCCCTGAAATTTGCAAACTGTGTCCTACTCAGCACGACTAGGTGCAAAGTGAAGCACTCACGCTTTGCTCAGGGTTGAGGATAAGCTTTGTGCACGGAAAATCCGCAGCCAACGTCTCCCTGCGGTAAGTGTTCCTGTGACGGCGCCCTGTACCGTCTCTCCTTCTGCAGTGAGCGAGTAGGAGTTCTGAACCAGACCCGGGCTTCCTGTGGCATTCTGGGAGAAAACCAGTCCCATGGAAGCACACCTGTCTCTAATGAATGCTGGGGGCGGGGTTCTGGGTGAGGAGAGGGTATTACAAGACCTACTCTCTGCACTTTTCATTCGTCTTTGATTTCTGAGGTTTCTCGCCTTTGCTGCCTTTCCCTGCCAGATTGCTGTTGCCCACAGGAGTCTCTGGTGGGAGCCTTTGTGGTCATTCATGTGGTCAGTGGCGCTGGTGGGGCTGCCCCTCGGGGTCTCGGCCTCTGCTCCCTCCCTCCCCTCTCCTCCATCCCCATTTAGGAAATCTCACCCCCTCAGGCCTGGGCTCCTGTCAACTCTGTCCACACTTCCTGTGCTTTCTGCCTGGACATGACTTCTCAGACTCCAAGGTCCCTGTGTTTGTTCCTCCTCCTCGCAGGCATTTATCTTCCTCTGCCTCACAGGTCTGTGTCCTCCCGTCCTCCCTAAATCACACACTCCCTGGGGGTGGGGGTGGTGATGGGGTAGATGAGGGGGGAAGCCTTCGTCTGTCCTTCTCATCACCTCCTGAAACCATGGATCATTTATAGAGAGTGTCCACTGAAATTGGTGAAATGGAACCGAAGACATAACTTCGTGCCCTGCGTACGTCTGAAATTCTGTCTTCAGGTGTTCATGGATTTCAAACTTAAAAGCTTTTAGACTGAAAAGAAAGTCAACCCGTGCTCCTGTTGAAATGTGTAAATTCTGGGAAGGAAACCCCCAGGGGCGCTCTCCGAGGCAGTTTAGTGATGATGTCCTGACGTGTGGCAGGAGGGGCCCGGGGTGCAGGCCCCGGGAGAAGTGGGGACTCGCCCACACCCAGCATCATTAGCGACAGTGACAACGATGCAGCTGTCAGCCTCACACTTTCCACAGTTCGCCCCACTTTGCAGATGACTCAGCGGCCGGTGGACCTACGGGCTGTGCGTCTCACTGCAGTCGAGGAGGCTGAATCAGTCTTCTCATAGTTCAGAGCTTTCTCCGAGGGTTAGAAGGGGACCTTCCTGGCTATAACAAGGCTCTAAATGAAGGTAGAGCCAAGAACTCTTGGTTTTCTTCTTAGCAGCATCTCTCTGAGCCCCAGGCCGGGTACAGGCACAGCTGCGATGAGCCGCCGCCACCCTGAGGTCCCAGCTGTCTGCTCAGCGTAGGGTGCACAGGGCTTGGTCCTAAACATGCCCGAAGCAGGGTGGCGGCCAGCTCTCAGGTGCGTGACTCTCCTCGGCCCGTCAGCTGACAGCCTGCTGGATACTCAGTGGAGTTGATGCCTTCACCAGAGCTCTTGTTCTTCTTCTTTTGTGGCTCTTGATGTTCCGGGCCGTGTGTAGGTTAGGTGCTTTCAAAAAGCAAATCCACCGTCGAAAACCTCAGAGGCTCAGTCCTTGGTACCACTGAGTGCTGCACCAGGTACCACTTGAAACCAGGCGCCCTCTGCTGGGAGCAGATTCCCTCTCGCTGTGGAGAGGGCCCCTGCATAGGGTTTGTTGCAAAGGGGTTGATGGAGCTCCAGGCAGTGGGGACCTCGGTTGGTCCAGGGCTGTGCCTGCCTGGAAACAGCCCCCGGTGCACAGGTGACAAGGCACCTTGCAGGGCTTCCGAGGGGAAGTGGGTAAGGCACACGCACGTGGTGAGGGGTGTGGGCCCTGCCTGCAGGCACCGGGGCTGCAGTCTCACTCTGCGGTGCACCAGCTGCATGAATTTGGGCAGAATGGGAATAATGATGACTCCGAGCTCGTGGGATTGTAGAGAGGGTTCAGTGAGGTAACACGTGGAAGCATTCAGTAGATGGTATGAAACAGCCATTCACCACATACTGAGCTGGATACACTTGGAACATGCCTGTTCTAAATGCTAGGACGCCCAGGATGGCGAGTTACGAGCTGAGCTCTAACCCCAAGTCCTGACCTTGTAGGTCAGATATAACAGCTGTTTCAATCCCGTCACCCTCAGCACGTGCGAGTTATTATTTATATTAAAGAGTCGCAGAGAAAGCTCCTGTGTAATGTTGACTCCTTGGGCACATCGCACCCATTGCTACTCCTTTGCCGGAGGGGCCAGGACAGGCATTCATCCTGGGAGATGGGAACAGCAGAGGAGCTTTGATGGAACCACCCACACGAATGGGCGGAGCACAGCCAGGCTGCCCGCGGGAGGCTCATGGACGTGGAAGAAAGTACTGGAAGTATTTGCACAAAACACGATAGATATGATAAAGTTTTAAAAATATGGAACTGAATGTGTGTGGAAAGAAGTAAAAGCACAGAAATTTCTGAAACATTTCCAGCTGCTTTAAACATTTTTTTAAGTTAAAATTTTCATCCATAATTCTTGGGCTTATACAGAGTCAGTCTCTCTCTCTCTCTCTCTCTCTCTCTCTCTCTCTCTCTCTCACACACACACACACACAACCCCACATGCCTTTTTTTCCCCATTCTGCTGGGACAGCTCTCAGTTGCAAGTCCTAGTGTTGTATGTTTCCCTGCACTTAACTCAATGGTTGGCACAGAACACGCTCAACACAAGTGGCCAAACCAAACACAGATACAAGAGAAAAAAACAAGAAGTAGGCAATGCTGGAAATGCAATATAAAAACGCCTGTACATACAGAGCTATTGGGCATGATACAATAGGAAATTATAACATCTCTGCCAAAAAAACAAATATTATAATCTTTTGTATTTTCTAGATTATATGTTTTAAAATAATTATGGGCTAAGATTTGCTACTTTTGAAGCAATGACGTTCACTAAGACACCGTCTTACAGCCGGAGTGTGGGTGCGCAGAGAAGATGGGGCTGGGGAGGTAGAAGCAGGGGTTTCTGGGTTGGTGGCTGCCCACCTGCACAGAACACACAGAAGCCGAGCGCCCCGTCCCCGGTGACATCAGCCTCTGTCGGGAAGTTTGGAGCCGTTGCCGGCTCTGCCTGCTGGACACACATGTGCTGAGCTTGTTTCTGCGGCGTTGAATGTCTGAGCTACTGTGGCAAATCACCAAGCGTGGGCCTGACAACGCGGCAAAGGATACTTTTGTTTTCTTTTCCGTTTGGCACATGAGAAAGCCTTCTCCTCTTTCCTGCTTAAATATACACAAAGGGCTCAGTATACTGAGAGTGTTAACACCAAGGAAAGGACGCGGAGAGTTTTAAAGGCGTTTAATCTGACAATTGATGCCGTCGTTAATTCCTAAATGAATGACAGAGTAGGTCCACATTTTCCAGGAAACCACAGCTTTGTGCACTATGACATAATCCAAGATTACGTATCATTTTATTTTATCTCAAGACGCATACGCATGAAAGCCAAAGGTTTCTGCCCTCGGCACCAGCCCCTCCGCTAGCATGTCCGGACTTGCAATTTGACTCATTAATAGTAAAAAAAAAAAAACCCAACAAACAAAAACATTGCAAAAGAGAGAGCTGGCTCTAATTTTAAAGGCATTTTCAAGAGGTTTGGGCTATGAAGACGTCAGATGGCAGCCAGGCTGGGGAAGGACGGTCCCTGCCTGGTCAGCAGACCACGGTCGGCTTCCGGCTGTGGGGTCCTTATTTTTTAAAGTGTGAAGGAAAATCCACTTGTTTGAATATTCTTTCTTAAAATGCTAACTAGAATGCTAATTACCGGCAGTAGCCCTTAAACTGTGGTTTTTATGATGTGGACCACCCCCCTCCGCCCCCACCCCAAAGGAACTTTCAGGTGGCAATGGCCTCTGGACACATGGAACCTGCTGGTGGGCTCTTGTGAGAACTGGAGTTACAGATGTTTTGAGGTGAGACAGCATCATTGGAAACGACCGCTCCCCACATTCTCCTTCCAGCGCAGACCCTGAAGCCTGCTGGCAGGTCTCAGGTGGGTCCCTTTCTCCCCTAGGAAGTCGCAGAAGACCTGGCCCATGTACGGGCCCATTGTCCGACCACAGGTGCAGCAGCGAATTTAAAACTTGCTGCCCTGGCCAGGTTGGAGCATGGTCCCATGCACCAAAAGGTTGAGGGTTCGATTGCCAGTCAGGGTGAGCGCAGGAGGCAACCAATCAATGTTTCTCTCTGCCACTGATGTTTCCCTCTCTCTCTCTCTCTCCCACCCTTCCTCTCTCTATAAAAATCAATAAAAACATATCCTTGAATAAGGATTTTTTAAAAAAATTAAAAAAACCCCAAGCTTGCCAAGGCCAGAAGTGGTGCCAGCCTCTGTTCATTCAAGGACTTTTTTTGGGGGTGGGGGGTTGGGGGGTGGGGTGGAGGGTCCTTTCTTTGTTCTGTAGAACATCTGGGCTCTTTGCTTCCGTCTGCCTCTCTCTCCTGCCTCCATCCCACCCGGCATTGAATTAACTGTTGCCATGCAAATGAGACAGGAAATAAAATAACTCAACTTTGCTACATCTTCACAGCTCTGGATCCATGTTGGGACGTGGCAACAAGTAGGATACATTACAATGAGGCCCCAGCAGTGAAAACCTGGAAACAGTGCCACTGTTCACTGAGGGCGAAGGAGTGGAGTCAGTTCTGGGGGACAAGGGAGGGCCAGGCTGGCTGTGGAGCTGCGGGCACTGCTCCCAGTCCTGGTGCTGTCAGGACTCACCTGAGATCACGGACAAGGCATTGACCTGTTTGCCCCCAATTCTTTCATCCGAAATGGGGACCACAGTACCTAACTCATCGGGTCCTTGTTAGTTCGCAGAGGGTGCCCAGCACAGTGCTGCTCAGTGTGGCAGGGGCCCTGCACAGCCACCTGGGTTCAGACGGCGGCTTCCTCTGCAACAGACTTTGTGTGGCCTATAAAGTTACCTGAAGGGTCTTCAAGGACACGGAGAACCGCACCTGTAAGGAAGGGTCATGAAACAAGGTCGAATTAAAGTGGTAAGAACCACATGAAGTCAAAATGTAGAAATATACAGGAAGAACATAGAAACATAACACAATATTGGCACTCATTGCTTCTGGATGTTGGGGTTTTGGGTGATCTTAAAAAGAATGATGATTCACCCTTTCTCAGTGTTTTGAAATAATTGTGTTATTTTTACCGTAAGAGCAGAGGTCCTTCCCCAAACCTCAAAAAATAAAATGAGAAAGGAAATTAGTATATGTCATGTCATTTATTTAGGTGTATGGACACCATAATGCGAATGTAAAAGTTGAATGCACGTGGTGAATTAAAAACATGTGGCCACGTTGTCCTGGAGGCTGTGCTGTTAAAAAAATAATTAGGGAATTTAACTTGGTGAAAATTAAAGGGAGGCCCAGGGCAGGTGAAGGCTGCTGTCCTCTCCCACGAGGAAGCTCAGAAGAAAGATGCCAACCGCAGGGGTGCTGGAGCCCGAATCGCTTTTCACAGCGTCCCCGTGGGTCCTGATGAGGCACAGAGGGGCGTGTGGGATGGGTGGTGGGTTTGGGGATCCGGTGCGGATCCAGAGTGGCTGGGGAGGGGCCTGTGAGGAATTTCATTCTGGGGCTTGCATGCAGCCCAAGAGTTACATATTAACTAGTCCTGTGACCACATGAGAATTTAATTATTTTTTATTTGGTATCATTTTAGCCAGAGGACTTTTCTCTGTATCAATAAACATTACATTAATTTTCCATTGTCCTGGTTAGTTCTAAGATACCGTGGGTCAGATTCAAGTCTCATTAATCCCACTGGAAAAATCCCAAAATAAGCAAAACCCCAAAAACGTCCCCTGAAGTCTAATCAGGAAGTGATGTCAGTCCCTGAAGTTTGGCTTCCAAACGTGTGTGTGTTTGTGCTTCTGTGTGTTCACAGGCGCGAGCCCGTCTGGCGTGGACTGAGCCCCGGGTCACGCGGCCCCACGACAGTCCCGGATCCTTCTCTGATGCGAGGTCAGCCGTCTGCTGACCTGGGTAAACACGGGGGTTCTGGAGGAAGGGGAGGGGCCCAGGGACACGAGCTGATGGAGGTGCTGGCGTGCAGCACAGCCCGGATCCTGCGTGTGGATAGTATGTGACCCATGATCCCCGTGCCCATCCCAGAGGAGACCCTGCTTTTCCACGGTCCAGCTCGCAGACTCGCCACGACCGACCGGAGCTGAGGGCCCGCTGCTCTGCATCTGGGTGACACGGAGATAATTGCAGGACGCCCAGCCATGATGAACTGTTTTCCCCCAGCTCCCCGGCCCTTTGAAGTTGCAGACAGTTTTGTGATAATTGATAATCTAATCTCAGCCCAGCCTGCATGGTTTGGGTTGCTCTCTTCCCTCTCCCAGCTGCTCTGGGAGGAAGGAGGGTTACAGTGTGTGGACGGTCCCAGCGGAGAGGCAGGCCAGGCCGTTCACACAGGTTTGCTGAAAGGTGAAACCTTGGAGAGACCCAGTGCGGACCAGTGGCCAGTTGCCGGTGGGAGGAGCGGGGGAGGGGGCAGGAGGGACTTTTTATTCTTACTACCTGGAGGCTAGACATGGCAATTACCACTGCCCGGCCATAAAGAAGTTGTTAATTACAGGTTTATGCCCTTGCAGCCCACAGTAGGAAGGGAGGGACTGAAGGTTACAAAGTGGCCCTTAAAAAGTTAGAGGTGACTTCTTTTCTCCTTTTTAGTGGGGTAACTTAATTAATAGTCAGGTTTTGGCCTGATGAAGAAACGAACTCTCAAAGAGACATCTTATTAGAATAATTAAATTTGTCTTTACCCTCCAATTTGCTTTTCTTAACCGTCCATTCTGTTTTTATTTTCCTTAATTATCTTTTGAAATCTTTCAGATGTGGGCCCAAGAAAACATTAGCTATTAAATGTATCCCCCCAGCCCGGCGAGGACATGGTACATTCACAGAGACCAAATGCGAGCTGTCACTTATTAACCAAGTTCCCCTTAAGGCCCAGGAACCCCACAGGGTGCTGAGCATTCCTGGGCTGCCTGGTACAGCCCCTGCCCCGGCCCTGCATTGCAGCCCCATTCTGGGAGAGATCAGGCAAACTTGCCCTGGCTCCCAGGGGTGCAGAGCTGAGGGGAACAGAGCTGAGGGATGCAGTGCTGAGGAGTACAGAAGTTGGGGGGTTCGCACATTGCCAAGCTGAGAAAAAAGGACTGAGGTCAACCAGCCAGAAGAATGCATCAGAGGAGGTCTTCACAAGTAGGAAATCCTCACCTTGCCTGTTGGGGCCACACACACATGTACACACAGAGAGATGTTAACACACACACACATGACAACACAGAAACATATGTATACACACTGACACACATAGCATGCATAAAAGCACATAACACACATGTATGCACACACATACACACAGGTAGCTCCTATTGATAATTATACACACATGTTTAATGCTTAGCCATGCATGTACACAGCGCAGACACACATGCATGTATACATGCACCCATGTATACACACAGACATGCATTCCACATATACATATGCACACAGGCATGCTACACCCATTGGCTTCACATCTGCAGATTCAACTTACTACAGATCGAGGACTATTTTTCCATGGAGTGAACAGCATGCATTGTTCTATTTCTTTTATATAAGGAACCTGAGAATCCTCGGATTTTGGTATTCACACAGGTAGCTCCTATTGATACACCATACATGTAAACACATACATGCACTCAAACACATGCATACAAGCAATGCACAAACACACATGGGTATAAGGTACGCACACACAACACACACATGCAGATAAGACATGTTCACATGCACAAATGCATGCACACACAAGGCATGTATGCACATACACAGCAACACATGCACATGCATGCAGAGCCTTCCCAGCAGGGAAGTAACAACAGCTCTTGCTGACATTGCTCCTCCTTGTTTTGTAGATGAGTCACCTTCTGTCCATTATAGCAGATAACATTTGTGTACCATTCAGATCGCTGCTCTGTGACGGCACCTGCTTCTAGGACACTCTTGTGCATAGGAGCATGGCTGTTCCTGTGTCACAGATGAGTACACACTCAGTGACACTAAGAGACTCTCTGGGTCTTGGATTGGACTAGAACCAGGGTTATTTCTTCATGGACTTTTATTTGTCCTCACAAACTAACCTGCCCTGATCAGAAATGTGAAGTTGAATGTTAGCAGCCATTTCCGACTTCCCGTAGCAGCTGAGAGACAGTGCGGGGGTGCCAGGGACCGCTCGTATCCGACTCCAACTGGGGCGGCTCCTGTGCCGACGGGGGTTACTGAGGCCAGAGCAGCTCATCTTTATCCCCCTCAGAAGTGAAAACACACAAAGCTTTCCCTTTTGTAATGGAACTAGACGATTATGCCTCCAACACTAACCCCAGCCGTTAAGGAGGCAGCGTTCATGTGCTCAGATCGGTGGGAACAGAAGGCAGGAGCAGGGTTGCAGCTCCCAGCTGTTGCCGGGGAGGCGGGGGCGCGGCCACATCTGGGGTGGCGTCTTTGAAGAGGCAGTTAATCTGGGGCCCAGCTAAGCCTCTTGGTTTTTCTTCGCTGCCTCGCAAGCTGACACTGCTCCTGGGCGGTCACCGTGACTTCATGTCCACAGGGGGTGGAGGGATGAAGGGACAATCACGGACAGTGATACCAGCGGGCACCATGGACAAAAATAAAGGGCAGCACAAATGCGCCCGCATTTCTCGATCAACCGGCAGAAGATGTGCTTTACCCGTCTTGGAGGGGCCGCACCCTCCTTGGAGACCGCCGTGGGTGCCGTGCGTGCTCATCTGCGAGGAAAATCCATCAGCACGCGACTGATGCAACAGGTACCCACGTCCTTCCTGATCCCGTTGCCCTGGGCACCTGACCTCGGTAGTGTTTGGTTGACAAAACGTGTGACAGGAATAAGAGCTCAGGGAGAAGAACAAAGGAGGTGCGGGGGAAGGGGCGCTCCTGGCTGCCACACTGGGGCCACCTCCCTGGAGGGCACTGCCGTACTCTCCTGTTCCATTGTCACAGTGAGGGGCGCCCGGTAAGAGGCAGTGAGGTGGAGGACATGGCGGCGGGTCAGTGTCAAAGTCAGCATCTCTGAGACTTAACCAGCAGCTGCCGACTGCGTGGGCTCCGCCTTCAGGTCTGTGGTGCAGCCTCTGCTGCTCACATCCTTGTTCCTAGACGCCCAGGATGTGCAGGGAGGCGATGCAGACCTTCCAGACGGGGCCACCTCTCCGGAGACACTCAGACCACCTGGCAGCCTCGTCTGCAGGGCCCCTTCGCCCTGTGGCTGGGGATGGTGGGTGCTCATGTCCCCTCAGTGGGCATCCGCTCAGAGTGCCTCCTGAGCTCCCACTGTCCCTTGTGCAGTCTCATTGGAGAGGCCCCATCACCCACCCACAGTTAGCCAGTCGATTGAGGACACGCTTCTGTGGAAACGGAGGATCTTTCTGGCTGGAGGTGGCCATGTGCACCTGTGAAACCATGAGCTTCTGTGTAACTTTGGGTCACTTTATCCCCTGGCGGGGCCAGGCACCGGGTAAGTGACCTTGTGTGCGGACGCAGTCACCACTGCACAAGCTGCAGGAGAGTGAATTTGCAGGAGTGGGGATGGGGGACGGGGGCAGGGATCCGGGGGTGTTGGTGGCCCTGAAGGCCTCCTCAGGGCAATAAAGGAAAGGCTTTCAGAAGTTTGCAAAGTGAGTTCAGCTCCAATGCCTGAGCCCCCTTTGGCGAACAACCTCAGGGCAATAAGCGTCCCCCTGATGGAAGACAGAATAGTTAGGACTTGGCCAACTCAGGGTTTCAGGTGTTTTCCCACCGCCAGGGCTGCCACGTGACGCGGTCTTGAAGGAACCATTAGCGTCAGCACTTCCTTACCCATGGGTGCTGCTGGCCGAGCTTACCTACCAGGGAAAGGCACTTTGGGAAAGTTACTGAGGCGAATTCCCCACTTCTTGAGCACAAATGGCTTTCTTTCTGAAAGTAGACATTTTCAAGCCATTAATTCCTAATGCAGACGTACCCCCACATTGGATTTGAGAGTGGGAGGAGGGGCTGGCTGCGGGGAGGACTGGCGTTTAAGCAGGAGGGTGCAGGGGTGGCGGCCTACCTGGTCCCTGGCTGGGCCTGCTTGTGTGGGGAGACTGCCCGCTGGAAGCACACACCCACTTCCCTCCCTCCTGCCAAATGCTGACCAAGGGCCCTGGGGTGACTTCCTGCCAGACCCTTTGAACAAGACAGGCCCCGGGGCCACCATGGCTGTGCCTCTCTAAACAGACTGTGGTCCCGTCTCCATGCACGGTTTCTCTGTCTCTGTCTGTGAGTCTGATACTAGTTAGAAGCCATGCTGGACACATGAGCTCTGCTTTCAAATCCAAGTGTCATCCATACAGCACGCAGCTAAGATGTGATCCAGGAGAGAACAAGGCACAGGCACAGACATGAACTCCACCAAATGGGTGAACTCACACACAGATACTGAACTCACTCTCAAACATGTGAACTCACACTCAGATGTGACCTTGCACACAATGACCTCTCATGCATGACCTCACACACAATGACTTCACACACATGACCTCACACACATGACCTCACACACACACAGACATGCTGACTCACACACACTCTCTGAGGCGATGGTGCTTGAGCATGGCTCTTCTAATTTCTTCTAAAATGGTTGAGCCTTATTCCACACAAGTTTCAGTCTAATTCTTTTTATATTTTTCTGATTAATGCTTGCTCTTGATCTCTTTCCATATCCCAGGTGCTAAATCATTCTAGAAAATTAACACATTAGCAAAGCTTTCTCAACCTTTTCTGTCTTAACCAAGGCCATCACGCAGGCTTGCAAAGGTGGAGGTGGGGTGTCTGCACAGAGGCCGAGCTGCTGGGGATGTGCAGATGCCTGTACTGTGCTAGGGCATAGGCCCACAGGGCACTGCAGTGTCAGGGGACAAGGGGGACTACCCTGGCATCCTGGCCTGTGCCCCTGGAGGGAGGGTTTGGGAGGGAGGTTGGGTTGCATTATCTGGGACTTCAGGGGAGGGGCCTAGGAGGGGTGGGGCCTAGGAGAGGTGGGGCCTGGAGCTGGAGGGGAAGCAGCGACTCCTGGAGTCTGGAGGCTGCTCTGAGAGGCAAGGAGAGCCAGGGAAGACACCAAGGGCAGGGCCCAGTCACTGAAGGCCCGGTGCCCCACCTCAGCCCCTCCCAGGCTACTGCTCACCCCTGTGCTGCCCCTCCCCCAGACTCCTCTTTCCTGAACCAGACCCACCTGAGGTGTTCCCACTCTGGGACCCCTCAGGTCCAAGTCAGAACCCATTCTGCTCAGACAAGGGGTTTGCTTATTTTGGGTTGTAACAGGATAACTGAAATGTATCGTAAGACATTTCAAATGTTCAAATTAAATAAATTAATTTATAAATGACATTCTTTTGTTCATGCAAATACAACAGGGGAATATTCTGGAGGTTCTGGTTCTGTGGCAAATAATCCTCTCTGTAGGGGGATGGCAGAAGCAGCTGCTGCTGGTTTTGTACGGCCTGCAGACTAGGAATGGCTTCTACATTGTTTTAAGGGATACAAAAGCAAGAAAGGAATAAAATTTCTTGACACAGGAAAACCACGTACAGTTTAAATTTCAGTGTCTGTAAATAAAGTTTTATTGGCACACAGCCACACGTTCAGTTATGGATTGTCTGCCCTGCTTTTGGTCACAACGGCAGAGCTGAGTCTCTGCGACCGATGTGCCTGAGCCACAAAGCCCGAGCTACTTACGATGTGGCCCTCACGGGAAAAGCTGTCGGTTAGGTATCTGTCTAAGTTGTAAGGACAGGGAATTCCCTTCTGTGACACTTTTGAACATGCTCGAAGGCTTCCACGTGATGAACTGGACCACACACAAGGCAAAACATCTCACCCGCCCGCTGCAACGTCTGCAGTGCAGTTGGAGAAATTATCCTCCAGCAGGGAACTCCCAGGACCTTTGCCCCTGACCTTACCTTTGTGAGGCCTGGCCTGTGGATGCACCGTTTGCCAGGTGAAAGGCGGCACCTGCTGCACCCTTCCTGAGTGTAACTGTAAACGTGGTCGTTACGAAATCTCCCCCATTGCTACGAAAAGGGCATCGCAGACGTGCGCAGCTAGTTCTCAGAGGTTCGGAGAATTGCTTTAGACGCATGGAATAGAGACGAAGTAACGGAAGCCCTTGTTTGTGGATTTTATGAATGTAACGCCTGATCCCCACCCGGGGAGGGAACGTGCCCATTTGAGAGCTGAAGAAGCTGAGGCTTGCAGGCATTGCTCGGGGCCTCGGCTAAGCAATGGCAGCTGAGGGCTGGCTGGATTCCCGATTCTCAACACCTGCTGGATCGGCTTCTTCACTTGTCTCAGAGGATCTGCCGCCCCTGACAGCTCTTTAGGGCGACAGGGAGGGAAATATCTGTGGTCTTCATGATGGAGAAGGGTTCCCTGTAGGAGGCTGACACACCGTCGGGGGATCCTGATGTCACCTCCATGTCATCCAATATCAGAGCGCCTGCTAACCCACCGCAGGTGGCCATCTTCAAGGACAAAGCTTCCCTGAGAGCTGGCCTCTGACACAGGTGCCGGGACAGGAGGCTGCTGCCCAGGGAAAGCCCTGCCCGCGGCCCTGCAGAGGCTTCCGGGCATTGCAGGGGGCGGGGGGGGGGGGGGGGGAGCAGGAGCAAAGCCTCCTTCAGGGAGCGGAGGTGTCAGGTTACTGTCCTTCAGGATGTCCTGCTGGCCCCTGAGCAGACTTTTCAGGCGATGAGGATGGAGACAGCCCGACTGGGGTCTGATTTGGAACCAGGAGCTGGGCCTTCAGGGCCGGTCCTTCTCTGCATGTGGTTAACCAGTGGGGGCTGTCGGAAGGTTCGCTAGCTTCTGAGCCAGTGGAAGGTTCCAGTGGGAAGCATGCTTCTTGCTCACATTTTGAGGCCCCCTTTGTATTTCTCCTTGACCATCTTCTGCTCTGGCTTGCCTGTGGGCTCTGTGGCCCTGGGCAGGTCTCCAACGCTCTGACAGTGGTTTTCTCACCTGGAAGGTGAGGCTAAGGGACCAGCCACCTGCACTGTCTCGGCATTGAGGTAAGATGACGTGTGCACACGTCACCCTGGTCCCATAGCTGCGTTTTCTTTCTGTCATTCTTCACGGGGTCAGCACATCCCTCTTTCTCCGTCTCCGTCTGTCCACACGGGGCCCGGTCATCACCTCGGCCTCACGCTCCCTCGTCTTCCCACAGCTTCTGAGATTTATGTCTCTAGCCGTTGTGGTTCTACCCATGGCCGTCTCCACCTGTGATGTGAATGTCGTCCTGCATGGCCCACCTGGGCCTCCACGTCCGCCGTTCTCCAAGCTCTGGCACCCACACGTGGACTCTGGAACCTCGTTATCCGGAAAGTTCCATCGACGGCAGCAATGACTTGTCCAGGCTGCTGTCGTCAGCTCAGCTGCTGTGACAGAACGGGGGCAGGGGGTGGGGGGGTGGGCACAGGTGGCAGACAGGCAGGTGTCACTGTCCTGGGGCTGGAATTCTCGCTCTATCAGAAACAAACAAATTGAAAAGCGACTGCTGTGGCTGCAGCTGGACCCAGGGATCGGGGCTGAGAAACGTTCAAGGGCACTGCACCGGCGGGCACTTGGGGCCTGTGGTCAGTTTTGAGGTGCTTCTGTGGGCGTAGCTACGAAATTAGTTCACAGGGTGTTTGTCTCTCTGCGCAGCTTCATTCCTGTCACACTGGGCTCGGTCAGGTACTCAGTGCGTGACCAGCACGCGCTGGGGTTCAGAGAGGCCCCAGCCCTTTACAGCCTGTGAGCACAGTCTTACACACTCACTCACACAGATACACACTCACACTCATAGGCACACTCACAGCCACACACACTCATACACACACTCACTCAAACTCACACTCATACACTCACAATCACAATTACATTCACACACATGCACACTCACACACACTCACACTCATATACTCACAATCACACACACATTCACGCACTCACACACACATACACTCTATACACACACACACACAATGAGAAGACAGAGTTACATAGTTCAGAGCAGTTGGATGGACCATGAAGGCAGGTGGTAAATCGAGGGCCAGGAGCCACAAGGGGTGTCTGTGGGGAGCACAGGATGAGGCAGGACTCTCACGTTGGCCTTGGGGTCCCGGCTCCACTTGCACCCAGGGGCTCATGGCGATCATTTGGCTCAGAGGCCGGTTTCTCATTTGTGGGCAGGATGACGGGTGCTTCCCTGACCCTCCTTCCCAGCATGCCTCACACCTCCTGCTTCTCCAGCGCAACACACAATCAGAAATTACTTTACTGTGTGTCCGTCCACGTGGGCTCCGTGAGGGTGCAGCTTCCCGTCCTTATCACTCTGTCCCCCCAAGAGCCTAGAACAGTGATGATGAACCTTTTGAGCTTGGCATGTCAGCATTTTGAAAAACCCTAACTTAACTCTGGTGCCGGGTCACATATAGAAATTTTTTGATATTTGCAACCGTAGTAAAACAAAGACTTATATTTTTGATATTTATTTTATATATTTAAGTGCCATTTAACAAAGAAAAATCAACCAAAAAAATGAGTGTGTCCTAGGCTCGCCATCACTGGCTTAGAACATGCCGGATGCGAGAAAGGCTGACTGGTGAATAACCACGCCATGGATCTTCACCAGAATCAAGTGGGATGAGGCGTGTGGAGTCTGACACACAGCAAATACTCAACAAGCATGAACAGAAGGTGTTACTGCTGTCGTCGTCACCTGTGGATGGGTTACAGACTCACACTGTAGCCGTGGGCCTAATGAAGCCGTCAACATACAAACTCCATAAGGTCAGGAGGCACTTGATGAGCCCCAACATCCTGGTCCCTGGTGGGCGCGTGGGGCCTGCTACCTGAGTGAGTCACTGGAGTGCCATCGTCCTCGGCCTGGTGTGAGGCAGGCACCCTGGTCCCGATGGCTGCTATTGGGCTTTTCCTGGTGGAGCACGCGTCAGTGGACGGGCCTGGGCCTGGGGTGCCGGAGGTGAGCAAAGACTGGCACATCCCCAGGGGGTGTGCCTCACCTCCGGGGGGACTGGCAGCGCCGGATGCCCCCGACTTTCCAGAGAGCTGTGGGCCCCGGGGGCAGGGGGGTGAACAAATTGGAAAACCACACATGGTGGCCTGCCGCTCTCCCAAATTGCTTCTCGGGCAGATTCGGTGTGTGGGTGGCCTGTCCTTGTCGGCTCTGATAGGCAACATCACAGGACTAGTGGCCTTTATTCACACAATGATTTTATTCACTCACTGGCTTGACTTGGTTAAAAAAAAATCTGACATCGGATAGCTGAGCAGCGTCTCGCCCACATGGGAGCAGCTGTGCCCCCCTGCACTCCCCACCCCACCATACCCCACTACGGCAGGCATGCCCACGGAGCAGGGCGTTTGCAGGACTCAGCGGGGACCGTCTCTGAAAACCAGAGGAGCTGTTTTGCAAGGCAGTGAGTGAAAAGACGTATTTTCAGAAGCCATTGCGTTCTCAGACATGAGCTCCCGGTTTTACAAAATGTAATGCTCAGGTGGAGCGACCCCATTTCTTTTCTTCTCCTGCTTGTTGAAAAATCATTTTCTTCTTGGCCTGCAAACAAGGCTTGTAAAACATCCACTCTTTCTCATTGATTTTTCAGGAGAAAAGAATTAGCCAGAGCAGGTACCTTGTTAGAAACAGATTATGCATAAAAGGAAAGCGGAGTGCTTTGGGATGAAAAGCCGTGGTCACCGCGATGCTGCAGGCTGGCCTCGGGGACAAGTGCCTCTTAGGTCATTTCAAACCCAGGCCCGGTCTTGGGGCCCTCAGGGGATTAAGGAATAAAACAACACCCATTGTCCTGGTCCTAACTCGGGTTAATTGAGACTTGTGCTCCTCTGCGTTCTGAAATGTTGTGCAGGGTGGAATTGAGTGCGCTGCTGCGGCTTTGCACTGTGCAAATGAGAATGAAAACTGCAGGTGGTAGCTCTGCTCTAGAGAAAGTGAGAGGGAGGGAGGGGAGGGGAGAGAGAGAGAGAGAGAGGGAAAGAGAAAGAAGAAGGTCTGGGAGGTCCTGAAGTTCAACAGGTGTAAAAGTCAACATACATTCCTCAAAACCCAGCATTCCCCAGCACTTCGAATGCCCAAGAGAAATGAACACTAACTTGTGGGCGAAGGTCCTCAGCAGCATTATGCAAAATAGTCAAAAAGAAGAAACAACACACATGAGATGATGAGTGACTAAACGAAGCATGTGCCCTCACACCATGGAATATGGTTGGGCTATAGAGAGGAGTGACGTCCTTCCCAGTTCAGAGCTGGGTGCGTGGCCCCTGGCCTGGCAGTGACGGAAGAGCCATCACATGCATAGAAGGCACGCCTTCCAGCTCGTTCTAGACTCTCTCTGAGACTCATCTGACCTCTTCTGTTCTGTGTTTGCTGGTTCCAAAGCGTGTGTGCCAAGGTAACGTCTGTGATTCCTGCAGAGATCTCCCCTCCAAACCTCCCCGGTCTCTCCCTCTGGGCCTTCCAGCTTCTTTGTTTGTACTGAACAGTCATGTGAGAGCAGAAACCTGCAGGAGGACAAGCGGGAGGCCAGATGGGGTTTCTCCGACGCGTGGCCAGAGCTCAGGCTTTGAGGAGGGTCAGTGCTGCCAGGAGGCACCACGCCCGGCTTCTCCGGCAGACGCTGGGCTGAGCTGGCAGCGCACGTGAGGTCCGGGGTTAGCAGGACCAGGCCCCTTTCTGCCCACCTTAACCAGACCTCATCTCAAACCCCAATGACGCCACAGCCCTCATGGAAAGTAGTTGCACAGTGATTAAAAATAACTATTACAAGAACAACAAGAAAAAAAGCACCCGAGCAGAGAGAAAGTCACATGCTTGCTGGAATCTGTTCAAAATCACGGTAGATTAGTCTGCATTATACAAGTCAGGTAAATATATGCCCACGAAGCAGATTTCGCCCCCGGTGCCTGTGGCACGTAACCCCTGATTTTTCCTGGCAACATTCTCCACCGTGGGCTCGGGGCTGTCACACATGGAGCCTGGGCTGTTGTCGTCCTTGGAAACAAACAATTCAGGCTGACCCGGGAGCTTCGTGAGGAAGGAGATGGTCAATGGCCAGTGCTTCGCTGTAGTAATAAAATGTCTAGACAGCCATTAACACTCATTTCCCTTAAGAATGTAACTGTCATCAGGGATCTTTACTGCTTTACAAGGAGACAATCCCGGTCTGTTTTACCACGAATCGGCTTCTCAACCCCATCAGGAAGCCACCCTCCAAGCCCCCACCCCAATCCCAGGTGCCTGGGCTCCTGCAGGACACCCCTGTGTCCCAGCCCCGTGGGCCTGGCAGCGTGGGGTTTGGGAACACTGTGCGCCGGAGGAAGGCAGCGTGTTTTCTGTGTCTGTTTCCTCTGCCGTTAGCTGCTGAGCCTTTTGTACTAGAGCTCGAAGCAAAGGCTTGAGTACTTGGCAGGTGGTCTTGTTCGGATGGACCCAAGCCATCCACTCCTGCCCCTGTGGCCGGCTCTGAAGCAGGTGTCACCGTGGAGCAGGCCACAGCGACTGCGCCAGGCTCCCCTTATGGGAGCAGGGCCTCACCTTCTCTCACCGTCTCTCCTAGCCCCGCTAGAAACCTCAACTGTCACCCTCCCAACCCCACACCTTCACCCTCAAGGAGACGGCAAAGCATCTGCTGGGGAGTAGACTCTGCTTCCTCCTAAGGCGGGAAGAAGGTAATCTAGACACCCCCGCCCCCTTCCCTCCCCCCTCCCCCCTTACAGAGCCTTAACACGAGTATCTCTCAGTGACCCAGAAACCCGGAGGGTTTTACTCACGCAGAGGGTGAGAGAGAGAGACGCCTTTAAAAAACAAAGGCAACAACATTGGTTTTGTCTCTCTCCGGTCACACACATATCCCGTGGCCCTGGCACAGGTGTCGGCCTGTAGCAGAGCACAGGGAAGGCTGCTCTCAAGCACAGAGGAGCTGGGAGAACCCGACTGAGCTCTTTACCGAGGCCTTCACAGCACCGGGAACGTAGCTTTCTGTTTCAGTAGTTAACGTATTGTACACATTTCCGCATTTCAGATATTCTCCGGCCTCCATGGATTTTGTGGTTACAGAGTGCACAGATGGCCTCCCACCCACAGGGGCGCTCCTAAACTCCTCCGTTTAAAACAGACGGCCGCCCCTCGGAGCCGGACTGCTGCCCAGTGAACACCGATGGCGCCAGGCTCCCCAGCGACCCTGCTGCTGCCCTTCCTGGCACCGCCCGGAGCAGAGCCCCACCCGAGTGCTCTCCATGCCGGGGCCACTGGGCCGGCTTCACAGATGCACGAACTCACCCACAGGTTAGCAAATTTCCCTACAAGGTCACGGTCCCTTTCTCATGCTCCAAATATGCTAAGGTGATGGCAGCAAGCATAATAGCAATTTAGGGATGACATTATCTGGTAAAGTGCGATTTTCAAAACTTAAATAATAAACTCATACGTAAACTGCACATTTTCTTATAAGCCAACGAAGTGACTGAGCATTCAAATATCTGACTCAGATATTACATCGCTCGGGTTTTATTGAAGACTAGTCCCAGCTGCAGCTTATATAAGTCTTCGTCTTTAAGGTGAAAATGGTGACAATCACTTCCTCTGGCTCTGATGCTCACTTCAGCCCCTGAGTTTGGCCCCACGCTAACGACGTATTCTGGGTCATTTCTTCATGACACGGTGGTGTCTTTCAACATTTGCCCACGTGGGAGGATTCTGTGAATCCCTGTGGAAGGTAGAGGCGCTACCACTCATCAGGGCCCCGCGTTGCAGTTCCTGTGCATAGGATCCTGAGAGAAAGAGCCTTTCAGAAAAGGGACACGAGGGTGAGAAAGTGACTCCAAGCCAATACCCTGTGTCTGGTGTTTAGTTTCCGAGTTTGTATTTCTGGGTTGTGGCCATCACGGGTCTTGGGTGGATAAGTTGCAGAGATGTTTGATGTGGAATGAAGTGAGCACTTGGATAAAACGATGTGAACAGCTCGCCAGCCACCGGGCGTGACCCCAGCAGACCTCGGGACGTCTCGGTGGCTCCATCGAGCACTTTCCCGGTTCTCCTCCGTGCCCGGCTGTCTCAGCCTTCCGCACCCGAGCCTGCTGCAAAGTCGCCTGCGAAATTTACATAAGTGTCCACGATCCCAGCCTCTGCCTCTCCCCACTGGCCCCTGCCCACTTTCCACCGTATATCCATCACCCATTCGTGGCACCCGTGGGACCCGTCGTCTGTGAGACGTGCCGCAGATTGTAAATAAATGCCACAGCGCCAAGGGGCAGACGAGATGGAGCCTGTCAGCACTGGAAGTCGGCAGCAACTTTGTAATTACGGTGGAGTGGCGCGAGGTGAATTCCTTCCACCCATAGATTTAATTGTCATCAGCTGTTGGGGACGGGGTGCAGGACCAGCGGAGGGGAGGCGCTCAGCGCGCCCATGCCCACCGATGAGCTCATCCCGTGTCTCCAGCAGGATGGAGGCGGCGCCCACTTCTGCAGGGAGGGGTGCTTCAAAATTGCAAACCCAAGAATCCTTGTCCACCGTCAGATGACACAAAAAGGACATCAGAGCCGAGTGGGAACCTATAGTTCCTTAAAGTTAGCCATAATAGACGTCTAAAAGGAGGCCGACTGTCCAAAGGTGCAATCTGTAGGTCACCCACCTCCACACTTGTCTCCACGTATAAAAACTCACAGGTGTGTGGGGGGAGAGGGGTGGACAGCTGATTTCGCTCTCTCACACAAACCACGTTTCTGTGACTTACAAAACACACACCAATATTAAGCCTGTGTAGGGTCCCTTCCTGGGCTCATTTGTGGTCAAGTGGACACGGCTCAGCTAATTGCTCTTTCACTGGATGGAAATTCGTTGTTGCCTAATCTCAGACTCCAGTGATGACGATAATAGCGACACTAATGACTAAGGGAACCAGGATTATAGGTAAGAAACAGTTATAATCAGAAAGCTAATAATTATCTTGCAGCCACAACTGGATGTTTGAATTTTACATTTCTTGCATTTTTTAATTCTTGATGACAATGGCATTATTAATGCGAAGAGGCCTTCTGGAAATAGACCAGGATGCATTTTGAGCATGTGGGGGGACACCCAGCTCCCCAACCAACTTTGGGGAGCAACAGGACGGAGATGCCACTTTGCACGGGAGGCGGGCATCCTTTGTGCCTGAAAAGGACATGGGACTCAGCACAGGCCTCAGACGGATCAGGCCTGGCCCTCGGGCCCAGGCCTGCAGTTCAGCCCTCAGCTCTCTGTCTTCATGCCGCTCACTTGCTGCTGTGCATTAAGAATGCAGCTACTCCCCTGCACTGAACATGGATTTGTCAGCCCAGCCCATTCAGCAGTGGACACTTGTAGGGCAGCCGAACAGGACAGTGCTGGGGAGGTTCCTGTGACTCAACAGGTGATTTCTGAGGGCAGATGCCTCCAGGGGCTTATCTCCTGAGAGAATTAAAAAGACCGTTCATGCCCTGGCCAGGTTGCTCAGTTGGTAGGAGTGTCTTTTCATACACCGAAAGTCTTGGGTTTGATTCCTGGTTGGGGGCCATGCCGGAGGCAACCAATCAACGTTTCTCTCATTCTCAAATCAATAAGCATGTCCTCAGGTGAGGATAAATAAAAGACCTCTTGGTTCACACACCCTGAAAAACCACTGACGTGCATAGGTAGCCACAGAGAACAGCAGCACAGCCCACACGAGGCCGTCCCATCTAGGGAGACACGGCCGTTACCCATGAAGCAGACACATGTGCCCGCCAAGCAGCCCCGTAACCATGACAACCCTTGAGATTTGGGCCCCTCCCTCGAAGCAGGCTCCCCAATGGCATCCTTCTGTTCCAGGTACAGGAGTCTCAGACAAATAGTCAGGGCAGCTCAGATGTGAGCTGAGAACCACTTTGGAACAGACTTCTGGGGTCAAATCCTGTCTTTGCCACGAGACATATGACCCCTGGAAATCACTTAACCCGCGTGCCTCAGTTTCCTCATGTGTAAAATCGAGGGGGGGGGGTGCGGGGGGGAGACACACTCCCAGGGTCATTGCGAGGACCCAGGGGACTCGGAAGGTGTGTCTGCTGCAGTTAACAACCTTGTAAGTCACGGGTGGGGAATGTCTGGCCCGGGGACCATATAAGGCCCGGGAAGTCATTTCGTCTGGCCCTGCCCAGGCATGAGGGGTGAGTTAATTAAATGTTTGACCAAACCTAGCCGGCTAATTTTTAAGCCGATAACTGTACATGGCCCGCGATGATGTTATAAATACCAACACGGCCCTTTGCAGAAGAAAGGTTCCCCACCCCTGTGAAGGGGAGAGAGGAGTCAAGGACACGTACCGAGTGGCTTCTGCATCCTGGTCCGCACACACACATGCAGCTCCCACTCTTGAACTCCTCGGAAAAACCCCCGACAAAAACTCAGGGATTGCACCCTGGACCCGAATCCTCCCTGGAGAGATGGGAGTCTGTCTGCCCGTGACCTGGGAAGCCTGGGCCTGGTGCTACTGAGCAAGGACACATTCGGGAGACACTTTCCAGAAATCTTTCTCAATGTTTGAGGAAAACTGGCCAAACATTTTGTTTTTCACTCACTAGGTCAAGTTCTAGTTTTTCTCCCAGGTAGTTTTATTTCCAAATAGCAGAGAACCAGCGTGCAGAGTTGATTCAAAAGTGCCATTTATTTTGGAACGGGTTTCCCCTGTTGCCCCTTGGTGCTGAGTCTGGGAGGGTCTCACAGACCTGGACCCTCCTGGGCTGTTGGGTTTGGGGAACCTTCTAGAACAGTGGTTCTCAACCTTGGCTGCACATTAGAATCACCTGGGAATCTTTGTAAAATCCTGATTTCTGGGCCTCATCCTCCTGAAATTCTGTTCCTTTGTTATGGGGTGGGGCCACAACATTAGTAACAAAGAAACAGAATTTCCGGAGGATGAGGCCCAGAAATCAGGATTTTAAAAAGATTCCCAGGTGATTCTAATGTGCAGCCAAGGTTGAGAACCACTGTTCTAGATGAATGGACTTTATGCCCTTCCTGAAACCCTGGCTTTTCAGTCAGAACAGAAACATCTGAAGCACCAGGCAGCTCACACCGTCAGGTGTATGTTAACGCAGGTGTATGTTAAGGCCAGGACACGAATACAACGTTGAAGAGCACAGACTCCACTCAAATCCATGTGGATTTTCTCCCGAGGCACTGTGCACCCCTGGCTGTTCCGAAGCATCGTTGGGGAAAAGGCACATGTGAGACAGAAGTTTTGGGTCTGGCGCATTAAACTGAGCTCGCATTGAACATGACCTTCCCTCAGCCCTGTGGTGACTGGAGGGGCTGCCTCCCCAAGTGATCCCGGCCAAGTCACCGTGCCAGGTGGAAATATTCATAGATTGGTGGGCATATCAGTCTGCCGGGTGACGCTGGCCAAGGTTTTTAACTTCTTTGAGCTGCAGTTTGTGTATTTATTAATTAATTTATTTTAAAATATATTTTTATTGATTTCAGAGAGGAAGGCAGGGGGAGAGAGAGAAACATCAATGATGAGAGAAAATCATTGATCAGCTGCCGCCTACACGCCCTGCACCAGAGACTGAACCTGCAACCTGGGCATGTGCCCTGACCAGGAATTGAACGGCCACCTCCTGGTTCATAGGTTGACGCTCAACCACTGAGCCATGCTGGCCAGGCACAGTTTCTTTATTTTTACAACATGACAAATAACATATAATGATTAGGAGGATTAGTGACCATCCTAAAAGGTTCTTGGTGCAATGTGAACCATAGTATTATTATTATTGTTGTTGTTATTTTTATAACTGGCATTGAGAAATAATGCTATTTGTGGCCTGAATAAAACCGTCGTCCCCCTTCCGAGCCCCCCTCTGAGCATGCGTTTCCCCAAGTCCTCGGTAGCAGCCAGAGAGAAGCCGAACCAATGTTGGTTAATGTTTGCGTGTCCGCTGTTCCCTGGGGACTCGGCCCCTTGGAGTCTCCTGGGAGCTAGTGATGTGGTCCCGTCTCTCAGCACCTTCATGTGTCCGGTGAGGTAACATTGAGATTATTTACGTTCTATGCTTAATGAGGATGCTCACCAAACCCACCTGGGCAACTCGATATGAGAAGAGGAACAGCAATCTTTGTGGGAATCGTCGTCTGCAGGAAGATTAAGTCAAGATCGTGGAATGCTTGGGCGGGAGGCACAACAGCAGCCTCCACAGGAGAGGGGCACTTGGGGAGAAAGAGGAGGGACCTGGCGTCCCTGCAACCCGTAACCCTCCCGCTGGGCCGGCCAGGCCACCCAGGAGCCGCGCGCCCACTGCGGAAACAGCTGCCCTGAAAGGGAAGTGGCCGCTGCTGATATTTATTAAATCTGGGAGCGGCCCCATCCATCACGGCGAGGGGCTTTAAGTGTTTGCTGGGCAGGGGGAGCCCCATGCCTGCTCTTTGAAGTGTCTTTACTGAAGGTAAACATCTGAAGGACATAAATCGCTGGGTCTTCTCTCCAGTGAGTAACCTCATTGGGGGCCGGGCCGGGCCGGAGCTTGTCTGAAAAGAAAAAGCCATAAAGGAAGGTTTAGGACAGCAATTTGCACATTTACTGCTCTTTCAGATGTTAACTAGATTTTTAAAAATGGAATTCTTAGTCTTTGGAGGTCCTTGGGCAGGGCTGGCTGCAGTGAGGACCTGTCATGGGAAAGACGGGCCCTGTCTCATAACCAGGCGCCTTGGACCAGCTCAGCGATGGAGGGTGGGAGTGAGCAGGTCCTCAGGGAAGGAAAGCTCCTCGAGCCCGAGGCTCCACGTGTTGGAGACGGTTTCATGCAGTAATAACAATGAACAAAGACGTAAATGTAGCCTTGCGGTGCTGCTGTCTGGATCTCTTCCCTCACCCTTTAACACTAAGATTGTGCACAAAACATCTTTTTATACAAGTGCTACCTCTCAGGATGATTTTGAATACCAGATTCACCTCTGGCAGATAAATGTGCGTGTATGTGCACATGTCTCTTTTGTATGTATTCACATGTGTGAGTGTGAGTATGCATGCGTGTGCCTGTGTGTTGTGAGAGCATGCATGTGTGCATGTATTAATACATGTGTGAATGTGCACGTGTGCACAAATGCATGTCGTTGTAGGTGTATATATATGAATGTACATGTGCGAGTGCATATGCATGTGCATGTATGTGTGAGGTGTGCGATTGCATGTGCGCACACACATACATGCACGTGCATGTTAGCATGTATGTGGATGTGTACATGCATGCCTGTGCACGTGTGTGGTATGTGTATAACTGATGGGTTGGGTTAATTTAGCAGTGCATTATCTGGCTTTGTTAATTATTTATTAACAAAATAATTTTATCACAGAAGAATCTAAATAGAATTTAAATTCTATTAAAAAAGAATTTCAGGCTGAGCAGTGTTGAATATGAAAAGTCTTAAAAATCACACCACAGCCTTCAGGAGGGGAGCAGAGTCTCAGGCCCCGGCAGGTTTGCGACATCCGTGTACTGGCAGTGAGTCTGGCTCAGAATGGTGTGTGGTCGTCTCTCCAAGTGGCACCACCAGCATCTTAGGCTCCCCTGTGCACAGCGGCGCCAGACCCTCGAAGGAAGTTGGCGCAGATGTGACAGATCTCTATTGTGATTACTGGCCTGCTGAGGTGTTGGAGGGAGTTTGTTTTTCCATAATGACCATTTGCTTGTGCCCACACTCTCATGTTGGAAAACACGGGAATGGCAGAAGATATTCGGAGCTAAGTAAGATAAACCGCCCCACATCCTGGCACGGTGACACCCTCTGTTCTCTGAACAGCCGTCCACGGGAGTTTGCAGACTTGAGAAACAGCCAAACGCAGCAGGTTTTTTCCAAGTTCAAGTCTTCATTGCCACCGGTCGCGGGGCGATGGCGCTCTGTGGAAAGGGGGCTAACCTCCCGTCCTTGCTTGAGGAGAGACAGAGCCTTGTTTGCATGGTTTACAAAGCTGACCAGCACCGTTTCATCGTTGCTCAGTCAGCTTTGTCCTCATCCCTGGAGATAAGACGCCTTAATTTCTGCTGCATGAAACCAAAGGATCAAGTGGGTGGTCACATTAAGCAGAGGCCATCCATCCATCATGTGACATTGGGGACGCGGAGAGCGGAGCGTATGCTGGTTTGCAAAAACAAATTCAATTGCCAATTACAGGATTACAAACACCTGAAAATCCTGGCGCGAGGGCGGTAGCTGAGGAACACTCACCTGGGTGTTTTAGTGAATGTAAGGGCTACAGTCAAATGTGGGCAAAGGGGAAGGATTCCTTTGGGCTTCCTTAAAATCTCATTGCACACAGGGTGAGAGATTAGAAGTGAAAATGCAGGTTCTGTGTGCGCACGTGTGCCTGTGTGTGCAGGTGTGTGTGCAGTGTGGACAGCTGGCAGTGTCTTCTGCCTGTTACTTATGTCCTGTTAGGAAGGAGGACAGCGGTCCGGCTGGACACAGAGTCCCTCTTCCCTGGGGACTGTGCTTCCTCATTCTCCACAGTAGACTTTATCCACAGCCTGTCTATGTAGTAAAGGTTACAAGTGTGTTTACGCACAAATGCATGTGCTTTTCACATTTATGTGAAATACATACTATAGTGGATGTCATTATTCAGGGAGGTCCTGCTCTATGAGGTCACCATGAACCCCGAGTTACAAACACTGAACCCAGGCTCCGGGAAAACACAAGTGAGGTACTGGGAGCCTCTGCTCACATGTTCATGATTTCATCAACCTTGACGCACGTGTGTTTCTGTTTAAAGATGCCTGATCTGATGCGTATCGTGGATTTGTTAACACTGAACTCGCGGCCAGCAGTCTGACTCCGCCTGCACCAAGCTCACCTGCCCAGGTGTTTTCCCTGGAGGCACCTCTCACGCAGCCTCCTTGAGCCCGGGACACAGGCAGCACCCCAGCACTCAGTTTGGGCCATTGAAACAGCAAAGCCAGTGGCAAAATACACACAAATGAAAAAAAATGTGGCACTAAATAGACCTTAACAAGCACAGGTGTTTACAGAACAAGAGCTGGAGCCTGTTGGGTGCCTCATAGTGCGTGGTCTGAGGGTGACCACACGCACCGTATTGATTTCAAGGTGACAAATTCCAGTGAATGGGAAACTTTGCAAGTACAAAATCCTTGAGTAATGAGAATTGACTGTATCTGATCACATTTAGAAACGTCCTGGAGAGGAGAGGAGGCCAAATATTTGTTTTGTGGGGGGAAAACCACAGTATGTGTCAGCGAGGCGGCCACTTGAGACACCTTACTTTCCCAATGGGCTCTTGTCAGCGTTTGCGGCACCAACAGCCACATGGCTCCCTGCACCCTCTCTGCAAGGCCACTGTGGGGCTGCCTTTGCGGGGCTCTCCTCGGGTGGCCTGCCAAAGCAGAAACGTCTTTTCCCGATCTTCACAAATCTCAGCGATGTTCCTTTTTATAACCTTGGCTCATTAAAAATTCCAGCCTCCCATAGACCCTGTCTCGATTCTGTTTCCTCAATCCTGGATAGGTGGTGTGGCTGTCAGTAATATTTTGCATGAGGGAATCAGAAAGAAGGCATGTGACCACTCACGTCTACAGGTCCTGTGGGCCTCACGTTATGTTTGTACTAGAGGCCCAATGCACAAAATTCATGTGAGAGGGGTGGGAGTGGGTATCCCTCAGCCCGGCCTGCACCCTCTTGCAATCCGGGACCCCTCGGGGGATGTCCAACTGGTGGCTTAGGCCCGATTGGGCCTAAACTAGCAGTCAGACATCCCTTTTGCAATCTGGGATCCCTCACTCCTAACTGCCCACCTGCTTGCTCCTTACGGCTTGGCTCGCTGCTCCTCAGTGCTACCATGGAGGCAGGAGAGGCTCCCGCCACCGCTGCTGTTGCTCGCCAGTCCTGGGTCAGGCTTCTAGCTGAGCTGCTCCAGCTGTGGGAGCGCACTGACCACCAGGGGGCAGTTTCTGTGTTGAGTGTCTGCCCCCTGGTGGTCAGTGAGCATCATAGCGACCAGTCATTCTGGTCATTCACTGTGATGGCCGCTGGGCTTTTATTATATAGACTAGGGGCCCGGTGCACGAAATTCGTGCACTGGGTGTGTGTGTGTGTGTGTGTGTGGGGGGGGGGGGGGGAGTGTCCCTCAGCCCAGCCTGCCCCCTCTCATATACTGGGAGCCCTCAGGCGTTGACCCCCATCACCCTCCAATCGCAGGCCTGGGCAGGGGACCCTCATTTCCCCCATCACTGGTTCTGCCCCCAGCCCAGGCCTGATGCCTCAGCCAGAGGCGTAGACCCCCATCATCCTCCGATCGCCTGATCGGCCCCTTGCCCAGGCCTGACGCCTCCGCCAGAGGTGTCAGGCTTGGACAGGGGACCCCCATCTCCCCCTGATCACTGGCTCTGGCCCCCGCCCAAGCCTGACGCCTCTGACCCAGGCTTCAGGCCTGGGCAAGGGGACCATCATATCCCCCCAATCCCCGGCTCAGCCCCCCGCCCAGGCCTGATGCCTCGGCCAGAGGAGTTGACCCTCATCACCCTCCGATCACCAATCACCGGATTGGCCCCTTGACCAGGCCTGAGGCCTCTGGCCAAGGCGTCCGGCTCGGGCAACGGGGACCCGCAGCTGCAGCGGCCCCGCGATCGTGGGCTTCGCTTTAGGCCCAGGCAAGGGACCCCTAGCTCCCAGGACTGCCAGCTTCGACCGTGCCCAGCTCCCATCGCTGGCTCCACCCCTACTTCCTGCTATCACTGGCCAGGGTGGCAAAGGTGCCTGATTCTCTGATCATGGCTGGGGGGCAGGGCAAAGGCGGCACCAGGGCCGCCTTTGCCCTGCCCCCCACCTCTTAGCTCCCCCCTGGGTTTCCAATCACTGTCAGTGGCAGGGGGCTTCTTCCTGCTTTCCCTTTTGCCTCCCTGCATTGTGCCTACATATGCAAATTAGCCGCCATCTTGTTGGCAGTTAACTGTCAATCTTAGTTGGCAGTTAATTTGCATATAGCCCTGATTAGCCAATGAAAAGGGTATCGTCGTACGCCAATTACCATTTTTCTCTTTTATTAGATAGGATAGATAGATGTCAGTTTCAGTGGAGGGTGTGGAAGGCAGCAGACTTACTTTTAGGTGACTTATGTCCCTGCTAGTGACACAATAGGTTTTCTGGTTAGTTTGTCATTATTGTTTATTATTGGCATTAGCATTAATCTCCAGGAAAATGAATAGAGCACAGGGAAAATGTCCCGGCCTCCCTGGCAGTGCGTCCTTTTCAGGAATCCAGCTCCGTGCGGGGAACAGAACCATTTGCACTTTCAATCAAGGGTTTGTCTCCGTGTCCCTGGGCAATTGCACAACTCTAATATTGACCTTCACTGAAGTCCTTTGTTTTGTACCCTAACAGCCCGAAGCCTTAAAAATGCGTGTTTACTTAATTTGTCCTGGCATGCAGTGTAATTACAAGCAGTTTGTTTTCTCTGTTGTAAAATATGGTCTGGAGAAGGAGTAAAGTAATGTGGAAAATTAACATCGTGATGTACTGTATGGCGGAATAACACTAAAACGCCGGCAGTGCTCGCACTGGAGGTGCTGGGGGTGGCGTGCGTGGGAGCAATAAAGAATTAAATGCCTTTTTCTCAACTATATTTGCATGATTTTCAACTGCAGTAAAATTAATCTGATCTGCCTCTCAGAATAAACAGCACAGCAACAGAATCCAAGTTCGCACAGAGCCGAGTGGGGCCTTTGCAGCTTCGGGTTCCATTTCTGTGTGTGTTTTTAACGGCAGGACGTGGAGGGACACAATCCGTGGCTGAGTCCCAGGCTCGGGTCCCCCAGGGCTCCAGCAGGTGTGTGATTCAGGTCAGTTTAAGGACAGGTGGACCCAGATGGAAATGGGGACGTAGGACAGGGCACTGCCTTTGTGGGTCACCTGTGGCCTCCGTCTCCCCTGTCACTGGACGGGTGTGGCCAGCTCAAAAGTTCTTTGTAACTCTGTCTTGCTCTTGCTGCCAATCATTTGGTGATGCTGGGTATGAAGGACACTGTATCAGTAATGAATTACATTGAACCATTTACCAAACTTCAGGTGATCACAGACAAAAACATAATAAGCCTCTTCAATAAAGGAAACGGACTCACTAATTCATTACCGAGGCAGGTGTCTGCCTGTGAGCCTGGGTGTCTGTGCACACGTGTGTGAAGCGATGCTGATGCTGTGTGTTCCCTCCTACCCCCTATTTGTTCGTTTCAAACAACTCTAGACCACAAAGCCCCTCAGACACCCAGAGCGTGACTCAGCCTCACCCCTCAGTTGTCATCTGTTCTTCACTGGGTGACCGGCCTGCAATTGGCCTCATTCACAGCAAAATGCTTTTTATTTATTTATTCTTATTTATTTTTTAAATCCTCACCTGAGGATATTTTTTTCCATTGATTTTTTTAGAGATAGTGGGGGGGGGGGGTTGTGGGGGCAGGGAGAGAGAAACATCGATTGGTTGCCTCCCGCATAAACCCCAACTGGGCTGGGGATCGAACCTGCAACCCAGGTACGTGCCTGTGACCCTCTGGTGTGCAAGCCGACACCCTAACCATTTAGCAACACCAGCCAGGGCCATAGCAGCATGCTTATAAACGAAACGGGCTTGCTCTAACCCTGGGTCTTTTGGGGACATGGCAGGCCTTTGGAATTGAGTTTGCTCTGACATGTCTCAGATGCCTGTGCTTCCTCTGTGCAGGAGGTCCCCATGCAGGAGGCCCGATCCCCTTCCGAGAGCAGCCAGCTTTGTCCCAGAGGGAGCGCGTCTGAGCTCCCCAGCTGCGTCCACGGTTTAGCCAGTGTGTCCCCACCATTGGACACGTCTTTACCTTTCCCAGGAAGTGGGTAGGGTTGACTACAAGGGACAAGGGGCTTTGGAACTGCAGCCAAGGAACAAAAATCCCGCTGATCTGACCAGTCTGCGCAGGATGGTCATTACAAGAGGTCAAGCTCAGCAAGTATCTTAAGAATGTAATTCATGACCTTTGGGGGATATAATCGATAGTGTTAGAAACCGCGAGTCAGCCAGATAGCTCTTTCTGGGCAGGGGGGCGAGGGAGGTGGCGCGAGCTTCTTGTCTGTGCAGTGTTTGCGGTGTGTCTGCTCCAAGGCAATACGTGCGATGGCGGTGACCTCAGTCCTTCTCGGCACCAGCCTGGGAGAGGCGCAGCTCACCCTCAGCTCCGTCTCCCCTGCTCTGCAAGGTGTCCCCTTCCTCCTTGAGCTGGTGTGTGAGGGGACCGCCTGAGCGGGTCAGCTGCCTCACAGAGGGTGCCTCCGCCTGCTGCCTGCATGGGACGCTCAGCGAGTGTCACCGCAGTGCAGGCAGCAGCCCCGTATTTCATTCCAACCTGGGCAAGCTGCCCTGACTAACCCCGGGTTCTGTAGGTTTCCCTGAGTCTCCTTCCCGTTCCTCAGTTTCCCCTGCAGCACAGACTGCCCACCGCATCCCCAAAGCCACTTGAATTTCAATTCCTAGGTTGTTTAGCTTTTAGAAAAAAAATGAAATAATTTTTGACTTACAGAAAGTTGTAAAATTGCTCAGAGTTCCTGGGTGCCCGCCACCCGGGTCCTCTTGCCATCAACCTCGCGCATCCCTGGGGCAGAGCTGAGAGGTGGCTATGGGCACAATGCCCTCTTTCTGCTTCGGGGTCCCACCCAGGGTCTCTGCCCCATGTCTCCTCACAGCTCCTTGCTCTCTCGCCCTTGATGGCTCTCAGTCTCTCGTGGACATTACTTTGTAAAATGTCCCTCAGTTTGTGTTGCCTGATGCTTCCTCCTGATTATATCAAACTGATGCATTTTGGGCAAGAGAACCGAAGGGGTGATGTGGTGTGATGTTCAGGGCATCATATCTGAAGGTACATGGAGTCTCCCTGTCATCTCACTCCTGGTGATGGGACCTTGATCACAGGTTAGGGCGGCATCTGCTGGGTCTCCACAATAAAGTCACCATGGCTCCCTCTTCACTGATTAATACCTGGGGAGGGGACGATACTTGAAATTGTACAAATACTCAGTGTTTCCTCCAGCTGTTGCTTAGCAGCTGTAGCGACTCCTGGTAAATCCAGCCCGTGACAGTCGGTGAGGGATGTTAACGGTGACTTACCTTTTCTGTAATTCATTCCACATTTATTAGTGGATATTTTTCCTTAAGGAAGTTTTCTCTCCGCCCCCCCCCCCCCCGTGATTTTAATATATTCAGTTCCGTGGTGGGAGTTACGAACCTTTAGGCTGGTCCTGGCCTGTGTCAGCACTAGTCCAGGTAGGAAGCTTGGCTGAAATGTCTGTTGGAATTAAATCTCTTATTCAGGAAGTATTTCTATGTTGGGTGCTATTTTATTTTTTATTTAAATTCATGGCATTTTTCTAATGCACTTCTTTGTACCTTTGGTTCTCAATAATTCAATGGTCTAGCATCAGTTAGACGAACTATTTTAAGATTATTGTCTGCTTAGAATACTATCTTGTGACTCAAAAACAGACAGTAATCCAAATTCTTTGAAACAATCACTCAGAGTGTCATTATAAGTTCATATATTTAAACAGAGACAGTGGTAAAAAATGCAGAGAAAGCTAAAACATGGTCAATGGAAGTGGCTAATTCAAAAATGATGGGGAAAGTAAAAACTCTTGGAAAAGACATCTTCCCAGGCACTGTGTGTCTGTACTCCTCAGTCTCTTACAGAGACAACACATGGATATTAAAGAATATTTTTGCAGGATTGGGTGATTTGAATGGGTGTTCTTCTGCATATAAATGTTTTACTGCCCCTTAGCAGCTGGTATGATCTAAGAAACCAAGATATTTCTTTCTAAGCTTTAAATCAGTAGTTTTATAGAGCACAGAGTATTTTTTATTATAACATAATTCTGTACATAAAATATCACATTAAAAGAAGGAGATAAAGTTTTGTACTTTCATTCTCCATTAATTTGACTGAAAACAATTGCAAAGAAATCTAACCAATCAGAGTTCTTTGTTGTGAAGTCCACACAACAAAGGACTTGAAACCCAGACAGAGGAGATGGAGAGTGACCAGGCCCTAGTCAGGAGGTGGGGGCTTTGGTAACTGCATTGAAAGGTTGTTTTTATAGTAGACCCCCCGCCCCCCCGCGCAGAGACAGCTAAGCATGGTGAGAAAGTTGTTATACCCGTGTAGCTTAGCAAGAAGTTAGAGACTGCAATGGATGTGCCGTCAAACTCCCAAAGCTTGGACCCCTCTTGAGTCAGCCTCTATTTGAGCAAGAGGCTGGAGGCCGACAGGCAACGAGTGTGTGCCAGATGCCACGGTGGGGACAGTCCTGCAGGGCCAGCCTCACTTTGGGGCCCTCGTAGGTTGGGGCGTCTGCTGCAGCCACAGCATGCTGAACTTCTGGGGCCCCAGCTGCCTCCCCTCCCCTCTCCTCTCCCTGGGCTGCTCTCAGGACCTGCCTCCCGCATCCCTTGTGTTTCATGGCTGGTTCCTGGGGATCCCAGCCTGTGACAGATGGAGCAGGAACTTAACTTTTTGAACGTCCCCAAATATCCACTCAAGAATCAGTGACCACTCACTTTTCTTCTGAGTGTATTGTAAACAGTCGGTAATAATGAGTTTTTGACTGAAATCACGGGGGTCAAGGTCCATTTTTACAAAATGAGAAAATTTCCCCTGCATGTACATACCTGTTCCCCTTGGTGACTTAGCTCATCTGACACTCTGGTCAGACAGCCTCAGATGTCTGCAAGTCTTTGAAAACCTGGCTGTCAGGATAATTAAATATTCCTATCTCCCGCTGCCTGGATGGTGAACAGCAAAAATAGCTTTCTCGAGGGCCAGTCCCCAGGCACCGTCCCCTCCCTGCAATGGTTGTCTGCACCCTGCACTGGGGGAGTGGGGGACTCTATTTGATGCAAAGAAAAGCTGAGTTGAAATGGCAAGTGGCTTCTTCAAGGGATGCTACCAGAAAGCCCAGGACCACGGACAGCTCCAAGGCGGGAGCAAGCTGGGGATTGTGACTGGAAGTCTTCAAGTCCGAGGGTCCCTTAAGGAACCGTGGTTCCTGCTCCACCAACATCATCACATGAGACAGGTGCTGGCTGCATCTCTGTTTAACAGCCCAGCCCACTGAGGCGCCAGGTACCTGCGGTGAGCATCCAAGGTCCTAAGTTGTCCAAAGATTAGCAAGCTGCTGATGTGAGTGCTGGAACCAATTCCTATTCAGTTTTAGGTGCCACATTGCTGTTATGACCTCGTGCTGTCTAAAAATAATCTATACTAATAAAAGGATGATATGCTAATTAGACTGGATAGACCCGATGTCCTTCCAGACAAAGCCGTGGTGGCGGGGGCCAAGGCAGAGGTGGTTAGGGGTGATCAGGCCGGCAGGCGAGAGCAGTTAGGGACAATCAGGCAGGCAGGCAGAGTGGTTAGGGGTGATCAGGCAGGCAGGCAGAGTGGTTAGGGGTGATCAGGCAGGCAGGCAGAGTGGTTAGGGGCAATCAGGCAGGCAGGCAGAGTGGTTAGGGGTGATCAGGCAGGCAGGCAGAGGGGTTAGGGGCGATCAGGCAGGTAGGTAGAGGTGGCTAGGGGCAATCAGGCAGGCAGGCAGGCAGGTGAGCAGTTAGGAGCCAGCAGTCCTGGATTGTGAGAGGGATGTTTGACTGCTGGCTTAGGTCTGATATCTGTGAGATTGGGCCTAAACCGGCAGTTGGACATCCCCTGAGGGGTCCCGGATTGGAGAGGGTGCAGGCAGGGCTGAAGGACCTGCCTCCCCCACCCTGTGCATGAATTTTGTGCACTGGGCCTCTAGTGAATAAATAAAAATCAATTTTTCTCCATTGGCAGCTTTTGTTGCTGGTGGACACTGTATACTTGCTCAGCATTTTGCCTGATGCCTCAACCACTCCTGCGCGCTGATCATCATTAAGCAAATGGGCTCTTTCTATGGGGACAGAGATACCCAGGCCACTTTGAGGACCTTTTCCTTTTGGTGTCCCCAAACTCTTTTAATGCTTCTCTCGTGACATATTGCCATTCATCTTTATATGCCATCTTGTCTGGCAGATGGGCTTTTGAGGGTAACTTTGGTCTTCTCTTGCCTAGCCCCTGTGGTCAGTGCAGGCTTGGATGCTTGGTAGGTGTCCATTATGTACCTGCTGAAGGATTGGATGGACTTTGAAAAATGTAGGCAAAATGTGCCAAACTGAGTAGGAGCTGTTTTTACGAAAATGTATTTACTGAGAAAATGAGCAAACTTTGAGCAGGAAGTGTGATTACCAAGTTTACTATGCATGCCGTTTTGGTTTTACAGTGAAAATGTGAGCAGACGTTCTCCAGCATTGCCAACGAAGTGACTAGGAATGACTCTCTCTTTCCCAGGGTCACACAGCCCGGAGCATGGGACACCCATGACTGTGCTGGACCCACTAGACACAGATGCACTTCACACTGAAGTGAGCCCTCCTCTCTGCCAATCAGTGCTGTTTATCCTCCTTTGACGAATAGCGTTAGATAACCAATTGCTGTATTTTCTTTTTCTTTTTTTTAAAAATATATTTTATTGATTTTTTACAGAGAGGAAGGGAGAGAGATAGAGAGCCAGAAATATCAATGAGAGAGAAACATCGATCAGCTGCCTCCTGCACATCCCCCACTGGGGATATGCCCGCAACCCAGGTACATGCCCCCGACCGGAATTGAACCTGGGACCCTTCAGTCCGCAGGCCAATGCCCTATCCACTGAGCCAAACCGGTTTCGGCCCAATTGCTGCATTTTCAAAGGACACTCGGCAGAACCTCCTGGGGGTATTTGTTAAAAAGCAGTATCTCAGGGCCTCACGCCCAGACCTGTTGGATGCCAACCTCTGGCCCTGGGGGTGAGGGCCTGCATGCTGAGGTAGCTGCCTCTGTGGATTCCAGTGCACAGAACACATTTGAGAATCATGTGTGGCGGCCCTTCTGAATCTTTCTCGCTGCACTTGCAGAGGTGGCTTCTAGGGTTTGGCCGTCTTCGTCATGGGATCCAGCTGTGGCCGGAAGGCACTTGTCCGCATGGGGACACTTTCTGCAGTCCCCCTGCAGATAGGTGGATGGGAGTGGGAATTGTGTATGTCCCTTCTGGGCCAGTACTTAAAGGATGGTGTCCTCACCCACCCTTGGCCGAGTGCAGACAAGCCTGCCCTGGAGGAGGGATGAGCCAGAAGGCGAAAGGAGCCGGCTCCCAGACAGGCCCCGTGGAGGTGGGGGGCAGCCAATGGAAATAGCCGTACTGGACAAAGTGAGTGAGAAATAAGCCCTGAATGGGTTAAGCCACTGAAAAATGAAAACATGTTTGCATTGATTCTGGAAGTGGGGTGCAGGTGGGATAAACACTTGCTATGGCACGCTTAGCCGTCCGCTGATGGATGATGCAGGGGAAGTCATCATTGCAGGCGAAGGGCTGGCACATGAAACAGAATTTGGGCAGAACTGCTGCCTACAGTCGCTGGGAAGTCGGGCCTCCTTGCCACAGGGCCGCTGGCTGCAGGGGAGTCATCAGAGGAGCCAAGTCACTCGTGTCTGATGCCCACGATGGGCGCCGTCAGCAAGCAGTACCGTGTCCTCAGTACACTGCGCAGGAGGAGAAAAAACACATCAAGTCTCTTTTGGAGAGCGGAGTAAGAATCTTCTCTCTCGTGGCGAGAGTTTTTATGAACTATTTGATTTCCTAAGAGAGAAATAGAACTGAGAAACAAAACATATTTTTCAGGCTGGCTTCTTTTCCAAGACCTTATGTATTTCATTTTGCTATTAATTTTACTTTGGGCAAACTAAACGACATTGTGGGCTTACTCTCGACACTCATCGCACATTACAATTAGCATTTTATCACCAAATTCCAAATTAAATATTGTCTTGGTTGGAAAATGATTCCTACGCAGCGCTGTTCTATGACCTGCGCATGCTTCTCTGGTACAGCCTCAGTTTTTCTCATTAGGAATCCAAAAAGTCAAGTGCATTTTCTATTGTTCTCTTTCATCTCAGAGGGGGTGCACCACGGGAACACAACTGCTGTGACTTTGAACGTTGTGTTTCCTGTAATAACAAGAACACCAGTTACATCTCAGGGCTGAGAAGAGGAGCCTCTGAGGTGACTAGAGGGGCAGTTTGGGGACGGACTGTGATCCAGGGTCTCACGTCCCTACCACGTCATGGCTCCTGGTTGGAACACTTGTCTATTTCTTTTTTCCTAGAAGCAACTCAGAGCAGCCGTTCTAGAATGCTTGGGAGTCACTTCCTACAGTCACGCAGAGTCCACTGCGCTCCTCCAACCAAAGTGGTGCCAACGTGCAGGTGAACAGTGGCTGCTCCAATAAGGGTGGTCTGACACCCTCTCCTGTCCCCATCTTCTCCGTCTTGCTTGGTTCATGCTCCTTGACTTTTCTGCTCACGTTTAGTGACGTTGACGGTTCAGAAGGCAGCCTGGGCTCAGTGCAGTGACTGGGCAGCACTGCCCAGCGCCAGGGCCAACCTGATGCTTTCTTTCAGGGAGGCCAGCTCGGAGGAGGCTCAGGGCCTCTGAGGACGTGGGCAGGAGACCTGGGAACTTAGAGAGGTGCCCTGAGGATGTCAGGGTGTGACAAAGGAACAGAGGACAGAAGAGAAGCCCGCGTGGGTGTCAGCCAATATGTGCCCAGCTCAGGCCCTGGGGCCGGAAGTGGGGTCAGAGCTGAGGAAGCAGGGGACCGAGGGGCAGCTGATAGCACAAGCCTCATGCCACCCAGGAGCTAGCTGGGTGTGCTCAGTAGGGCACTGGGGAACCACTGCAGGGTCATGGCAAAGATGGCATGATCAGCTATCTGCTCTGAAAAGATTGAGGCAATGCTATGTGTAGGAGCCAGAGTGGACTCATGGGGGCCAGTTAGGAGCCTGGACAGGGTGGTCTGCTTGGATGTGGGGTGGGAATGAGAGATCAGGGCGGGGCCCCGTCCTGAGGTGGGGGCATCAGGGAAATAGTGATGTGAGTGAGGGGCTGCGGAGTGACCGGCGGGTGCTGGGGAGAGAAACACTCAATGCGAGGAGGCGAGGGTTTCATCTGTAGACCCAGGAACACACACACACACATCTACATACACGGCACATGCATGTCTCCACGCACATGTACACAACACACAGCTAATGATGAAAGTGGGTCTGTGGGGAGGGATGGAGTTTCCATCAGGCACAGGAGTGGTGAACACATGGGCATTGTGACGTTGAGTCTTCGTTTAGTAAACCCAGGTCATCTTTCTGTCCTCTGGTCTCACAGGTGTGGGGAGTCATAAAGGTTTAATGGGCCCAGGAAGCCAGGAAGTAGCCATGTAGGTTTATCTGTCTGAGTCAAAACAACCTCAAATATTGGTGTGGCTGGGAGGCCTGTGGCCATGTGCATACCTTGGTCTCTAACATGAGGGGAGTCCCTCTGGCTTTTGAATTTCCTAAAGAATGCAGCCCACATTTTGTCTTTGAAAGTTTTTTTCTTTAAAGTTAAAATACATGTTTGCCTCTGAACAAAATGCGGGCCTCATCCACAATGATGGCTATCATTAAAATTCTACACTGTCTCATAGTCTGTCCACAGGAAAGAATCGTTTCTAATTGAGATCGTCCAGAAAAGGGCTCAGCTTTGAGTTGTTCTGGTTCATTTCTAGTTGTTCTAGGGGAGACAAAAATACTTCTATTTCAGACAACATTTCACCAAGCGCGATGGAGCTGAATGCAGACGGTGGGGGCTCCGTTTGCGTCTCACCACAGCTCAGGGTGCGGGATGGGGCGACTCCGCAAAGGGCATCCAGTGCCGTTCTCCCATTTCCGAAGTCTTTAAAACATTGTCTTTTGTGACACCAACATCTCACCGGGAAGTGCTATTGTTGAAGCATTTTGGAGCGGCACCTGTGATGGACAGTTTGCTCTCTGAAGGGGCGGGACCGTGGGGGTAAGAACAGAGGGAAGGGCTCTCAGCCCTGATAACAAATCCAGCAGCTCAATCATTTTCTTCATTAAAATAAACATTTTTTTTCCTGAATTTAAAACACAACAGCACATTTTAGAAAAGTTGGAAATTCAAGAGACACAGAAAAGAGATAAAGAATCTCCCATAATTACTTTATCCTGAGACAATAACTGATAAGTTTCAGGCTATCTGCTTGCAGATATCTGTTCTGTATCCATATATCCATGTTCATTTCCATGTGTAGGTATCTATGCCCATGTGTCTCTATGTCTATGTCTGTGTCTATAGCTATACCTGTATCATATCCATGTCTTTACTATATCTGCACCTGCAGTTATACTATATCTGTACCTATACCTACACCTGTCCCTGCCCCTGTATCTGTGTTCCTACCTGCCCATGTCTGTATCTACACACATGTCCACACCTAAAGCTGCAGTAATACATCAGGTGTAAAACTCTTTGTAAAGCACAGACCAGAGCCCTGTGCTTGCTTCTCTAGATGGCACCATATTGTGAACATTTTTACATCATTAAATTTCCCTCACAGGTGTGCTTTCCGAAGCAACTATTCCTTCCAGCCACCTCCTCTCGGCTTCTTTCCCACCGCCACTGCTTCCAATGGAGGACATGTCGCACGGCCTCCTCCAGGCAGATGGTGTCTCGCAGAAAGTGTTCTGGCCTCTCGTGTGTCTTTGAGCCTTGGCTGACCATGAGACAGCTGATCAAGCTGGTGCTGAGAGACAGTGAGCCAGGCCTGGATCGAGAGCACCACAGGGATCCGATGGAAGAGCCCGTGGCCCGAGTCCCAGCCACACAGAGTGTCACGTTGCCCTGGGGGAGCCAGGCATTCCAATGGCCGCATCTTCCTGAGTCATGGTGGGTGTCCAGGCACAGAGCAGCGCCAAGGTGGCACCACCCTCTGTGACCGTCCAGGTTTTCCCTTGCCCCTTGCAGCTCTGCCCATGGCTAGCCACCATCACAGTCTCTGGCACTAGGCCTTCTCCTCTCCCAGAGGACCCAGGGACAGAGTCCGGTGGGGGCTGCGCCCTCTGCTTCCCTCTCCCCCGAATCACGCCATACTGTGGCATCCCCTTCAGGACTCACTGTTTCACACTCACATGACTCTAAGAACCAGATCTCCTGTCCCCCAAACTGCCAGGGCGCTCAGCTCTGGCAAGACCTCCACCTCCCATTAAGGTGGCAAAGCTTGCCAGGTAATCTGCTTACCTGTGCGGTGCTGGGAGTGTGACCTGGTGATTGTGGTGATTGACAGACGCAGGTATCCTTGCATCAGCAGCTGGTTCCACTCAATTCCAGTTCCAGCACCGACGTCTGCAGGCCATGCCTCGTGGGTGTCTCCCACAGTACGCTTTACGTGTCACGAATAAACTCCAGAAGCTACGGAAGGGGCGGAGGAATGAGAGTAAAATAAAAAGGAGTTTTATGATCATTGTGAAGAATTTATGGAGTATAGCGGGCGTGGAACTCTATAAAACAGAACGGGCTCTGACCAGCCCAACACAAGTGTGCACGTTCCTTCCTGTGGCTTATGAATTATTGTCACCGAGGAGCCCGGTATTTACTTCTTAGCTGAATCTTTTCGAAGCTGTGATCCCAAACCACGTTGCTGTTAATTGGAAATGCCCCCACTAGGCCGGGAGAATTAGTCTTGGGAAGCCGTATCCCACAGGTCAGTTAGCTCTGTGATTTACAAAAGGGCGTCTGCACAGCTTAGAGTTTTATTCAAAATTCACAGCCGGACGACAGAAGGAAAAAGAACAGGTTTCTTTCAGGTTGCTCTGTACCCTGGCATACATATAATTTAAATATTTATCCACTGGGAGAGGCCATGGTGCCGGGGCCCACTGGTGCCAACAGCGACAGACCCTGGGGCGTGAGCCTGGCGGACGCGGGCCTGTGTTTTGCTGGTTGATTGAATAGCACATAGCAGTTTTCTTGAGAAACCCCCACTATGATTTCAAAACACATCAGTTTCAATTAACTCTAAGGAAAAAAAAACGTGATCACTAATTCTGGGCTGTAGTTACTTACTGTGGATCTGGCTGCTTTCAAAGGGAAAGGAGATTGATGGAGACTTAACCAAATGACACCCAATCACTGGAGACTTTTCTTATTACACCTGCAGTGATGAAATTGCCAAATGGCGTCCTGGCTTTCATACTCAATAACACCGGAATGTGCATGCTGAAGAAATCTAAAACACAGTGGTGAGGGTGACGTCGACCGAATGCTCTAAGACCAGTGGTTCTCAACCTTGGCTGCACATTAGAATCACCTGGGAATCTTTTTAAAATCTGATTTCTGGGCCTCATCCTCCAGAAATTCTGTTTCTTTGTTATGGGGTGGGGCCACAACATTAGTAACAAAGAAACAGAATTTCTGGAGGATGAGGCCCAGAAATCAGGATTTGAAAAAGATTCCCAGGTGATTCTAATGTGCAGCCAAGGTTGAGAACCACTGGTCTAGACCCGTGGTCTGCAAACCATGGCTCGCGAGCCACATGCGGTTCTTTGGCCCCTTGAGTGTGACTCTTCCTAAGCCTTAGGAGTACCCTAATTAAGTTAATAACAATGTACCTACCGATATAGTTTAAGTTTAAAAAATTTGGCTCGCAAAATAAATTTCAATCGTTGTACTGTTGATATTTGGCTCTGTTGACTAATGAGTTTGCCGACCAATGGTAGACAGTCTGTTGGAAAACGCGGCTGAGATGCTGAGACACACACGAGAATGCGAGGTCGTCTGTGAGGGGACAGGCCGCCTGAGGGGAGGTCCGGAGGAGAAGGCCATAGCGACCACACGTGTGTGCCCCTTGGTCTGGGGACTTGGTTCTACCTGCAGTGGTACAGTGGGGCCTGCCTGTGGGTTCCCCCTTTTTATTTTTCACTAAGTGGATTTATCTCTGGACCAGAATTCTCAGTGTAGAAAGACAGCCGTGCATGTGCATGTGTGTCTCTGTGTGTGCATGTATGTGTGTGTATATATGTACGCACATGTTTACATGTCCATGTGTTTGTGTCATGTGTGTGTGTGTCCATGTAAGCATGCATGCAAATGTGTGTGTGAGCTGCAGTGACCTGGATGCAGAACAGCTTGATGGAAGGGCTGGCATGTGTCTGCTGGCTGACGGGTCTGTGCTTTCATGGAAATGCAACCATTTGGAGTGACAGCCACTCTTTGAAGGACTCGGCCACACCCAGCCAGGTATCCTGTTGGGAAGGCAGAGGGAACCCAAACACCCGCCCAGAGGTGCCCCAGCCCCCGCCTCTGCATCTCCCATAAGAGGCCAATCTGCTGAGTTTTTGAAACATGGAAAGCATTCTCCCTCCCCTAACCTCCTTTTCCAATAAAATCATACTTGTTTAAAAGCCAGTTCCCAATAGATAAGTAGCAATCATGATGGTGTCCGCCTGACAGACACTGGATTGGCTCTCTACACAAGAACCACAGGAAATCTTCCAGTTACAAACAAACCCATGAGCACAGCCCCGGGCTTTCCGACTTTCCTAAAGCAACACTTAACATCTCTCCACGCGATCTGCCGTTTACAGGGACTGATTAGCACAGTGGTCGCCCACGGCCTTGCACCTCCTTCCCTGGGTGACACATTAGCCCAGCACTGTTCTGCCACCATTAAAACCACCTCTGCCTCCCGTCAGCTCGCCCGTGGGCTTATTAACAAAGCACGTTTATCGTATGGGGCAAGGTGACTGACCAGATGTTCTGGTTCTTAAAAGATCTGTTGGTGTCCCAGTGATTTCCGCTGAGAGATGGATTGCCCCAGATTGTCCTGCCGAGAGAGGAGTGGCCTGAAGGCTGTGGGCAACAGGAAGCTCTTGCAGCTCCCTGGGCACTTGGGGTGGGGTCAGGGAGCCCCAGAGCCTGGGTTTGTCACACGATGCAGATTGACACGTGGACGACACACCACATATTCAGTGCCATTTGCTGTAAAAGGTTAGAGTGCCACGGAGGAGAGTGCAGAGCCGCCGAAGTCACAAAAGGGAATGGATCTGTGTCCCCAGGACCCAGGCTCCAGTCTCCCCCTTTCCTGTCCCTGCCCTGGGGTCGGAGATTGAGGAGGAAGGGCTCTGTGCTGGACAGATGATTGCCCTCCGATGGACCTGATGTGCAAATGTGCCCACGTGGGAGGGACCCCATGTCTGCTTACACACAACCCCTCCCAGAATGAAAGGCTACCTGCTTCGTAGGAATGAGGGATCCACCTGCCTTAGCTCCGGGAAAGCCAGAACACACAACGACGGGGTTCTCCGAGCCGCTCTGCCCACCTGCCTCTCCTCACGACTGAGGCCTTCTGCTCGTCTACCTGCGCAGGTGTAATTTGCTTTTTATGCGTGTTGGGCGCACCTGCCAGGCTTTTGAATTTTCTCTGGCAGGAAGCACTTCAGTGGGAGAGCACGGGCCTCTCCACACCGTGGGCCAGAGGATGAGCGAGAAGTGCAGGATCCCAGCCGAAGTTATTATGATTTCATCACCACCTGCAGCAAACGCTTCAGGCTCAGGTAGCAAACCCACAGCCGCCACCTACATGCCAACCTCACTCTCACCAGCACATGAGGTGCCTGAGCAAATCGGCCGGCTCGGCCGGCCCCCGTCAGAAGCGGGCCACGAGCTCCCAGGGCTGCAAGGTGCTGGAGTTAAGCATTACTGGTCAGCGGGGGAGGGGCCTGTCTGCTCGACAGAACGCCATCGGCGGGGGGATTGCAGAATGCTTTCTCGCCATAATCTAGAAGCATCTTTCAGACAAAACTCTGCTTGAAATCAATTGTGTGCAAGGAGCTGCCTGCTGTGGGCATTCAGCGTCACACAAAGGGGCGCGCGTCTCCCTGTGGTCTTTAACCACGGCCGGTTTATCTAATGAGACCAGAGCTTTAATTTCTTTTCACATCAAACCCAGAATCAATGCTCTGGGTTCAACAGAGTGTGGAAACAGGCCTGGAGCTGCCTGGGCCCAGGGGCCGTCAGAAGCCCCGGCTCCTCCCCAGGGTCCTCACCAAGGGACAGGCTGGCGGACGCGATGCTGCAGGAAGCCAGCCATGTGTCTGCTCTCACGTAACCCCTCCCAGAGGGAAAGGCTACCTGCTTCGTCCGAATGAGGGATCCACCTGCCTTAGCTCTGGAGAAGCCAGAACACATGGCCACTGGGTTCTCCCGGCTGCTCTGCCCACCTGCCTCTCCTCACCACCGAGGCCTTTTGCTCGTCTACCTGCACCGGTGTTATTTGCTTTTCAGGAGTGTTGGGCGCACCTGCCAGGCTTTCCGTCTCCCATGTCAGCCACCTGGGAACAGCTGCTCTTTCCAGATGGGGAGAGGGATGCCCTGAATTAAAAGCTGATGGCCTTGGGGTCATGGGGACCCCACAATAGGACGGTGTCAGGCAGCTGCCCCTGCATCCAGTGGGCTGACCTCCAGGAGCTGCGGCCAGTGGGGCCTCGGGAGGCTTCCCATAGATCAGGAAAGGACAGGAGAGCAGCACTGTTACCCTGAAACATCCTCTAACTCAGCGGTTCTCAACCTGTGGGTTGCGACCCCTTTGGGGGTCGAATGACCCTTTCACAGGGGTCGCCTAAGACCATCCTGTATATCAGATATTTACATTACAATTCATAATAGTAGCAACATACAGTTATGAAGTAGCAACGAAAATAATTTTATGGTTGGGTCACAACATGAGGAACTGTATTTAAAGGGCCAGAAGGTTGAGAACCAGTGCTCTTACTCAGTGAGGCTGCCCCGCCACCAGGTTTGAGTAGAAACCCCTGAGCAGGCCAGCCCTCAGGGTAGGGAAGGGGGGCTGGGACCACAGCCACTGAGACAGAGGCAAAGGGTCGTCCCTGTTCTTTGCTGCAGGCACACGCCTTGGGAGGGTCAAAGGGACCCTGTCCAGCACGACCTGCTGAGCAGGTAGCCCTGTGTCCAGTCCTCACACTGAGTAGGACTTCGGGAGAAGGGCAGGGCTGAATGCATGGAGACACCGGTCACTGCAGAGGACGTGGGGGCAGTTGGGGCCACAGGTCACAAGTTGTTAGGTCATAGGTCACAGGTCCCTAGGTCACAGGTGCTGAGGGTGCTGGAAGAAAGGCCGTGTCAGCCTCCTGACCTCCACCCACAGGCTGACCTCACTGCCTCTCCATTGTGAAGGCATCATAGTCACTCCTGGGGTAAGACCAGTGACACCTGTGGGTCAGCTCCCACTCAGTGGACATCTGCTTCTAGTGGCCCACGATGGGGCTGCCCCATCTCCTCTTGTCTTTCAGAAGCAAGTACTGCCATTTCTTAGTTCAAGGTGATTCCATTGCTGCTGTCCACCTTCTCTCATTGCAGCCTGCAGAGAAAACAACGTCGGTGTGGCCCATAACAGCAGGTGACAGGGGCTGCCCCCCGGTCCCAGCCCCATCTGTCCCCTCCAGCCGTTCTGAGGGCCACCTGCCCACTCAGAGCGCTGAGCTGAGGACACGCCCAAAGCTATGTGCACCGAGTATTGACCACGAGGGTGAATAAACCAAGGGAAAGGCAGGTCCTCGATTGCTCGGGGCCTCAGTTTGAACAAAGGTGGGTGGTGGGTGCCCTGTGGGCCCAGGCCTCCCCGTTGCTGGGGAGATGCTGATGCTGGCTATCTGAGGACAGCTTGGGCCATGCCCACAGGCCCCGGGCTCCTGATTTCCAGGCTGTGTGTTTCTCTCTCGCCACTTTGTCCACGGCCAGAAAGCCCTCTGGATGAGGCCAGTTTCCTCCCTCCTTGAGAAACAGCGAGGCCCCCAGGCAAACGGCCACATGTATGCAGGGCTGATCTGACTGCATCCCTGCACATCATGCCTGGGAGATGGTCCTTCTTCCCCAAGGCCCATGCCCTTTCTGTTTCAGTTGCTGAAACACCTGCAATCTACAGTATTTTGAAAGTTGGGAAAAAATACATAAAACCACAAAGGCAAATATAGTAAATGTTGCAACCTGCATGACCCCATAAACCACTGTTATTTTCCTTGTATTGTGACTTCAGCCAGGTGCTCTGTTCTCCCACGGAGGTCATGCTACCTTCTCATGATGGAGACGGGCACTCATGTTCCCCAGGGACGCCGGCGCCTCGGTCACGGCACGGGAGCCGAGCTTTCGTGTAGAAAGAAACCAGTGTTTGTGGAGCATGTTCCTGAAAGAGGCAGGTAAGTCCTGTCTGTTGAATGGCCAGATCCACCAAATGTTTAGGACTCTTTAGGGATATTCAGCCAAGACTGGGGAGACCCATCTGTGATGGCCCGTAAAATCGCTTCCACCTGAGGCTCACCCCTCCATGGACTCCCATTTCCACCGCTGGTCCCCAGCCCCTACCCTCAGTCCTCACTGCTGGGACATCTCTCTGGCCCCACAGCTTCCCCAGTGTTGGTGCTGACCCTGCGGATCGAGTCTGGCACAAGAGTCCTAAACCATCCTTGCCGTCCATCTTGCTCTGTTCTCATTACTCCTAATCAGAAACTTCCGAGGTTCCGTCTTTTCTGACTGGGAAGAAGAGGCATTCTTCGGACCCTGAAGTGAGAGAGCGACCTAGAGGTTGGCTCGTGTTCACCTTCTGTCCCAAGGCATGAGCTCTGTGCTCCGTGAGGTCACCTGACCAGGTTCCACGCTCCTCGCTACCCTGTTACCTCCTGAGATGTCCTTCCCGTCATCACAGAATCCAGCTGCCATGTTCGCTGGTCCCGCTGGCCTGGGATGCAGTATGGGCCTCGCCGTCCCGTGTCAGGAGCACCTTCTCTCCACGGCCGGTGCCACCCGCTGTGTGGTGCCCAGGACTCCCCGCTTCCAGGGATGACCCCTGTGCCGCCACCTCACCTGGACTCCAAGCTACTCCATGGCGGGCTCGGGCCTCATTCATTGCTGTATTTCCGTCTCTGCAACCTCAGAGTTAGAACTGAGAATTGGTCAAGGAAGGTGCTTAAAAAAACGGTCTACTGAATCACTAATGAAAGGAACAAGTAAAATAAGAAACCAGAAGATTCGAAGAATCTTTACATTAGCAACACTTTTCATTCGATGTTAATCATATCTCAATAATGCTGGGAAAAAATGACGCGGCGTTGGGGAAGGCTGGGTGGCCAGTAAGGGGGAACTTTCTGTACAGGTTTTGTCCTTTTTCTGAGAATCTATGATGATTTCCAAATAAGATGTTAAGAAATAATAAATGAACAGGAGAATTTCCCCACCTGGGATGTGTTTATTTTGTTTGCGTAGGTCTACTTATCCAACCAGAACTTGGAGCTGGAATGGTTTTGTGAGGCCCGCAGTTTGGGGGAGCCTGGGGCAGAAGGGCCATGCTGGTTTTCTTTTCACGAAGCTTCGAAAATACCGAACCCTGTTAACACCTCACTGTTTTACCTGTTTCCATCAATGCTTCTCAACGGAAATAATTTGGTAATAGAAGTGCCTTAAGGCCACCAGGTCAATGTTCTGGACTCTTGCCCAGCTGCTAAGTGGCCATCAGGTCACTGTGGTGCATCAACCGGCTTCTGTGTGTGTTGAGGGTTCGAGCTTGTGGGCTGCATTTGACGCCAGAAGGTGTTGCCTTAACTTGGGACCCATCAAAGGGAGAACTGAGGGCGCAAGTCAGAATCGGCCTGCAGACCCCGGGGGACCCGAAGGGGCCGGAGGAAAACAGTGCTTAGTTCCATGGGAGAGAAGGCGGCCACGGGGGAGGGGGGCTCAGAGTGCGGTCTTTATGGGAACATCTGTCTGGGGCGTGGACAGCTGGGGATGCATCTTGGAATTTTTTCACTAGTTGGAATTTGTTTTGGCAAATAGATTTACTTCTGTGTGCTATTTTCTGCTATCAAAAAAGAAGTTAGGCTTGTAAACAATTTTGCTTTCTCGTGAATTACTTTTAATTCATAGGTAATGTGTGTGTTGCCTTTGCGTGTGTACCTTATAGAAGATGAACTAAATTTTCATGAAATGTTGTCAAATCACCAACCAAAGAAAAATAAACTTGGTATAATTTCATCTCACTCTTTCCGAGGTCATCGCCAAACCCCCTAAACTCACCTCTGGGACCTGAGCATAGAAACATTCCTCTGAAAAGATTGTTCTTACTGGTGAAAGTTTTCTTTAAGGCAAAAAATCGTGTTAATAACATCATTTCTTTCAGTCATTTCAATGCCCTGCATATTGCAGAAACAAAAAGACCAAATTCATTAGGGATAAATTATTAACTTAAATCTTCAAAGCAAGGTTTAAAGAAAGGAAACCTCACCAAATGGAGAGGGAGGCCCAGCGGCACATAACTCCGTCCATTGTCTGTGTATTATTGCCGCTATTACAGCTAATTGATGCACTGGCGGTTAATTAGTAGCCTGGATTCTCCAAATGTTTTGCAGGACAATTATGTTGTGCTGCTCTGAAAAGCTCAGGATCTCAGGGTGATATTCCTCCACCTCTGCTCACCGTCCGGCAGCCGCCCAGCTGGCTCCTCACGCGTTTCTAAGGCGGGGAAGGTAAACAGAAGGCGCCTAAATAACACTGAAGTTATCACACTCCACAGCGTCCTTTGTCTCCTTTGCCCAAGTAAAAATCTATGTAAGGTTTTTGTTTATGTCATGATGGGCAAAAGATAGAGTGAGCCGCATGTGCTTAAGAAATGCGTGGATATTGACAAAGGACATCAGCATGACATCCAGCCCTGTGTCCAACTGTCCTACCATCCTGGCTGGGAGCTCCAGAGTGTTACAGGACCCATGGCTCGGGCGTACCCCGCGCCCGGCCTGCAGGGACGATGAGTTTCTCAGACACAGAAGACGTATTTTGTGTAATCATGTGCTCAGGGGTTTTGTTTTATTCCATTTCAAGTTGGTTTCCTAGCTGGGTGCTATTAGACCTCCTGCAGGTAGAAAGTGGGAAGCAGAGAGTCCTGTCTTAGGGCAAGAGCCAGGTCTCGCGCAGACGCCGCAGGTCTGCACACCAGGTCTGCACGAACACGTCATTTCCTCCTTCTCAGCATTTCCGAGCAATGCAAATGGCGCAGACGGAGATGATCTCAGGTTGAAGATCGGGTTTTTCCCAGTGATGTGGTGGCTGGTTCCCCTTGCCCTGTGAAAGGGGCAGCTCTTGCCCGCAGGTTTCCTGCTCTGTGACAGAAACATTCAGGTCTCAGGGCCCTGCCCGGCCGCCACACCCAGAGGAACAGTATGTCCCCACCTATTCAATGTACACATGGGCATGCTCACAAGCTGTGCAGGGGTCGCAGGAAGTGTGTTTGGGGGTCGTTAGCACAGAGTAGTTAGAGCTCTGGGTTTCGACAAGGCCTTGTGGGAAAGCATCCAAGTTGGGACATAGCACAGATGCCCCCATGTCACCAGCAGCTGCTCCTTCCTTGTAGGGATGGCCTCCTCACCCTTCTTCCCTTCCCTCGGTTTCTGAGCTGGCTGCCTCCTCCCAAGCAAATGGATTTATTTTCCAAATGCCTGTAGGCCCCTTCTCATCCCCCTCACACCCTCTCACCTGTTCTGCTGGATGACTCCCAGGTAAGAGCCCAGCTCGCATCAGGTGGGACCCTTCCCTGTGCCTGAAGGTTCTGTTGAACTCGGCCTAATAAGAGCATGTGGTGAAGGAGGCCACGCCCTGATGGTGGTCTTACTCCTGCCAACCTGACCCAGGTGACCATGCAGCCTCCATCTCCTGCCTGCCTGACCAGGTGACCATGCAGCTTCCACCTCCTGCCTGCCTGACCAGGTGACTGTGCAGCCTCCATCTCCTGCCTGCCTGACCAGGTGACTGTGCAGCCTCCATCTCCTGCCTGCCTGACCAGGTGACCATGCAGCCTCCATTCCTGCCTGCCTGACCAGGTGACTATGCAGCTTCCATCTCCTGCCTGCCTGACCAGGTGACCATGCAGCCTCCATTCCTGCCTGCCTGACCAGGTGACTGTGCAGCCTCCATCCCCTGCCTGCCTGACCAGGTGACTGTGCAGCTTCCATCTCCTGCCTGCCTGACCCAGGTGACCGTGCAGCCTCCATCTCCTGCCTGCCTGACCAGGTGACCATGCAGCCTCCATCTCCTGCCTGCCTGACCCAGGTGACCATGCAGCCTCCATCTCCTGCCTGCCTGACCAGGTGACCATGCAGCCTCCATCTCCTGCCTGCCTGACCAGGTGACCATGCAGCCTCCATTCCTGCCTGCCTGACCAGGTGACCATGCAGCCTCCATTCCTGCCTGCCTGACCAGGTGACCATGCAGCCTCCATTCCTGCCTGCCTGACCAGGTGACCATGCAGCCTCCATTCCTGCCTGCCTGACCAGGTGACCATGCAGCCTCCATTCCTGCCTGCCTGACCAGGTGACCATGCAGCCTCCATTCCTGCCTGCCTGACCAGGTGACCATGCAGCTTCCATCTCCTGCCTGCCTGACCAGGTGACCGTGCAGCTTCCATCTCCTGCCTGCCTGACCCAGGTGACCATGCAGCCTCCATCTCCTGCCTGCCTGACCAGGTGACCATGCAGCCTCCATCTCCTGCCTGCCTGACCAGGTGACCATGCAGCCTCCATTCCTGCCTGCCTGACCCAGGTGACCATGCAGCTTCCATCTCCTGCCTGCCTGACCAGGTGACCATGCAGCCTCCATCTCCTGCCTGCCTGACCAGGTGACCATGCAGCCTCCATTCCTGCCTGCCTGACCAGGTGACCATGCAGCCTCCATTCCTGCCTGCCTGACCAGGTGACCATGCAGCCTCCATTCCTGCCTGCCTGACCAGGTGACCATGCAGCCTCCATTCCTGCCTGCCTGACCAGGTGACCATGCAGCCTCCATTCCTGCCTGCCTGACCAGGTGACCATGCAGCTTCCATCTCCTGCCTGCCTGACCAGGTGACCGTGCAGCTTCCATCTCCTGCCTGCCTGACCCAGGTGACCATGCAGCCTCCATCTCCTGCCTGCCTGACCAGGTGACCATGCAGCCTCCATCTCCTGCCTGCCTGACCAGGTGACCATGCAGCCTCCATTCCTGCCTGCCTGACCCAGGTGACCATGCAGCTTCCATCTCCTGCCTGCCTGACCAGGTGACCATGCAGCCTCCATCTCCTGCCTGCCTGACCCAGGTGACCATGCAGCCTCCACCTCCTGCCTGCCTGACCCAGGTGACTGTGCAGCCTCCATTCCTGCCTGCCTGACCAGGTGACCATGCAGCCTCCATTCCTGCCTGCCTGACCAGGTGACTATGCAGCTTCCATCTCCTGCCTGCCTGACCAGGTGACCATGCAGCCTCCATTCCTGCCTGCCTGACCAGGTGACTGTGCAGCCTCCATCCCCTGCCTGCCTGACCAGGTGACTGTGCAGCTTCCATCTCCTGCCTGCCTGACCCAGGTGACCGTGCAGCCTCCATTCCTGCCTGCCTGACCAGGTGACTGTGCAGCCTCCATCCCCTGCCTGCCTGACCAGGTGACTGTGCAGCTTCCATCTCCTGCCTGCCTGACCCAGGTGACCGTGCAGCCTCCATCTCCTGCCTGCCTGACCAGGTGACCATGCAGCCTCCATCTCCTGCCTGCCTGACCCAGGTGACCATGCAGCCTCCATCTCCTGCCTGCCTGACCAGGTGACCATGCAGCCTCCATCTCCTGCCTGCCTGACCAGGTGACCATGCAGCCTCCATTCCTGCCTGCCTGACCAGGTGACCATGCAGCCTCCATTCCTGCCTGCCTGACCAGGTGACCATGCAGCCTCCATTCCTGCCTGCCTGACCAGGTGACCATGCAGCCTCCATTCCTGCCTGCCTGACCAGGTGACCATGCAGCCTCCATTCCTGCCTGCCTGACCAGGTGACCATGCAGCCTCCATTCCTGCCTGCCTGACCAGGTGACCATGCAGCTTCCATCTCCTGCCTGCCTGACCAGGTGACCGTGCAGCTTCCATCTCCTGCCTGCCTGACCCAGGTGACCATGCAGCCTCCATCTCCTGCCTGCCTGACCAGGTGACCATGCAGCCTCCATCTCCTGCCTGCCTGACCAGGTGACCATGCAGCCTCCATTCCTGCCTGCCTGACCCAGGTGACCATGCAGCTTCCATCTCCTGCCTGCCTGACCAGGTGACCATGCAGCCTCCATCTCCTGCCTGCCTGACCAGGTGACCATGCAGCCTCCATTCCTGCCTGCCTGACCAGGTGACCATGCAGCCTCCATTCCTGCCTGCCTGACCAGGTGACCATGCAGCCTCCATTCCTGCCTGCCTGACCAGGTGACCATGCAGCCTCCATTCCTGCCTGCCTGACCAGGTGACCATGCAGCTTCCATCTCCTGCCTGCCTGACCAGGTGACCGTGCAGCTTCCATCTCCTGCCTGCCTGACCCAGGTGACCATGCAGCCTCCATCTCCTGCCTGCCTGACCAGGTGACCATGCAGCCTCCATCTCCTGCCTGCCTGACCAGGTGACCATGCAGCTTCCATCTCCTGCCTGCCTGACCAGGTGACCATGCAGCCTCCATCTCCTGCCTGCCTGACCCAGGTGACCATGCAGCCTCCACCTCCTGCCTGCCTGACCCAGGTGACTGTGCAGCCTCCATTCCTGCCTGCCTGACCAGGTGACCATGCAGCTTCCATCTCCTGCCTGCCTGACCCAGGTGACCGTGCAGCCTCCACCTCCTGCCTGCCTGACCCAGGTGACTGTGCAGCCTCCATTCCTGCCTGCCTGACCAGGTGACCGTGCAGCCTCCATTCCTGCCTGCCTGACCAGGTGACTATGCAGCTTCCATCTGCCTATGTGATCAAGGTGGGGCTGCATTTTCACCTTTTGGTTCGAGGGTGTCCCAGGTCTGTCTTCGGTGGGTTTACTTCTGCACTTTGTAAGCTACAGCAATGAGGCCTGCTGCCTGGCAGCCGTGTCCTCCTGGCTACAGTGCACATGCGGCCTGCAAGGCTCTGCTCCCCATGGCCCGGCGTGGGACAGGACCTTCCCCTCTAACATGGCCACGTGAGGTAACTGTGATCATGCCCGTGGCACCAGGGCTGGGCAGCCAGAAGGTGATTTTCAACAAGAAAAGAACAGATTCTGCTGAAAATATACCTACCGAGATAATTCAATTTCATCTGTAAAAATGTGGCTTTATGCAGAAATTGTCAGTGATATGATCCAGCTAATTAAGGCATGCATGGTGCTAGCAGTTTCATTAGAGGAGATAATATTGCCCAAGAAAAATAAGAAATCATTATGATGAATGTCTCAACATTGCATTACATGTTAATGAAGTGTAAATGATCTAATTATTTTTGAAAGAATACAGATTCGATTAAACTGTCGGAATTAAATTGGAAAGGACAGCCCATTGTACTTTTTATGTACAGACAAGTTAGCGTTAATTAGGCACAATCTACAGGAACAAATGAGGCACAGCCCTCGGTGTGCAGGCCTGGATGTATCCCTCAAGGCAGGTTTCATAAAGAGAGATATTAGGGAAAATTGTAAGTCAATTACTACAGTGCGGCCACGCTGGGAGGGCGGGGGCGGGGAGTCTTGGCCATGCTCCTTTCCACTGGGTTGGGAGTAGAGTAAGTCCACCAGCTTTCTCCACCTCTAACTTCATCCATTCTGATTCTGCCCATGGGAGGAGCTAGCGATTCTCTTTGTGAAACCCGGAAACAGCTTCCAGGAGGCAGCCTCGCTCAGCTGATGGCTCCCACCTGGTTGGGCCTTTACAGGTTCCCTGCTAGGATCTCAGCACAGGGCGCGTCAGCCCGACGGCCACTGTCCGCACGACGGGGCCGCCACTCCGGACCATTTCTTTCTGGAGCCACAACTAACTGAGCTGTGAGGTGACAACTTGGCTTTCTATCTCTATTATCTGTTTTAAATCACCCCCCTCGAGAGAAGGAGCAGGATGAGCAGCAGGAGGAGGAGGACCAGAAGCAGGAGGAGCAGGAAGAGGAGGAGGAGAAGAAGAAAAACATATTGAAGCAAAAAACCAAAGTCTGTAATACTCCATCAATGAAAACCTATCTGTTTTCTCTTTTGGAAAAGCAATTTGGAAACCTTTGAATATTTTGCATCCATTATACCTTCTGCCTTGCTTTATATTTTTATAGAATCCAGATCTGAAAGAAGATCTAAAGGGTGTGGCTGCTGGAAGTGGGAAAGTCATGGTGTGGGGACAATGTGGACCTCAGTTGAGCAACGGGGAGATGCTGGCCTGCGCGCGGCCTGTGTGTCAGGGCACCCTGGCAGCGCATTCTGTGGGAGATTCTGCCCCTGACCAGGAGGGCGGCCTCCGTGGACCTTTCTGCCCAAATGGACCTGGTGACAATGTCCGGGGCCACTCTCATAGGAAGTTTGTGAAAGCATCGGTCTTCATTTCACATCTCTGTATGAAGCCTACATTTCCAAAGCAAAACTGTACGATGGATGAAATTATATTCTTGCTTAATTATTGAGTTGTTCCACTTATTAAAACCCAATACAAAAAAAAAATGTTTAAAAGGTTCCAGGTAAATTAAAGGATGGTTATTTACAGAGAGTATTTGCCATATCAAAGGATTCACTGCTGGGATCCTGCTAATTCTTCTGGTTCATTAAAGATAAGATACAGTTGGTGCAATAGCCACGAACATATTTATTTCATAAAACGAGGTACCAAGCTGTTCCCTCCCTTTCCTCTTTCTCAGCGCGGTTCCCTGGGGGTGAGAAGGCAGGGGGCCTCTTGGTACATAGGAGCAAGAATATTTCTTTTTTACACCCAGCTCCAAAACTTTAGGGTAATTATTAATAATTAGAATTGAGTGAAAAACCCACACAGAGTGAGTTATTCAGTGTAATTTGCAGTTAACAATAGTTTCCTTTCTGAAACCTCAGGAGTAAGAACAAGAGAGTCACACAGTCTTTTTGTTTTAATTTCTGGCAGCTATAGGGACCAAGATTTAGAAAAACCCTATAGAGGGAACCACATGCTTAAGAATTACCAAAAAATAAAAAGGCACACACATCAACAACAACAAAAAGTAATTTGTAAAATGCGTGGAATGTGGGGTTTACAATATATTTGGCCTCTGCTCAAACAGAACATTCACAAAAGTGCTCACAGCATGCTGGGCTTTTTGTTTTAAACATTTTCAGTATGTGCTGACAGAGCTGCGTCCCAAAGAATAATTCCGGGAGAAGCTTCTAAGGCTATGGAGCCTTTGGTTCTGGGGCATCGATTACTGCCGGGCACCAGGTGATGCCTGTGGGTACCAGGTGAGGACCACTGGACACCAGGTGATGACGGTACTGGGTGATGACCTGGCTGATCCCAGGCGGGGCTGGCCCTGAAGAATAGACCACAGCAGCTGCAATGAATCTTGCCTATGGTCCTGGCTGGGCTTTGCTGTCAGGCTCACCTGAGCCCCTATCACTGGCTCCGCCCCACCCTGCTGTGGTCCTGGGCAGGCCCAGGCACAGGGGCGGCGGGGCAGCTCAATCTCTCGTTTGGTGGGGCCGCTTGCTAGCTGGGTCCTGCTTGCTCCAGGAGCTTTGGGGATGTGGCTGCTGCTTTTCCTGCTCCCTGACACCATAGTTCATGAGCAGGTGAGACCCGAATGGTTTGTTCAGAGGTGTGGTCAGAAGACCCTGCCGGGCCCGGGGCGTCCATGCACGAGACACAAACTGTGCTAACTATTTCAGACAAGAGATTAAGGTCCGGGCCCGGGAGGGCTGGACACCATCAGGTCATGTATAATCTGGCCCAAGATCAAATTGAAAAATCAATTTAAACTGAATGGGAAAGCATGTCCATAATGCTTGAAAAACAGGGAAACAAATGACCATTTCTCTTTGAGAGCCTCTTCCACTGGCGAGCGCCTTCTTCCCTCATGCCTCGCCCTCTGACCACCTGGGCAAGGTCGCGGTGACAGTGGGCAGTCAGTGCTGGCGCCTCGGTCAGCCGGCCCTGGTTGGAGCTTTAGCCCCATGGAAATGGGCAATCACTACAAGTCAGGGGTCGGGCTGCTGTTCCACATTTCCCAGCGCACCGCTGGCTGAGAGGCTCAGCTTCTTGCCTAAAATCAGGACAAAACCTGCCCCTTTTTTGCTATTATTAATCTTCCATTGAGTGGCATTGGTGAACAACACGTCTGACACCCTAACTGTGGGTACAGTTAGCTTCCGAGTGACCATGTTAATAACTCTGACCTTGGCTGTTTGTCTGCTAGGCTCAGCTACCGCCTCACTCGATACCATGTTTAACTAGAGGGTCTGGGTCCCAGTGATGCAGGAACCGATGCCCTAAGGTAAGAACACAGAGTGTATGTCTTATCCCCAATATCCCCACTGCCTTTAAAACTCAGTTAAACAGGATTTTACCATTTTGAATACTTCTCGAATAGAATATGATATTTTTCTCCTCTGCAAGAAATTTGCAAAACCTAGTTGCGTCACTGATATATAGGATGTGAGCCTAATAAATATTACCTGAAATTGATCATACTATGAATCCATTGGGAGGAACAAGAGTAACTGTTCATGTATTAAATGCGGACCAGAAAAATACTGTATTTTACTACACAGATTATAAACCCTAGTGAACATGGCTTTACTGAGCTGGATTTTACCAGCATGGCTGGTATTTTAAAGGGTTTTCCATTGATATTACGCTGGATGACAAAGCAAAAGTAATAATATTTCTAAACTGGATATTATAGAATAACTAAGGGTCCAGTGCACAAATTCATGCACCTTGAAAGGAACTGTGGGTTGTGAGGCTGCAGTGGGCACATGGGTGGGTCTCGGCCCATCCTCCGTGCCCTCACCTGGCCCCTCCTGCCATGGCCCCCAGTCCCCTGTCTGTCGGCAGCCCCTCTCCTGCTGCCACCGCTCCCATGTGGTGACGCTGTCGGCCCCACTCGCACCCGCTGATGGCACGGAAAGATTGGGGCCGGTGCCAGCAGCGGGTGCGAATGGCGGCTGCTGCCCTGATCGCCCCTCAGGAGCCAGGGAGGTGGGGGAGCCCTCAGGAGTGATCGGGGCCAGCAGCTGCTGCTCGCACCTTCTGACGGTGCCGAGCGAACGGGGCTGGTGCTGGGCTCCAGTAGTGGGTGGAAGTGGCGGCTCTGACACCAGCTGCAGGTGCGATCAGGGCTGGCGCCAGCAGCAGGACAAGCACTGGGCGGGACTATGGCACATGGAAGCACAGAATTTTCAATAGCCACCAGATGCTTGTCCCGATGATAGTGACCAATGCCCCACCTTGGTCTGGTGCCCCCTCTCACCTGCTCCACCATCCTGCCACAGCCAATGCCCACCCTGTTCCATGCTCTGCTACCTGCTGCCAATGCCTGCCACGTTGTGCGTGTGCCCCCAGGTGGTCAACTCATGTCATAGTGACTAGTTGTTCGGTTGTTCAGTTGTTCAGTTGTTCTGCCGTTCGGTTTATTTGCATATTAGGATTTTATATATATAGATGATTCTAGATGGACAAGGATTGCTGTTGTGGACAATACCTCTACCGGCCCATTGGTTTCTGCTGCCAAGCAGTTTATCTTTAAATAGTTCTCTCCTAAGAACAGAGTAATTGAAAAGTGATTTTTGACTGTAGGCAAGTTCCTTTATTTCTAGGAGCCTCTATTTTCTCCTTTAGCCCGTGAGCTTAGACTGGGTGGTCTTCAGTGTTCTCTGCAGATCTGACATTCTATCAGTTTTCAGCTATCGTGTAGGTCATGAGGGTCAGGGACACATGGGGTCATGCTGACCAGATCCACAGTTTACTACCTAGGAAACCCAGACAATCTAGGCCTTCCTGTTGCAAGGAGTATGGGGGCCACATGTTCCCACCGCTCCCAAGAGCCCATTGTTAATTTTTCAGGAATTCTGTTAAATTTTTGATGTTAAACAGGGTCATTATTGAGATTCAAATTATATAGGCTTACAAGTATATGTATTTGTTATATATGTAACAAATTATGTAAACATATAATTAACAACAAAGTTATATTAAAAACAAAGAGAGTAAGTAGTCAAACACCTTACCTCCTGATTGCCTTACTGCTTTGCACGTGGTCTGTGCCCTCAACCTGTCTGTCTGCATGGAGGAGACGCAGTCAGTGACGGCGCCTCGGTCAACCGGCCCTGGTTGGAGCCTTACCCTGTGGAAATGGTCAAACACTCCAAGTCAGGGGTCAGACTGCCCAGCGCACCCCATCCGAAAGGCCCAGCTCTCTGTCTAAAATTAGGGCAAAACCTCCCAGAGGCAGTGTGGGCATCGTGGGGACCCATGGGCACCAACCTTGCTGGGCTTGTTGGAGGAGAGGAGAGGCTCAGACTGCAGACCAGGAATCTGCATGTTATAAAGTCCCCAGCTGCACCCACATCGCCTGGGAAACACTCCCAGGTGTGGCACAGACAGGAACCTGCTGGGGTGCTGGTCTCAGGTCACATACCTTTGTATCCACCCCCTCCCTGGTGAAACCTTTACTGCACACACACAGTGTCGAATGGGGCTCGTCACCCTGCCACTCCCGGGTTCACTGGAGAGGCCTTGAAAATGGCTCCCGACCGGTCATTGCAACAGCTGGGCGGGGACGGCCAGTAGTGGGTGAGGGCACCAAGGGTGTGGGGCTAGAGGCTGGAGGAAGAAGATTCCTCCGGGTGACTCATGGAAGAGTGTGGAGCCCTGTGACAGTGGGTGCTCCCCTATGTGTGGGGTGCTTCCCAGCCGCTCTGCCCAGTGTGGGGTGTGAGTGAAGGGACAGTGGGCCCTGACAGATAGACATTCAGTTATATGTAATAGAGGGAGTGTTAATTGACAGCACAGTGCAATCCTACACTGATGTGTAACTGTATATATAATTACACACATACACATTTGCCCCCGACGAGAACCTTCCCTGGTGCGAGGCAGACAGCTCTGCCGGGGGCTCGGCCTCGGCAGCCCTTCCCACCAGCCTGTGCGCTGGGCCAGAGGCAGCGTCTCGGCTTACTCATCCAGGAGACAGGCCTTGGCTGCTGCCCTCCGAGATCCTTTCCACCTGGCTCTGAAGTTCTATCGTTCTTTGATTCAAGCTCCTCCAGCCTCCTATCCTCAAGTGATACCTAAACATAATATGTTTGGGGCGATGGGAACTGTGGGCGGCGTGGTCCTGCCCTCTCTTGCCCAGCTTGTGTTACCGCCAGTAAAAGAGCCGGGTGATCATCCCTATCGCTTTGGCTGATGAAAACGTCCTGAAGTTGTAAGGAAATGCCCTGGAGACTCAAGTGACCATCTGCTCTCTGTTTCTGGACTTGGAAGGCCTGCCACCTCCAATGGCTTTTCTATAGTAAAATGCGCACGCATGTGCACACACACACACGTATGTAGAGCATGATATACTAATTAGACCAGACGTCCTTCCAGATGTCCTTCCAGACGACATTCTGGATGAAGCTGGGGCTGCTAGGGAAGCCTGGATCCTGGGTGCCTGCTGGCAGCCGGAGGAAAGCCCGGGTCCCGGGTGCCAGAGGGAAGCTGGTGCCAGCAACTGGAGGAAGGAAGGCCTACTCTTGCACAAATTTTGTGCACCTCGCATACACACTAGAGGCCCTGTGCACAAATTCATGCATGGGCTGGCTGGGGGGAGGGGATGTCAGACTGAGAAAGGAAAAACCGGAGTTGGAGTATCTTCAATGAAACAAACGTGTTTGGTGGGTGTATCTCTACATGAGCAGGTCACAGGTGACACACAGGTGCTCCAGGAGGACCACAGCCTGCCAACAATGAACCCTGCCAGGGCCCACGCTGACCTGACGTTGGGGAGGGGACTGGACCTCGAGGGGCTGGTGTTTCCTTACCTGGGACCTCACTCTGCTATTGGAGACATGAGTGAGCAAAGGCTGCAGCCGGAGCCTGAACTCACTCTGCAGGTGCTCAATAAACGTCACTAAGAAGTCGTTTCCTTGGATGGAAACTCTCAGTAGAAGTGAGAATGCAATGCTGAGTTTTCTTCAGGCCCCTTGATGGGGGCTATATAAGAAGGACACGCTGATTTTCTGGGCCCTGCTGCGTGCCATAATTCCATTTGGCACTCATAAAAGTCCCAGGGGAGAGGAGCAGGTTGCACGCAGGGAGGCCCTTTAGTTGTCTGGTGTCTGCTCCTGGGCCTCAGGTGGTGTGGGGTGTATTTGACTCCACCTGTGCTCACGCTCTGTCGTCTGGGCTGTGATGTGCTGGTCGATGGGACCAGGGTCCGCTGGCCAGGCTCTGAAAGGCCTCGCAGACTTTTTGGCAGAAAGCAGTGCCAGGAAGCAGGACAACAATGTGTGGAGAGGTCACGGTGCACGCCTGGCCTGTGGGGCACAGAGAGTCGGGGGCCCTTCACCTGAGTCACAGGCGAAGTCTGTGAAGTCCCTCTCGTAACCAGATGCCACCGAATGAGCCAGCGGCTGCATGTGAGGACAGCCACCAGTAAGGACAGGCAGGCTCTGATCTTCACAGCAGGGAAGACTTAGGGATTTTAAGTAAAAAAAAAAAAAAAAAAAAAAAAGCAAAAGCTCACTCTTCCAGTGATTCTGAGGGAAACTATGATTGTGTGTCCTAGTCTAGCCATCTTCCCGTGAAGAAACAGGTGCGTCGCCAGTGCTGACTGATCACATTGCCACGTGATAACCACGGTGACAATGACAACAGGTGGCCAAAGAGGTGCGGTCACTCTGACTAAGGGACCCTCTGGCACCCTATGGCGGCGACTCACAGGACAAGTGACGGCCGGATGCTGTCCAGCGCCATTGCCAAAGACCATTCCTTCTGGCCTGTCCTCAGTGGACAACAGGCCCCACCATCTGACCCAGCCAGCGCCCGGGCATGGGCTGAGCTGCGAGGCTCCAGGCTGGCCGCACAGAGCGTGGTTTCCATTCCGGGGGTGGGTTCAGTCCATCTCTCAGACGGAAAATATTGATGGGCTCTTTATCACCGATGTCACCTGAGTAAAAATAATTTTCCAGGACTGCAGTTGGCTAACATACAGGCATCGGGACAGAGGCCAATAATTCAACGTAAGATGCTGATGGCCACATACATGGTGTGTCTGTTTGGAGAAGCAGTATGGCTCTGCGAGGCGCCTGGTGGCCATCCATCACTCAGCACATTAGAGGACCCTGCAATGTCGCAGTCTCAGCCACGGCCTCTTGCCACCCCTGCCTCACGGCAAAGGACCGAGTCCAGGGCAGCTGCCACAGAGAGGCTGCCCTAGCTGCGCGGGGACCACCGCCGAGGGCTGGGAGTCAGAGCCTCATGGCCACGCCAGCACCACACACAGGATGCTAACACACATGGATGGGGCCCTGGGCCACAATGCTTCCTTAAGTAAAGTGTACATGTGTGCACATTGTGTGTGTGTGTGCATGTGCGTGTTCTCAGGACCAGATGCTGTGCTCAGGACCCACTGGACAAACTCACCGCTTGATCCCATGGTGATGATGGGAGGGGCATGGGTGACAGTGACAGCCAGGAAGGTACTGCTGGGTGAAGCTATAGTCCCGCTGAGTGAAACCCAAGTCGGAGGGAACCATGTCCAACGCCCATCTGTCACCCGGGGTTGGGTGACTTTCCTCTAGCCTTTCTCCCTTCTCACAGATTAGTTGGCTAGATCAGCTAGTGGTTACCCTGGACAAGCTCAGAGGGGGTGCAACACGGCCGGGACTGGTCCAGGGCTGGGAGCTGGTCCTGAGGGAAAGCCACCTGGGGTGGCTGTGAGCTCTCGAGGGACAGTGTGGATGGGGGCCTGGTTCCAGAGAGTGTGGGTGGGGGATAGGGAGCATGTGACTGTCCCACAGCCTAACCAGGCACCCAGGCCTTGTCAACTGTGACTGGGTGACTGCCAGGCTTAGAGGGAGCCTGTGCTTAAAGACAGTGGGTGAGGATTCTGAGTGCAGACCCTGGCTTCTTCCTTGAAAAGGACAAAGGAAAATCTAATGATGGAGCTCTGTGCCTTCAGACACGGTCTTCTCCCCCGGCACTCAGAAGAGTTGCTCATTGCACGGCCAGCGTTTCGAAAACGGACTCTCAGCTGAGAAGGAACACCTTACCTTCTTGTGGAAAGTCGTATAAAACTGAGAAACTATGCCTGGCGTAGTGTTTCCCACATGCAATCCTGAAATTCTGAGTATGAACTTGAAAGAGGGGTTGGATTTGCATTCTGTAAAATCTCCATTCCCTGTGGTTGCCCTATGTCATTTTGAGCCTCGGAAGCTATAGGAGACCCTTGAGGATTCGGGGACTTGGGCCTAGGGTAGTGAGAATTGGGGATTTTGACAACCATGTATCATAAAAAGTGGAAAAGAGAAAAAACATTTTTTAAAAATGTCCCACACACAGAGTTTCAGTTTCTTGAAGAGAAAAATAGGAAGCCCCGAGTCTCAGATTTGAGACAATACACCTATAAATGGTAAAGGACACTTTGTGTCAGGCCCTAAACCAGTGACGGTGAACCTATGGCACGCGTGTCAGAGGTGACACACAAACTCATTTTTTTGGTTGATTTTTCTTTGTTAAATGGCATTTAAATATATAAAATAAATATCAAAAATATAAATCTTTGATTTACTATGGTTGCAAATATCAAAGAATTTCTATATGTGACACAGCACCAGAGTTAAGTTACGGTTTTTCAAAATGCTGACATGCCGAGCTCAAAAGGTTCACCCTCACTGCCCTAAACTGTCACAAAGTAATGATGAACAGGGCAAGTGTTTCAGTGTCTGCACCAGGATCGAGGGTAGGTGACCTCAGTGCACAGGGACTGCGATGCAGGCTGGTCTCCTCCGGACGGAGCAGCTCCTCAAGTTCATGGTGATACAGAGAATGTAACCCCACCCGTGACTTCTGAGAGAGGATTCCGAACAAGCACTTCATTTGGGGGGACTTCCTTGAATTTTGCAAATGCTTCCCAGGAGCCCTGACTCTTCTGAAATTTTCCTCATAATTTCAGATGTTTTTCCAGACCCGTGGATTTTGTCGGATGCCGTCGGGGAATTTGTGGTGAAAGCCGTCCTGTGGTTTAGTGAAGCCTGAGGGGTGAGCAGTGCACATCTGAAACATGTGGACAGCACCACACGGGTTGGCGCCGAACTGCAGACCCTTATGCTGACGTCGACCAGGAGGCCCCAGCATTCCCTGACCACCTGCCTTTACCTGGCGGCTGCCTTACCCCTGCCACACCATTGTCTGGCCGTCCTGTTGCTTTTGTCTCTTCTCCTGAGAAACTCACCCAGTGCCCCATTTTCTAGATTTAAAGTTATGTCTGGGTTAACATGTCAGGAAAGGTTAACAACGCCTTTGCATATCCACGTGAGCAGGACGTTCAAGGTCGCTGCTGGCGGAGGAGTTTTGGAAAAACTCAGCCGCCTCAGTCATCCTCCTCAAACGACGGAAGCAGAGGCACAGATGACTGAGTCCCGTGAGAGCGAAGAACCTGAGATCATTTTCTAGGGGAGAAAAGGAGCCCAAGAAGAGGTGCACACGTGATAGCCAGCACTCTTACGTCCTTAGTCTGAGGACCCCAATCCGCCCTGTCAACCTCGGGCCTAAGGAGCTCTGTGGACTCAGGTCCTGCACAGAAGTTGGATTTGCACTTAGAACACCCTGAGCTTGACCCCCGACCCTGCCAGGTCTCAGCTGGGTGACCTCAGGCCAATGATTTGTTCCCTCGGGTCCCCATCTTCTCATCTCTGAAATGCGATGAATAATCTTAGCCTTGCAGGGTTGTTGTGGGCGTTAAATGAAACAAAAATGACTCAATAATATGAAGAGGACCTGGTAAGTGCTCCATAAATTACAACTAAAAGAACGATCACCAACCTTCATGATGACGCGGTGAGCTCACCCTCTCTGTCCCTCTGTTCTCACCCACGCTGGCACCGCGTCCACACTGACTTCATGTGATGGCACATTGCTTCGCAATCAGATTTTGTGTGATGTCATTGTTTTCTCAAAAGGAAGATGACACTGTGAGAGGGACCAGGCTTCATCCTGTGGGTCTGACCTGGTTAGAGGAAGGATCTAAGGGTGCACTTGGGTCTGGATGCGAGCCTTATTGTGGGGTGTGGCCATTGTCCGCACTGACTTCAGGCCCAGCAGACACTATCTGTCCCCAGGTAAAGGCGACTTTGGCGGCGTAAGCCACAGGGTCTTGGGCGACCTCGGAGACAGCAGCCTGTGTGCCTGTGGTTTTGGGGTTCTCTCTGCACCTGGTTCTTCCTTGAACAGCTTCTTCCTGACCTCCACTTACGCTCTAGTACTTTTTATTTGAACAAATGACCACGTGAAGCATAAAAACGTCCCATCTGCTACTTGGGAGGGAGAATTGTTTTGGTGCCCCCAAAGGCGCCTGGCTCGGAGGATAAATATTTTGTCACCCTGGCTTCCCTTCCAGCCGACCCAGGTGCTGCCCCCTTGCACGGTGACATCCTGGCCTGGCGCTCACGGATGTTCCGGAACAACGCAGGCACTCAGGAGAGCAGGAGGCAGATCATGAGCAAACAAAAGTATATTTATTGAGCATGCAAACCCCCAGATAGCTTTGAAATGAAGTTTCCTGAGGCCCTTACAAGCCTAAATAGCCAGAATTCCTTTTCCTTGTGTTCCAGAATTTGAAAAACAAAACGTACAAACAAACAAACAAAAAACAAAACCCGCAAAACCTACCCCACAGGAAAAGTTGGGAGTAGAAAAATTAACCCTGGGAAAATCTGGAAAAGCCGAAGATTATACGAGACATTCATCCCCAAGCTGATTTTTTTTTTTTTTTTTTTGGTACAATCCTGTGTTGTGCTCAAAACAAAAATCTGAGAATACTTCTTAAAGGGCAAACAAAGCTCGGCCCCGGCCATACATCTGTGAGTTTTGAAACAAAGGTTTGTTTGTGTCCCTCAATCACTCTCGCCATGAAAGCAGACACTTACTTGAAAAACTTTTCAGGGAAACACTCTAAACCAACATCCTGGTATAAATTTGCAAAACGCAATACAGGCCTGATTGTTTTTGGAGTGGATGCAGGCCGCATACGAATAGCTCCCTCTGAAACGTAATGTTCTTTGCACGGCTCAGTGGCTAATGTACAATAAATCAACAAAAGAGCTTCAATAAAGCCATTGGGCAGCAGCAAGGCCACTGTTATTTTATCTTTTTACAGTATTTAATTGGAAGGTTTTTCCTGAAACTTTAGCCAGCCTTCAAATTACTAGACTGCATATAAGAAGAGATTGATAAGAGGAATTTTTTTTTCCAGGATTTTTTCCTTACAAGAGAGCAAGTTTTTGCAGAGGGAGAATAAAGTTACAAGTGTCTAGCATTCTGCTGAGGGAGAATGAAATTAGATGCTGAATGGAGCGGATAGGGAAGGCTGGGAAAATGCGAAGTTGGCAAGGCTGCCGGGTCACTGTAGAGCTCCCACTGTCCTCTCTGCGCCAGGTGTCCGCGGCATTCAAATGATACTATTATTCATAGACGGGAGCAGAGTATTAAAACTCCCCCCCAAAAATCATTTGCAACTGAATAAAGATATAATCCTGGAAATATAACTCTCCATTAAGGGTCCCCATTAGCAACACAAGAGCCCCATTGTGAAGGAGTGATGTATATTTATCAAGTTAAAAAAAAAATGTGTCTTAGTGCTTACATGTTAATAGAAAACTTTTATAGCCCTGGTCTCAGAACTAGTTATGCATAAAATGTAAAGCATCCATTCTTTGGCAAACTCGTTCCCCAGTTGACAGTGAATTGCCGATAGTGAATGGTCTCCTGGCTGTGGGCTGTGGGCTGTGGGCTGTGGGCTGTGGGCTGTGGGTGAGAAGTCTCCCTGGCTGGCCCGCTGGCCGCGTGAAGTGGGCCGAGATGTGGGCTCGGTGGGTCCTTTGAGGGACCTGGGGTTCTTTGTCAAGCGCTCTGCTGATCTCCCCGGGGCTGTGTGTGAGGGTCCCATCCAAAGTGTGGTCCCACGCAGAGTGTCTCCTGTTCCCTTTCCATTCAGAGTCCCTCGGAGGAGCCAGGGTGTTGCAGGTGCCTGCTCCGTAGCTGGAGGGCAGCTCGGCCGGGGCCGCGCTGGGCTCTGCTAGGGCTGACCGCTGACCAGCGCTCTGGGTCCTCTGAGCTGACTCCCTCCGCGGGCCGCTGTCACGGCTGCAAGTCCCCGAGCTGCATCAACCCCCTCCTGATGGATGAACAGGCTGGTGTGAAACCTAGACAGGGGAGGAGGCGACAAAAATAGTGAAAAAGGAACAGAGATCCAAGAAAGGGTCTCTTTTTCCCTGTTCACAGGTTCTTTCCACTTTCTCCACTGGAATGTGATAAATAGCAAGGCAGTGTCGAGAATGCGAATGGTGACTTGGAGTCTGGGACCCACCTTGTCTCTGCTCAAAGTGTCTGACACTAGGGTTTGGGTTTGTTGTACTCCTCTGGGTGTTGTGTCCTAGACAGGGTTGGGGCGGGCGGGCGGGGGGGAGGGAGTACAGCCACAAAGGCCATGGTGCATAGTGAGCTAACTCATGGTGCCGTAGTGTCGCCTCCCAAGGGCTCGGGCTTGAGCAGTGGCAGGAAGAGCCCTCCCAGGGCCTGGGGGACCCTTCAAACCCCATTCTGTGTGTCTATGAGTGAAATTCCCTGGAACATGTCTCTGTTCTTCTCTTACTTGAAGTGTCTCAGACATGCCTCCTGTGATAGGGTTAATTCTGTCCCTAAAATTATTTGTGTGTTGAAAGTCCTGGCCCCTGGGATCTACGGATGTTACCTTATTTGGCAATAAGTTGTTTGCAGCTGATCAAGCTTTAATGAGGTCATTAAACTGGTCCCTTGTTCAGTAAGACTGACCTTATAAGAAAGAGAAATGTGGACAGAGAGAGAGGTGTGCAGACAGGGAGAAGCATGCACCGTGAAGGCTCAGGTTGGACTGATGTACCCACCAGGCGAGGGTCACCAAGGACTGCAGCAACCCCCCTGAGAGGAGGGGCCCGGGGCAGAGTCTCTCACTCAGCCCCCGGGAAACAAACCCTCTTGACTCCATGACCTTGGATCATGGCCTCTGAACCGTGAGAACAAATCTAAGTTATTTAAGCCGCCCAGTGTGTGGTGGTTTGTGACTGTGGCCCTAGCAAACGAATGCACGAACATACATTGTCAGAAGTGCCAGATCAGGAAAGTCTATGCAGAAGTCCCCAGGCCAGCTTATATCCAGGTATTGGCACAGCTCTGCCTGTGGGAGCATCCTGGTTGCACACGGAGCATTCCAGCTGTGTACAGAGCATCTGGCTGTTCACGGAGCACCCTGACTCTACACGGAGAGTCCCAGATGCACGAGGAGCATCTGGAAGTACACAGAACACCCTGGTTGTACATGGAGCATCCTAGCTCTACGGAGTTGCTAAGGCAGATGGGGCCTGACCAGGGACAGCTAAAGGCGTAGGACGGCCGTGTGGGGTGCAACAAGCCAGAGTTAAGAGTGAGGTGAGTTCGAACATTTTGATTAAATATTTGCTTTCCGTTTTCACCTGTTAGCCAATTGGAGTCTCAGCCCCCTCATTTGCAAATGGGAGTCATAATACTTCATCAAATGGATAAGAATATTCAGTAAGAACCTGCGGCCTGGCTCGTGGCAGGTCCTTTCCACGTTCCGCTCCCTTTTCCGTCTCTTTTCCCTCCCTCCCTTCCTGCCCAATGCGGAATTTGGCCATGGTGATTGTGAGAAGACAAGGACCAGTTTTCTTTTTATTCTTGTTGCTCACCCACCCCCCTGCCCCCAGGTGAAAGCTGGTACCTTTCAATGGAAAGGTCGTTAAACACGGTACCATCCCCGTGCATGGCAGCCCTGCGCTCCGTCGCACTTCCCTGCATCAGTACAGCAAATGGGGGAGCACATTTACTTCTTTTCCTCTACGAATAGACTCTGTGAAGAAAGCAGGGCCAAAAATGAGCACCTACGAGGTGTCCAATATTAAGTGTTTAGTCTCATTTCCTTTTCTCTCAGCCGTGGGCAAACTACGGCCCGCGAGCCGGATCCAGCCCGTTCGAAATGAATAAAACTATTGAAAAAAAAAAAAGACCGTACCCTTTTATGTAATGATGTTTACTTTGAATTTATATTAGTTCACACAAACACTCCATCCATGCTTTTGTTCCAGCCCTCCGGTCCAGTTTAAGAACCTATTGTGGCCCTCAAGTCAAAAAGTTTGCCCACTCCTGAGTCTTAGACCATTGTTCATGCAAGGTGACGGAACAGTTCCCAGTGGTTTTTTGAAAGGGTGCCCTCACGCCTGGAGAGCTTCTTGGGACTATTGAGATGATCTGGGTCTTTTCAGGAAGTAATCTCTGGTTTTTCCTTGCTCTCACTAGTGGGTCAGGTCCATTGGATCCTGGTAGCTTACGGGAAGACTATCAGTACCTCGCTTTACCTGGGAAAACAGTCGCCCAAATCTGACCAGATGACAGGAGGCATTTCCATCACCCCACACTCCTCCAGTTCAAGGTGAGATGTGCCGTTGGGATAGGGGCTGCCTTCCCTGCACAAATATTCGCTGCGAAAAATCTCAACCCCAAACCAGGAGTTTTTATTCACGTCTCCGACGGCGAACTGGTACCAACAACGTGGAAGGTTAGAAGGGACAGGTGGGGCCTGGTCCAGTGGAGGAAGGATGACTGTGACAAAAGTGACGAGCACAGAGTGGCATGAACTTCCATCTCAGTCCCCTGCTTTTTCACTTCTTCAAATACTTGGAGTTGTGAGTCCATCTTTTGCCATTTGCCTCCTTTTGTCAAAGTAGGACCCTTTTTAGATGAGTAGTCAACCATCTTAAATAAAGATTTTACAAACACCCTATTGTTTGTTTCTGATTCTTTAGTTCTAGTTTAACTGATAAATAGCTTAAATAATTGTCTTTCCTCCTGCTCTTTCACCGAGATGTGAAATGACGCCTGGCCATATGTAATGGGAAATATACTTGTTAACTTGAAAAATGGATCGGCAAATACATTTATTATAACTTATCTCCTACTGCTGTGTCAAAGCAGTGCTTTTCTCGTTTGTTATCATGTGTAGGCTCTTTAATCCACTAAAAACACAGTAAGAACCTCATGGTCATTGAACCACAAAGTGCCTGTGTTTTAAATCTAATACTCTTGTTTCAGAATACAGAGATAAACATATACATGTCTAAATATCCATCGGGTGAATTTAAGTCTAATGCCAGACATTTAAGGTGTGCAAATATCAGATTACTATTTTTCAGAAAAAGTTCCTCCTGACAACATTGTAATGACATTTCTAAAAGGGCTGATTATTTTCTGAAAAGGCCCAGATAATTTCAGGTAGTCCCAATGAGCTCTCAGGTGTGAGGAACTCAGTCCTGGTGCTCCACCTGAGCACGCCGGCTGGCAGTATGGGTTTGCATCCCTCCCCACTGAAGGAAAGGGTGAAGTTCCAGTGCTTTCTTCCATTTCTAATGATCTGCAAGTGAAATTCACTTCTCTAATCCCTACTTTTCTGACACCCTTTCTATGTCTTTACCCTCATTTCTGCACTCTTGGATCTCTTTCTATGCCCCGAGTAAGGAATATGTGTTAGAATTTTTCCATTTAAAGTGATGCTTGGAGAAGAATCTTTGCCCTTCAGAAATAACACTTCTTTTCCCCAAATGGATGCCTTCCACTGACAATCTGTTTGGGTCCCAGTGGCCACAAGAAGCAGCCGGCGCTAGGGAACCGTGTGGGTCCTCTGAGCCCGGCAGCCTTGATCAAATGAGGTGGGCAGCTGCAAGTTAGCAGAGCCACCGATTATTTATGGCTTTTAGATACTTTGTGGGTTTAGCTGGTGAGAAAGTTTTATTCCACTCACATGGACAAAACCCAACCAACTGTCGGCTGATGAAACTCACATTGTTGCACGAGCACATGGCAGGCAGGGGAGTTATGAAATCTCACCGCCCGTGCCATGGCAACTGGGCGGAGAGCTCCTGGGAAGAATGTGCGTAGTAGGAAATAGCAATATTTCTCTTTGTGTTTCCACTGCTGACAGTTTTATCTGTACATCTGCCTGGGGTCCAGGGCACACGCCGTCTGGGGGGCTCCCTCTCACCTCGTGCCTTTGCTCAGGGAGCTGCCTGGAAGGTAAGGTCTGTTTAAGTCTCAAGGACACAGACAAGGAAAGTTTACCTTATACGTAACTGAAGATGGGGTGAGAAGCAGCAATGCAGGCAAAAGGAGTGTGACCAGCCATTTAAACGAACCCAGTGAACTGTTATTATGGCTGTTTAGCTACTAGGAGGCTCCTGCATCAAGGCCGATACATAGGGCGGAAGATGGAAAGTGAAAAGCTAGAAAACTCACACAAATAGGCTCTCTAATTGTGTGAATAATCCTTTTTTCTTTTTAAAAAAGTTTTATTTTATTGTTTAGAGCATTATATATAGTATTACATATGTTTCCCTTTCCCCCCATTGACCTCCCCCCGGCCAAACCCTTCTCCCCCACACCGCCACATGTCCTCACCCCTCTAGTGTCTGTGTCAATTTGTTATGCTTATAACCAATCTTTTTCCTTGAGAGTGCAATTGAAAAGCAAAGATACACTCTTGCCAATTTTTCTAGAAACATATATTACATGTGGTTATTTGAAGACAAGTTCTGTCTCTCTCCTTTAATGTGACAGCTGTGACTCCCAGAATGCTCCCTCTTCACTTCCCACTGTCCTTTCAGCAGGGTCTCTTCTGTCATCCAGATCCGCATTCCTGTGGTGGGGCAGGGTAGGGTCCCTAGTGCTACAGGACTAGAAGAAACAGCTATGTCTGTTATGCAATAATTCTCCAGGACCATGGACAGCAATACAATTGGGGTTAGGGGCAGAGCCATGAAGGTGTGTCTGTCTACAGCAACTGCTGTCTGTTTTCAATTCTGCACACCCTTGCCATTGGCTACTGCATTTCTCTGGTTTTCTTGTCTTTTTAAGTTTAACTAGCACATTTGTACATAGGTGTGTGTGTCTGAATACAGACAGAGACGTCAATCTCTTTGGACAGAAGTTCCCACTCTGCCAACTATCTCTGTGTGAACTCGGGCAAATTAGCATTTTTTCTAAGTTTCCTTGTCCGTAATGTGAGAATAAGAACATTTTATTTAACAGTGGGAGAATTAAATGAGATACTTCATGAAAGCACTTGGACAAGTACCTGATATAAACTTAGGACTCCATAAGTATAATTTGCTATCATCCTTGTGTTTAGGTCTGACTGCGTGGGTGGCCCTCAGTAGGTTTTAGCATCATACTCCTCTGTGGGAGTTGTCATGCTCCTGATTCATAAGGACAACGCAATCTGAACAGTCAATGGTGTTTCAGGCAATTGCTCTGAATGCTTTCCTCCTGTAAATTATTCTTTAACCTGCTCAAACTCTGATGCCAAACTCCTAGGCCTGCTCTAGGAGGACTGGGTGTTCTTTCCTGGCTGCCTCTGTGGCCCTCACAGACCCAGCCACGCCATAATGCCTCCATTCATCAAGCCGGATTCTTCCAAGGGAAGACATGGGACATTGCTTTTCAGTCACTGTAGTGACGAGGCCCTCCACCATCCCTGTGTCTAAGAACCACCTCTGGTTTCTACATACATCCCACAATGAAGTTCCAAAACACAACCTTTCAGAGTGCTGATACTTTAATAAAAACCCTAGCCCTGCCTGTACTCTTTTTCCAGCTCTGGGACATTTTTGCTGGGTTTGGACAATCAGCCATCATATTGCTAACACTCCTAACACAATATGCTCTGGAGTGGCCCAGCAATCAATTGTTCTATTACAACCTTAAATGTTTAAAATCTCGGCAGAGAAAGTGATGAAACAGCTCTGCAATGCAAAACCTCTGGGGAGTTTCACTAGCGTGGACAATAAGTGCAGTTTGATTTTAAAGGTTTCATCAGTTTAACAGAAGGCAGAATGTCACTGCAGGGTGTTACTAAACTAAAGATCAGGAACCTGGGATCAAGTTGTTGTTGACCACTAACTAGGTGTCCTCGGGCAAAGCGCCCCGCTCTGGGTCTTAGCTCCCCATCTGTAAAACACAATCGCCGAACCCAGGGAGCTCATCCTCTAATCTCCTATAAAACAGTCTAAGACTATGCAGAGCTCTGAGATTCTTCTCGAGGACACATTGCTCTCAGGAGTTCATCTTTACAAGCACTGTCCTTGGCTTAGGGAGAAAACAAAATTTCCAGTAACCACAGTTTCCAGGCAAGTAAAATTGCTAGAACCGGGTTTGGTCATTTTTGGCGATATCCAATCGCCAGCATGGCCATCTTTTCGAGTGTGGTGAAAACAGTGTGTTGGTCTTTTACAACATAAATAAACCGTCTTTCTGTATGTTCTAGAAATGCTGAATTTCTTTCTGGTGCTTTTTTTTTATTGTTAAATTTTTGTTCTCTTTCTTAATGTTTTGTTCTGATAGCTTATAACACAAAATACCACGTGCGGGCGCGCATGTACAGTGCGATTGAAACTTCATGGCCCATGTGCAGAAGTCGGTATTTTGTGGAAGAGCCACACTGAAGGGGCCAAAGAGCCGCATATGGCTCACGATCCGCGGTTTGCCGAGCCACAATTTGCCGACCATTGTTCTAGAGTATCTGCCTGTAAGAGCTTCCCTTCCCTCTCGACGCTTAGAGATGAAAATGTGTGGTATTTGTGCAACACTGCAATCCAACACCTTTTCTTGACTTTTCCCAGGCAGTTGGGTGCATGTCACACTTCCCCTCACAGCAGTTCTGGAGGTCGGCAAAATATGTTTATTATATGGGCACATTGAAAACTTAGGTCTCAGAAAAGTCTGTAAAACCCATGTGTTAAACATTATGTGCAGACCATACAGATGGAGACTGAGCATTCCTGAGGCCCTGATCCCCTCGCCCACCATCCCGATGGGCATCTGAGACCCAGTAGGCACTTGTGTCTGTCCATCTCCCACTGTCCCGGCTCCCCTGGCATGAGCTATGTCCTGGAGAAGTCAAGGAAGTTCCTTTCCATGAAGACCCTGCCCCTCCCTCTGTGCCTCTGTCAATTCTTGGGCTGTGAGGTCTTCCATTTCCCCTAGAGGCCCCAGCCCCCACAACGCTCATCCACTCGCCTCCTCTGTCTCCAGCAGGGCTCCGGCTCTGCCATTGCTGACGCCAAGGCCTCCTCTCTCTCCTCCACTGTTTTCTAGCTTTGTTGGTCCTTTACCTTTCAGCCCTTGGGGCCATTGAAGCCCCGAGTCCTTTAGCCACTGCCCACCCCCAGTTCCAATAGCTGGCCTGTTGGGAAGACACATGCTGATGGGCCATCAGCAGGCTCCGGTGGTGGAGAGGGGGACGGGACCTGCTCAGGTGCACTGCAAAGCACTAGGAACTGCATGGGCCCCTCGTGAATTCTGCCTCCGAGCTGAGTTCTCCTGGGGAAGCATTTCTTCCTGGTGCTTTTTTCTTTATTGTTAGATTTTTATTCTCTCTCTCAAACTCGCCACTCTGTCTGGTAACTTTAAACATCTTTTGAGAACAAACAAACCTATTTTCTCTTGATTGAGCTTTAATTTACTGCATTGTCTTAATGTTTTGTTCTGATAGCTTATAACTTGAAATATCAGAAAGTATCTCCAAAGTTTGTGAATATTTGTCATGTTATAAAGAGACGGGTGCCTTGAAGACGATGTTTATGGTGGCATTTGCAGTTTTGGAAAGATGGAGAGTGATTCCATCTGAAGTCTACCCGGAGAACACGCTATCCAATGCTCCACAGAACGGCGTGGACCCCGCCACAGACACCTGCCCACACCTGCGGTGACCGTCACTCCCGGGCGCCACCTATGGATGCATTATGTGTTTGCTTTTTCATGGGGATTGCCTCTGTGATTTCATAAGGAACTCAGGGAGGTACTTCACATTTTCCCTCAAAACATCTCCCATGGCGACCTCGCACCGGCACTCAAATGCCTTTCTTCCTTGTGGAAATATGGCAACGTAGAGATGGAGAATCCAAGCAGACACGGCCCATCCCACCTCAGGGGCAGGCTGGGGTGCACGGCTTCATGTGCCAAACCACCTCACTGAGCCCCTGTGGCTCACGTTTAGAACAGATTCATATGTCCCCTCGGTCCCCAACAGGAAACTCTGTGCCTAGTGCCTAAACCCCCCGAGCTGCCCATGGACCCGGAGAGGAGGAAGCGGCTGGGCCTGGGAACCAAGCAGCCTTTGGGGTGGGGGGGGGTGTGAGTGTTAGAGTGGAGTTGGCATTTCCTGCTGCTTGGCAGGATTCTGGTTAACGAATTTTTAACCCACAGCAGAGTGTCAGTTTGGTGGATGTTCACTACTTCCAACAGGTAAACGTGTCTAAGTAAAGGCCATCTATCTTGAGTTGCTACTTTCCCTATAAAATTACCCCGGAAGCACACTTTTTAAAGTTCCCACACTAAAAACAAAACAAAACAAAACAAAACAAAACAAAAAAAACAGTCAAGAGAAGCAATTTACAAAAAAATCTCTCTTTCACTGTTCAAAAGCACTTTTTTGGGGGGTAATTTATACTAAGCCCTTTAGAATGTCATATTGGTCCATTATTAGTAACCTTGACAATATGATTGGACTCCAAAAAATGTCTCCTTGTTAGTGAATAGCTTTCATTCTCTCAATGTTAGAAGCTATTCAGCTATGACCAAAGTATGCTTCATGTTTTAATGTTTTTGCAACAAAAAGCATAGATGATAATAAAATATATGTTTAGATCAAGCATTCAATTAAACATATCTGGCAACAGTTAACATAAATGTCACAATATTGTAGATTTATTCTCGCAGATGATTTGGATGCCGTAATTTGGGCAGAGCTCTAACTTTCAGTTTCTGAATTAGAGCTTACTTTAAGTTATAATTGCAAAACTGATCTTGTTAGAATACAGGGAAAGTATAATTTTTAGAAACATTCATTTTCTAGTGACAAAGCTGTTGTCCTCTTAAATGTTATTTCCTTACTATTATGTGTTGAATCACATTCATGTTTTGTTTAGACGTTGTCCCAAATAGTGTAAAGTTGAAGTTGCTAAAGTTAAAATGAGTGAGAGAGACCTGGACTTGTATTTCCTGAAGGAAAACAATGGCAGCCTCAGTGGCATTAATTGAAAGGCATTTGACAACACTGATCAAGACCGAGGGACAAAAAAGAAAAAGAAAAAAAAGACAGAAACAAATATAAAACCAGCAAATCTCCCCAAACCACCATCAACAGACTGAAATCAAAAGCTCCAACTTTAACCTTCACAGAGAGCACAGAGAGATCTTATTGTGCTTTTTAAAAGTCTCCAATATTTTTCTGCCCCCCACCCCAGGCACTCCCCTGCCCATATGTTATTTAAATGCTGGTAATCTTGTTCATGGTAATTTCAATGAACCCAGCAGACATATAATGCTTCCTCTTTTAATAGGTGCAAAGTGAGTTATTGTCACCAAGCAGATATGAAAAGGGCTGTGAAAGGAGACCCCCACCTAATCTGTGTGGCGGGGGCTACGAAGGTGCTAACATGGTCACCTGAATTATGCATGTCTATTGTGGCTGAATATCATAAACGGCACATGCGTGCCCTCCCCATCACTTTCCGTGTGCGAACAGTTATACACAGAGCTCTTGAGCAGCGGCAAAGACAATTAGTCATATTTGTATGCCGGAATTAATTGAGAGTGAGATGCGGGAGGCAGACCGAGAGAACAAAGAATGCTTTTTGTCAGTTCTTCCAACTGACAGGGATAATTAGATATATGAAATTGAAATTCCTCAGCAGGGGGTTTCTGTTGACAATGGATTTTCTTTTGATTCCATTCTGTTATTCTGTTATGCTGTCATCGGTGGCAATTTGTTATTCAGCTTGAAGCTTAAAAAAGCAAAGCATTCCGCTTTTATGAGTAGATGATGTCAGTTGGTACACTGCTGGGAAATAGATATTAAATGTAATCTTTAAACGGAGAAAAAAAAAGAACAGAAAAAAACAGAATCCGTTAAAGAGACAGCGTGCTGTTTACCCAGCCTGCAGAGGAGAAACTTTACAAGGAATTGTCAGAACTTGCTCGGTGGTGTTTGAAGTTGTTCGAGCTCTGTGAGTCCAGGGCCTTGACCGCGGCCCAGCTGTGCCTGTAAGAGGATGCGGTTCAGGGGGAAGCTGAGTGCGTGGCAGGATGGCTGTACTGTGAGCCTGTGGGCACTGAGAGCGCCCACTCCTCTTGTTCTCCTGGGCCCCCCACTCCAGCTGCATGACCCCAAAGTCCCACTCAAAGCTGGTCTGTTTTGCTTCTATTTGAACCAAATGCATCATTACAAAAAGAACATAAAGAAAACCTTAGATCAGGACCCCCAAATACGGTTTGAAAATATTATTTTTCCAGGCTTACAGGTCAACCGACTCCGGATGTCTCCTATATTAACCTTCATGAGAGTGACCATTTGGCTCACAGATCACCAACTCTGTGGGGGGTCTTTTCATTTGCAGAGGGAGCACCCCTTGGTGTCCTGTAGGTTGTGGGCAAGATTTCCACATCTGTGAGCTTGTTCCCCCACCTATGAGGAGAGAGCATCAGAATGGTGAACCCTCCTGGGCAGAAAGGAAGGACTTAGTGTTCAGTGGGCATCTACTAGATGCCTCTTCGAAGTGAGATGCCGCCACCCTCCGCGATCTCATTCATCCTTGCTCACACTGTGCTCCCTTCCAGTCATTCGCTGGAAGCAGGACTGGGGATTGCTTAACAGGGAGGCACTGCACTCCATCCTGGGACTATGGGGGGCAGGAGACAGAAATGGTGCTTCTGCTCAGAACCAGTGCAGTGAGGCCGTGACCTGTGGGCCAAGTGCCAGCTGCGTAGGAACCACCAACAAATCGGTTTCTCTGCAGGCTCTCAAACCCTTCACCAGATTTACAGAACCACATATTGACAGTTGGACCCAGGAGGCCGAGTCTTCATCACTGTTCAGCTCCTCATGCCTATCACAGTTGGAGAGCTGACCACTCTTGCAAGGCACCTGTGTCTCTGGAAGGCACCTGGGACTGTGAAGGTACTTGTGCACTCGCTCAGATGCATCCCTGCACACATGATATAAATTCTGGAGATCCCACAGAGCTGCTCTCTCCCTCCTCCTATTCTTTTTTGCTTGCAGTTTTGCAGCCTTAACTTTCCCTGCCTCTGTTTCCTCACTTCATCATCCATCTCCAGTCTCCTTGGAGTTTGGAAAGTCTGTTACCCACAATGAAAGCTCCTTAATCAAAATGGGCATCCTGGTGACTGAATTAAAAGAAATAACAACACAAAAATCTAAGTTTCGTCAAAAACAAAAATCTCATGAGGTGTTGGCCCACACCACGTTCCAACTCACCCCTGTGCATGTAAATACACGGTACAAAACTTCATGGAATGAGACGATGTTGAGTTCAAAGAGCCCCATTTAACTGAGGAAACATTTCATGCAAATTTGAGGAGAGAATGCCAAGAAAAGCGAAAGGTCACCTATTGATATAAGAAATAGTCAAGACAGAAAATCATAGCTGAACACAGGTCTCTCTGGAAAAGTGTTTTAGGGAAATATTCAATGAATTTAAAAAACAAACCAAAGCCATAATTTTTTTCAGGCCGTACGAACAGGTGGGAGGGACAACCCACTTCATGCTTTTTGTTCCTTTTGAATTTGAAATATGTGAGTCATTATTTAAAAAGCTAAATAGAAGATTAAAAGGGATAATGACATGATATCGTTCAGAACAACTCATTACAAGTGAAACCCATGACCTTCTTTGTGGGTGGAGGTGTTTGTCGCTCAGGCGATAGAATTAGAGTGAGAAAGGAGGCAACCAATTATTTTGTTGATTTAATTGAAATCATTTTTAAAAATCAGAGCATCAACTCTTACTATTCCTCTAACAGCAGCTCCAATGGTTAACTTAATTCTTTCCTTTCTCAGTGTTCATCATGCCTTCAGTGAAACACTTTCCAGAGGGGAAGCAAGGTGGACGGATCACACTTTTCCTCTAGACCAGTGGTTCTCAACCTGTGGGTCGCGACCCCTTTGGCGGTCCAACGACCCTTTCACAGGGGTCGCCTAAGACCATCCTGCATATCAGATATTTACATTACGATTCATAACAGTAGCAAAATTACAGTTATGAAGTAGCAACGAAAATAATTTTATGGTTGGGCCACAACATGAGGAACTATATTTAAAGGGCCAGAAGGTTGAGAACCACTGCTCTAGACTTTAACCTTAGAGGAAAGTCAGCTAACACTTCCACTCTGAAACATTTGTGTTTTGTTTCCCTGTTCATAGCATGTGAACCACCTGGTAGAGAGTTCAGATCCTTAACTTGCTTCTCAAGGCACATTCCAGTACTTTTTCAGAGAACACCTGCCCAGGTGTCCTGTGTCTGACCTTCAGGGGTCTCCCCTGCTGCAAGGCCAGGGGTGGGACTCCTGCTCCCACTCTGATGTACAAATTGTTGGGCACTTAGCTACCACCCAGCTCTGCAGTCCTCAGGCTCACTGTTTCCTGTGTTGTGAAACGCCCGAGGTACTGTGTCAACTGCTCTGCCTCCATCCCCAGCCAGGGCTCTGGTGGATGCCCTCATTGCTGCCCAGCTGGCAAGACCCCTGCCCTGGAGTCTGTTTCCTACTCTGTCAGGTTGGGTCACAGAAGGAGAGAGCCTACTTCAAGTGAGTTATGAGGGGAGGGAAGGAAGCAGCCAGGGCCCAGCTGGGCACTGACTTCCTCTACCCGAAGGGGAATCCTTTCCAACCCCTCCCACAGCAGTGAGCCTCCTGGGGGAGGTAGTTCCTGGCTGAGCAGGGGACAGAGGCAACCTCACAGCACGCAGGCAGAACTAAGACTGATGCAAAGCCCCCCCCCCCCACTCCCCCCACCTCGGGAGCTGTGTGACCTCTCAGGGCCTCAATTCCCTGATCTGAAACTCAAGATAATTGTTACTCCTTCACTCCAAGGTGCCAGAGAGCACGGCACCCAATGGTTAGGGTGCTTTACCTGCTAAGCAAACAAACGAATATCCACTGAAACTGTAAATTTGATTCTACAATACCAAAAGAAAGGACGGCGAACATTCCGGTGTAAGGGATACACTTTATCTAGACGACATACTTTGCAGTTACAAAGAGGTCAGAAGCCCTTCATTAAAAATATATTGTCAGAAGAAAAGGCCCAATTATGGTTCACATGATATGAGTGATCGATATAATTAAGAAATGACCTCCCGATAAAAAGACTGACGGGTGGTATATTCTAGCAGAATTGACATTGTATGGGCTGATTAAATATTTATCAAGCGTCAGCAGTGTGTGGGGCACGGTGTGTGGTGCTACCGGCTACACAAAATGCATTTCTGTTCCTCAGGAGCAGACGAGGGCGGCCACTTGCCCAGTGGAAGGCCGATGTGGTCGCTGCCACCCCGAGGCAGGGCAGTGGGCTCTGACATTCTGTACCCGGTGCTCCAGCTGAAATATTCAGAGGAAATTCATTTAATTAAATATCAGTCATATCATCTTGTAACTTTGCTTCTTTGTTCAAAAATACAGACTCTGTCCTCGTGGGCCACTTGGGTGGGTTACAGAATTCACTGCCACAGCCTGGATCTGAAAGTGGGATTGGAAGGAACAAGTCAATTAGATTTTTGGAAAACATCTCAAGTTGCTTCTAACAGCAGGGAGCGTGAGGCAGAGCCATGTCCTGTGTGGGTCAGGACAGCCAGCGTTGCTGCTGTGAGGGTCATCCGGGTAGCATCTTCCTTACAGCTCGGCGATGGGGCTCAGAAGTGGGGCTGCCTCCATCATGGGCGCTGCAGCTTCAACACGAGACCTCCGTAGGCCCCTGGGTCCTGTTCGTTAGGCAGCTAATGAGCATCACACAGACGTATAGGGAAGCCAAGGGGCAACAGCCACGCCGTAGCGTCCACAGTTCAAGGGCAAAACCCCAGACATGCAGATCCAAGCCGAAGCAGATGTCGTCCAGGGGGTTGGTAAGAGCCAGAGGGTCCCAGGCTTCTCCCTAACAGCCCACAGGGCGGGACAGGCAGGCGGGAGCTCTGTCCCAGAGCGTCCATTCGTGGGGCATGCATGTGGGGTGACAATTCCAAAGAAAGTTTCCAAAAACAGTCGGGGATGCATTCATCAAAATTTTGCCACCTCTTTCCTTGGAGACAACATGGACAAGGGTCTCCAGTGTAGACATGAATACGCTATTTACAACACGAAGACGTTTGGGCCAGAACCGCACACTATGGCTCGCCGTTGGCCGCGTGGAAGTCTCTCCTCCTGGTGGCTCCTGTGTCCCCTCCCTGCCGAGGCCCCGGCTACGATGAGCAGACACACTTGCTTTCTGTCCCCCCTCCGCAGCCCTTCCTAAGGAGGAGGCCTGCTCCATCTGGCGTGCACTTTGGGTGACACACCCTGCATCCCTTTTTCTGGGATCTCAAGGTCAATGCAGAAACCTGAGATGGTGGTTGTCCTCCGGGGACGGTTATGGAAATAAAATGTCTAGCTCACAGAGTTCTCTCAGCACCGGGGAGAAATGCTAAATAAATAGAAATAAATAAATAAGTCCGAAAAAAGTAACTCACAAACATTTTTGCAAATCTAAAGTGTGTGAGCTATTGTGTCCTCAGGGGATAGAATTAACTCGCACAATGATAATTTATATTTTATGGGAGTTTTTATTTTTATACACCTGCTTTTCGGTGCAATTCATGAAAAAACATGTTGATATGGAGGCAGCTGCGCCGCTGCAGAATTCATAATCCTGACTGGGGGACGTCCCCTCGACGGGCACGTCTCCTTTATGCTCGCTGCAGCAATTCAGACAAAAGTGCAGGTTATAAACAGCTAATAAAACTTCCCCCATTTGTTCATTGGGTGCGTTTTCTTCCCAGGCAGTGGAGCCAGAGAGCACCTGCTGGCTCAGAAGAATTCTGTTGTTGGGGGCAGTTTGTCCGTCCAGCTGATGGCACAACCTGGTGTGGCTCACCTCAGGCAGGTCTGGGCAATCAGACGATGGGAGTTGGGCTAACATTGAGAGGACGCCCAGCGGCGTCCAAATCCCAAGCCTGACGCGTGGGCAGCACCATGTGCTGGTTCCGGGAGGGTGTGGCCGCCTTGCCAGGAAGGCCGAAAGTCTGTGGACTCGGGGTCAGGCGGCACCTGCAGCAACGACTCCGCTCTGGGGCTGTCGGGCAAAAGCAGGCCCAGGGTCGTCTGTGCTCCAGTTATGGGGCCGGAAATTGGAATGTTGTGCCGTTTTCACATGTCAGGCGTATTGTGTTTCTTTTCATTTCCCCCCCCAACCATCTTGGTTCACAGGCTGTACAAGAGGAGGCAGTGGCGGGACTGGGCGCGTGGACTGCACTGTGGGGATCCCTGGTCAGCACGTGGCTCCCAATCTGCCTCCTGTCCTTGGTGTGGCTGTGCCCTGGCCTGCGGGACACTGGGTCCTCCCCTGGGATGAGGAGCATGCCATCGGCACCCAGGGCTCCATGAGGATCCAGGGAGGCCGTGTGTGCAGGGCCCTGGAGGCACGTGCCACCTTCGTCGTTGTTACTGTTAGCCGACGGCATTCATTATATTCCCTCACTCAGCTGGAAATTAAGGAGCTTTCCCAATTTAAACACATTGGCTGCCAGGTATGCAGCTTCCTCTAACCCAGGGCGGAGCCAGGCCGGGACCTGGTTACTCTTTCCTCTCTCAAACGGCTCGCCCAGCCTGCGTGGGTGCGTGGGTGGGGTCTGCTGTGCTCTGAAACCCGCGAACTGATTCTCAGGTGCTGGTCGTGCTGTCTTTGAGGCCTGTGGGGAGGATGCTCAGGGTCAGGAGCCTGCTGATTTCTGGGGATCTTGACTCCTCCATGCCTGAGGCAGAAGGGTCAGCCCCAGGAGGACAGGGAGCAGCCAGTAGGGCCGCATCCTTCTGGGTGTGCCTGTGTCAGGGACAGGCCAAGGGATGGGGACAGTGTTTGGGCTCTAAGGTGTGGAGTTCAGCAGGAAGTGCCCCACCTTTCTGAAGGTTTTACTACCCGAAAGGCAGAGACCATTCAATGTAAATCTTTATCTCTCTTTATCCACCCCCGCCTCCAACGCACACTTGCAGCGCCTGGCTTGTCCGTAAGCGTCTAACATTTCACTGGGAAGGAAGGAAATAGTTGTAAGAAAGGAAATAGCGTTGTCAGTGAACTGGGTGGTCCAGGCGGTCAGGTCCCGGTCTCACCTGTGCCGGGGAACCAGTCAGTTAACCAGTCTCAAGAGCTGGGAGTATAGCATGAGGCCTCCAGGGGGGGTAAACAGTGCATTCTGACCTCTGTTTTCAGAAAGATAAGGATTCACGAAACTGTAGGAGTTTTTGAAGAGGCTCAAGAAGCCAGAGACCTGCCCTGACTGGTTTGGCTCAGTGGATAGAGCGTTGGCCTGTGGACTGAAGGGTCCCAGGTTTGATTCCGGTCAAGGGCATGTACCTTGGTTGTGGGCACATCCCCAGTAGGGGGTGTGCAGGAGGCAGCTGATTAATGTTTCTAACTCTCTATTCCTCTCCCTTCCTCTCTGTAAAAAATCAATAAAATATTAAAAAAAAAGAAGCCAGAGACCTGAGGGACTTGCTGAAGGTCAGTCACACTGCTCATCACAAATAAATACATAATTTTATTTATTTTTAAATTAAATTAAATTTATTTAAGCTATAAAAAATGATTCACCCATTTACCCCCCTCACCACCCCTTGTCCCCCCAAAAAATCTTTGGCAACCAGCAATCTGTTCTCTGTACCTATGAGCTTGTTTGTTTGTTTATTTATTTATTTAAATATATTTTAATTGATTTCAGAGAGGAAGGGAGAGGGAGAGAGAGATAGAAGCATCAATGATGAGAGAGAATCATTGATCCACTGCCTCCTGCACACCTCCTACTGGGGATTGAGCCGGAAACCTGGGCATGTGCCTTGACCAGAATCAAACCTGGGACCCTTCAGTCTGCAGGCTAGGGCTATGAGCTTGCTTTTTGTTATATATAAAATATATGTATAGGTATTTTAGAGCCCACATATAAGTGAAATCATATGGTACTTGTCTTTCTCTGACTTATCTCACTTAGCATAATACCCTCTAGGTCCATCCATGTTGTCACAAATGGTAAGATTTCCTTCTTTTTATGGCCAGGTAATACTCCATAGTATATATATGCACCACTTCTTTTTTTAAAAATATATTTTATTGATTTTTTACAGAGAGGAGGGAGAAGGATAGAAAGTCAGAAACATCGATGAGAGAGAAACACCTATCAGCCGCCTCCTGCACATCCCGCACTGGGGATGTGCCCGCAACAAAGGTACATGCCCTTGGCCGGAATCGAACCCGGGACCCTTGAATCCGCAGGCCGACGCTCTATCCACTGAGCCAAACCAGCCAGGGCTATACACCACTTCTTTATCCAATCATCTGTTGATGGACACTTAGGTTGCTTTCTTACTTTGGTTTTTGTAAATAATGCCACAATGAACACAGGGCTGCATATGTCTTTTTGAGTTAGTGTTTTTGTTTTCTTCAGATAAATCAACAGAAGTGGTATTGTTGGGTCATATGGTAGTTATATTTTTAATTTTTTGGTGAAACTCCATACTGCTTTCCACAGTGGCTGCACCAGCAGTGTACTAGGGTTCCCTTTTCCCCACATTCTCACCAGCACTTGTGAGTTGATTTATTGATGGTAGCCATTCTGACAGGTGTGAGGTGATATCTCATTGTCATTTTAATTTGCATCTCTCTGACGATCAGTGACGTTGAGCATCTTTTAATATGTCTATTGGCCATCTGTATGTCCACTTTAGAAAGATGTTATTTTTGCTATTATTGCTTTTGCCTATTATTGGTGCCATATTAACAGAAATCATTACCAAGACCACTGTCAAGGAGCTAACCACCCCTGCTTTCTTCTAGCAATTTTATGGTTTCAAGTCTTACATTCAAGTCTTGACTCCATTTTGAGTTAATTTTTGTTATGGTGTGAGACAGGGGTCCAATTTCATTCTTTTGCATATGGCTGTTCAGTTTTCCCAGCACCATTTATTTAAGAGGTTGTCCTTTCCCCCAGTGAATATTCTTTCCCCCCCATAAATTAATTGACTCTATTTCTGGGGGGTTATTTCTATTCTATTGATCTCTGTGTCTCTTTTATGGCACCATCATCACTTTATTCCATTTAATTTAATGACAGGCCTGAAACACAGCGATAGTAATTTTATAATGTCAGGCGAGGAAAACGGGAATAGAAGTAACAGGTTGTCTGGGATGATGAACACACTTTTGCCTACTTTTTTAATGTCTTCATCTTATTTCTAAACTGTAACATTAATGTCACAATCAAGGAGAATTTTACATAGGAGGTCTCTTTCAGGCTGGAGACCGACATCAGCTCTTTACTCAGATTCTGTCTCTGCCAAATTAACGTGGGGGATGGGTCATAAAAAACACAATCCAAGTTACTGTTCTGGTGCAAAATTTTTACTTTTCAGGACAAGTTAAGGCAAGACAAATGTGCAACAAAAAGACTAAAGCTCAACCTTTTCTTTCAGAAGGCACAGAGGAGATCCACTGGGAGGATTAGAGATTAGAATCTGAGCCCAGTGTCCTACCGAGCTCTGGAAATAAATGAGCCAGTGACTGCCCAGCTCAGACCCCTGGTCCCCCAGATCCAAGCGCTGCTCCTCGGGGGCTCGGTCAGGAGCTGCTGGACCCCAGAGCCCGGGAGGCTGTGCCGAGCCAGCCTCAGGACCCCACGGTTCCTGTTCGCAGCTCCGTGTCCAGCAGAGATGGAGGCCTGGGGCAGATGTGAGTTCCCACCAACTGGCTATCAAAGGATCACAACTTCTCCCCTTCCCAAGAAAAACACAGTGTTATTATATATTTCAATTCCCTAATGTGTGACCCGCAGCCGTATCATCTTACGGAGGATGAATAGAAGAGTCGGGGGTGGGGGCCGCGTGGTCAGTGTTCTCATATCCCCCCTGCCAGCCATGACATCATCCAGCCACTCTCTAAGAGGATTTTCAGCAGGCTTGGCTTCGTTATTAAAATAGTAATTAATTTTTTCCTCTTCACAAAACCCAGGGGCCTTCAGATGGAGGCCTCGGGAGCGAGGGCAATCTCCTTTTGAAAGTGGCCTTTCTGGAGCCCGTAATCGGCTCTGCGGCTCAGAGTACACATGTTCCTCCGTAAATGTGATTAGAGAGCTGCACAAAAACCCCCTTGCAGAAAATTAATTCAGTTTCCAGAATAAAAAGTTTGATAAAGTTGTGCAATGCTCCAATGACAACACATAATAGCGGGCCCCAGTCTTATCCCCTTGAAGGATAAGTGAATGGCCAGAGAGGTCTGGTGGTTCCCAGAGCAAAAACATCTGCTGCAGCTCATTCACTTTAGCTTTTGATTGTAAAATTCATTAGCCATATTGGGCGGTGGTCGTTCCAGCTTCACAGGCCGGGCGCCCGTCCTCCTCCTGCTCCAGACGGGTGACATGGGTCCTCGCAGAGATCCTGGAGGGGCTGTACCTGCGGTGGCTGGTGCTGTCCTCTCCGCCTCGGGCTCCGTGTCCGGGGAGGCTGTGCACTGCGGAGCTGAGACCTGGGCAAGGTCCCTGCCTGTTACTTACTCGTCACTGAACTTCTCTAGATCTCAGTGTTCTGCTGCATAAAGTAAGAGCAATTTTGTCTCCTTTTGGGCATTATCATGAGGATTCACTAAATAACACATCTGAGGGTTTAGTGCTGTTCCTGGAAACGAGCAGAGAATCAGGAACTGTTAGGAAGTGCCTCTAGGTGTAGGGGCTTGGTGTTGGAGGGTGCGAGAGAGGACACAATGGGGGCACAGCTGGGAACAGAACCTGCCCCATCCTGAAGCAGGTGGGGGAGGGTCCCCCAGAGCTCTGGTCCACCTGGAACTTCAGATAGAACCTTACCAGGAAATAAGGTCTTTGCAAACTTAATTAGTTAAAGATCTCGAGTCCTGCATTTTAGCTCTAAATCTAATGACTGGTGTTCTTGTCAGAAGAGGAAAGACACAGAGACCCAGGGAAGAAACCAGGGAAGGACAGAGAGGACAGAGAGGGACTAGGTGGCGTGGCCACAAGCCAGAGGATGCTGGGGGCCACCAGGAGCTGGACCAGGGAGGAAGGACCCTCCCTGGGGCCTCAGGAGAGAGCACAGCCCTGCCGACGCCCAGATTTCAGACTTCCGGTCTCCAGACCAGGAGAGAAGAAGTTAGTATGGAGATGGGGCTGGAGGCGGACACTGGCTCCTCCCTCCTGCGCTCACGATGCTATGGGGGCAGCTCCCTCCGCCAGAGAAGGAAGGACAGCATGACGTGATGGATCATAGATGGTCATGGTGTTATTTATGCTGGAGTGTATGTATCATGTATGTGTGGTTGATCTAAACTAGAAGATTCCAAGTCCGGTGCGTGGTTACGTCCCGGGGGTCCCATCAGATACTGGCTTAGAATTTTCACCTGGCGTTTTTTCCAGGCCGTTAGGACAGGAAAATGATTCCAGCTGCTTGTTACATAGCAGACCAGGGCCCGGCCAGCTGGTCGTTAACCAGGAAGTATTTACTGAGCACCTTTTCTGGTGCGGGCGAGGATACAGAGAAGTGTAAAGATATAATTCCTCTCTGGAAGGATCTTAAGAACAAATCACTTCGTAGCCTCCAGCCTCAGCGTCCACACGTGGAGACAATAAAACTCTGACCTGCCGGCTTCCGAGGGCTGTGCTTCAGCTCAGCAATCCCTCATCAGTGCCTCCCGTGGGTGGACAAGGCACCCTGCTCTCGATCAGGTGTCGGTGGGTATGGAAGGGCCCTCAGGCAGGTGACCAGGTGGGGGAATCCATGGAGGGGTTCCCAGTGTGAGCCTGAGTGGTGAGGACAGGCAGGTGGCCCCCTAGAACTAGAGCTCAGGAGACGCAGGTAAGAGGGCCAAGCCCCTGCCTCAGCGATCCTGGTGTCGCTCTGCGACTGGTGTGGCTTTGACCCCTGCAGGCTCTTTTTCATTCCCGTCCCCAAGGACCAGCCGAATCTCTCTAATGGGGACTTGGACTGAAGGGAGAATTGAGCAGATTTCATTAGAATGTCTGGGTCATGGGGGGTGGGTGTCCCTGAACTGGTTCTCCTGCGACAGTGTGAATGGGGGAGGGGGCCTGTGGCTGCCTTGCTCAGATCCTGCCCGATGAACTTGGCATCTGGAAGGCACTTGGAGGGTGTAGGAGTGTCCCGAGGCCACCGTAACAAGTGGGTGGTTCCCGCACCAGCTGGGGGCCAGTGTCGGAAACCAGGGCGCTGGTCAGCCCACGCCTGCGTCCTCGTGAGGCAGCTGGGTGAGGTTTCCCGCGGGGTCAGTAGTATGGAGCGTGGTGCCTGGTACACAGTAAACATTTAATCAGCATTATTTATTATACTAAGTTATTATTATTACGTGACTACAATTCATCCACATTTAAGTCTGAAAACTCCTAAGCTCCTCTTAGTTGTGGTACACATGCAAGGAAATTAATTTGCTTACACCTACTTTCTTCCCTTTCCTTAAAGGGATGTGAACCTGGGTCGGACTCTAATCCTGCCGTGAGCCGGAGGCCAGCACAGGCCAGTCCCTTGGCAGCCCTCTGGCCCCAGCAGCCCCTTGGCTCCGGCAGGTCCGGGAGGCTAATGGCTCAATTACTTGTGGGGGGAGATGAAAGGCCAGGAAATGGCTGTCGTGGCCCAAGAGGAAATATTTGTAGGAAAAGGCGCATGGCAGCAAATAAAGTGCTAATTAATGTCCAGTTCCCGCGTTGATGCAGGGACCACAGTCGTAGGCTTCGGGCTCCGTGGAGTCTGTGGCTCCCTGGAGTTTGTGACCTGCAGCAAAGGTGGCCGCACCTTTCACACACGGGATGCGGAAGGTGGGCCCCAAGGTCGGCCCCGAGGCTTCGGAGTTTATGTTTCGGTTCCCTGTCTGCTAGGGAGCTCTGCCCCCTGTGATGTGTAATGGCACACTTGCTGTCCCTCTCTTCACTGGATCCCCCTAACCTGGAGCCTGCCCAGGGGTGGATGGGCTGGGGGGGCTTGCAGGGGGGCAGCCTCGGGAAGGGAGGGACTCTGACCTTTGCACTTGAATGAACGGGTCCTGGGACTCCTCAACAGACAGGGCGAAAAGCTGGTATTTTAAAGAAAACTAGTGAGTCAGTATTTTCCTTTCCTCTCTGTGCCATCCTTTCTCTGGAGGTGACAGATGTGGGCAGGGCTGGTGGTTTGGTCAGCAGGACAAGGCAGAGGTGAGTGTGCCGCTTTTATGTATAACACATGCACGCTTTGCATTTGAACGGTCATAAACCCATGCTTTTTGTAAAAAAAAAATAAATTGCATTTTGATTCAAATATGAAGTGGAGCAGACACAGAATCTGAAAAGGCTGTATTCCTTCAAATCACGAGGTCGAGGCTCGAGTTGTCATAGTCACTCCTGCAGGCAGGCTGAGTCCTGTCCCGCGGAAAAGGAGTCCAGCCCCGAGAGAAAGCGGCCGGAGGCCATACTTATTACCCGAAACCCCTAACCAGCTCTACCTGGACCCTTGCGGACCAGTGTTCAGAATTTGGAGGTCACATGATAAAACATCAAGCGTTATCTTCTCACCTGCTAAATCCTTACTTCTGTTTAGCGAGAATATGCTTCCAGCTCAGTGCGGACACAGCTATGTGATCTCGCAGTTGGTGCGTATCTAAGTGTGTCACTAAAAGAACAAAGCGAGGGCCTCCATTAACCAGGGATGTCACGGCGACCGATTACTCCTGGATTGCACTCTGGGATGCACATCCTTCCGTGGGGTTTTGGGGAGCTGCGGTTGACTGAGTGCCAGAAATAATCATCTGACAGGAAGCTTTTGTGAGTCTGACCAAATGAACGTTGAAGAGGATTCAGGGGAGTGGATGTGCCTGTTCAGGAATGCATCTCCTTCGGAGTGTAAATGACAGGAAATTGCTCATTACACCCGTAATCAAATTTCAAGTTTCATAGGATTGAACGTGCACACAGACATTCTTAAGATGACACCAGAAATATGGCTCCCATCAGCAAGAGGCAAGACGTTAAAGCGAGTCTTGCCTCTCGCTGCCCTGGACCCAAGGCCGGGGGACGTGGCCCCGGAGCTCCTGGGGCCGCAGATGCGATGCTTCTGATGGGAAGTCTCGCCTTGGAAAAGTGCTTTGGGTATTTTCACAACTTGCTTCCTGCAGAGTGTTGTGTGAAATATGTGGGAATAAAGTCTCAAAGCAAAGATTGCGAGAGCAAATGGGTCACCTGGCTGCTCGGAACATCTGGATGGGGAGGGTCGTCCTGCAGGAGCGAAACCCACGGGAACTGCGCTCTCTCCGTGTGAGCTTCGCCAAATCTGACGTTTCACAGGAAACCGTCTCCTCTGTCCTCCCTACAACTGCAACCTGCCAGAGTGAACCCTCCTCGAATGACTGTCTCCTTAGCCAGCCGCAGGTGAGGGAGGCCCGGAAGCCACAGGTGCCCCGGCGGGCTGGCCTGTGGGGTCTTCCCTGTAGGAAACCAGGTAAGGGGCTGGCGGGAGGGTGCCCTGTCCCTGCCCAGAAGTAGGCATGGCTTCATTTTATCTCATCATTTGTACTATAAGGTGTTTTTTTAAAAATATATTTGATTGATTTTTTACAGAGAGGAAGGGAGAGAGATAGAGAGTCAGAAACATCAATGAGAGAGAAACATCGATCAGCTGCCTCCTGCACACCCCCCACTGGGGATGTGCCCACAACCAAGGTACATGCCCTTGACCGGAATCAAACCTGGGACCTTTCAGTCCGCAGGCCGACGCTCTATCCACTGAGCCAAACCGGTCAGGGCTATAAGGTGTTTTTACTAGAAGGTTTTCATCTCGCCATGCGGTCAGCTTGCTGTCCTCAGCCTATTTGATTTCCAACTGCATTTCAGAGGGCTCCTCACCCCCTCCTTCTTGAAACACGTTCTTCCTGTTGCCCAAGGGTGTTCCTCTCGGCCCCTTCAATGCCCTTTGCAGGTGCCTCCACGGAATGCGCTGGGAGTGGTGGATTCGGGACCACCCTCTTTCTTCTGCGCCTTCCATTTCCCTCCACCATCTGTCGGCTCCTTGGCTTAAAATCCTGCATACACGTGTGCTCCGCGTAACTAAAGTTACAGTGGAGCACGTCTGGGTGTTTATGGATGGGGCAGCAATTTTGGGGTGAATACTAAGATAATGGCAGTGTAATCTATAACTTACTAAATGTTTAATGCATACAATTTATATTTCAGGCCTTTAACAAAAACCACTTATTTTGTTACAATCACAATTGCCACACACTTTATCTTGCAGTGACTAATAAATGACTGGAGCAGGCGTCAGGGATCCCAGGACTAGACGCTGCTTTTGTAAATAAAGTTTGAGTGGAATGCAACCCGGCCCCTTTCATAGCATCTCATACAAGCACAGCGTAAAGACAGGCGTTTAAAGAAAGAAGAGCATTACTTCGTCCCCAGACCTTTCTCAGGTGGCGCATTCACGGGCTCTCTTCAACAACGCAGGGGGGGTGGGGGGGGGAGGGGGGGCGGAAGGCACTGTGACTCCCCGTTTCGCAGACACACAAAAGCCCAGAAGGACCCTGTGACTTCTCGAAGGCGCCACCCCAGGACAGTGGCAGGACGGTGAATGCAGGGCTCTGATTCCTGCTGAGTCTCCATCCTGCCTCCGGGACTCTCAGCGGGGTGGGGAGGGGCAGAGGTGCCAGGTGGGTGAGGACGAGGAAAAGGATGCCTTGAGGTGAATATTGGCCACCTGCAGGGTTTGCCTGCTTGGCACTGAGGTCGCCGTGTCCGGCTGTGATGAGAGTGGGTGTCGGCCCCAGACCTGTGTCGGTCTTCCATCTGCCGTAGCCAGCCTCATCGTTGGTGTGGAGGGGTGTCAATGCCCGTTCTGTGCATCCCTACACCCTATCAGCTTCCACTGGACTCGCTGGGCCTCGTCACCCCTATTTTAAGCTCCACAGTCACCGAGTTGGACTTTGTACTGTATGAGGATGCTGGGGTGAGCTTCGGATTAGAGGGGGCCCAGGCCTCGGCCTCTCCTTCCATCTCCAGCTGAGAGGAATGGCTATTGATGGCTATCTTCACCCCCTTCCTCTGGGTTCCATCTCCTGACCTGTGCTGTGCAGAGTTTGGGTCTTTGGTGCCGCCTGCTGTGGTCGGGACCTTAGGCACAGGGACCAGCCACTGGTGCTTCCCTGGTGAGTTCTGAGGGTGTGGTGGTGGTAGGGGGGCAGCTCTCTGAGTTTCCACTAAGACTCAGTTCAATTTAAACTGACGCATATGGTGGAAATTTGACAGGTGCCCACCTTCTCGCACTGTCCTCTGATCGCAGCAGATAGAGTCCCGTCTAAAGGGTCCTTTTCTCTGCCTCCATTGTCAGCAGCACTAACCCTTTCCTTGCTCCTGTGACAGAAAGAAGGACCCACACCTCCTTCTACTACAGTGAGTCGCATGGAAATGACTTACTGCTTAGCTGTGTGATGCTGAAGAGTAGAAGCAGGACATTTAGGGGAAAGACCTGGATGGTAGTGATCTGAGAGATGAGTAAACCTTGTTGTTGGCGGTGGGACCTCAGTTGGCTCGGAGGAGACGTACGGATGGTGAGGGTCGGGCAGCAGTGAGGACACTGGGCAGAAGGGAGTAGACGGGCAAAGATTCAGGCCACTCCTCAGTGGACGGGGCACCAGGGACTGTGCCCTGAGAGCTGGGATCGGGGAGGGAATGAGGGGCATGTGAAGGCTGCATTGTAAATGCAGACAGTCAGACCCGGGACAGTGAGACTGCGCTGACCCCAAATGAACCCTGGCCCCTGCTCATTTTTGAAAGTTTTGTGATGAATCAGGAAGATAAATGGCACAGGCATCTCTTTAAGTGGCCACGGAGCTTCCCCAGCACGTGGTGGGACGTGGGGGGTCAGAGGCTCAGGGCTGACACACACACCAGAGTCTGTCTCGGTTGCTGTGTTTCATGTCAGGAGTGGGAGCCCCAGTATTCGGCCAGAGCGTCATTTCCAAGCCTGGAAGACCCCACAGTGCTCTGTCCTGTCCTCTGCCCGGGAGGCTGTGGAGGGCCCGTTCTGTTTGGCTGAGGCCGCTCCCCCAGCAGGGCCCCAGGCGAGGAGGTGGCCACGATGCCTAAGGACAGCAGCACCACCACCTGGTCAGGGAGGGCCCAGCACACGTGCCCACGCAGAAGTCTACTCTCCAATCTTGACGGCTGCCTGGTTTGCCCAGGTCCCTGCTGTGGGTGTCCTGCGACCGGGACCAGCCCCACTCCCAGGAAGGGAGTCCACAGTGAGGATGGAGACTCGCCTGTGAGAACGTGAGAAATAAAGCTGGTGGAGGGGTCTCGGAGAGGGGAGTCCCCTGGCATCTGCCAAGGGTCACTGAAGAGGGAGGATGTCCCTTGGGCAGCCTGGATGCAGGAGTCCTGGGGGTGATGGCCAGAAAGGCTGACAGTCTCAGAGACACAATGTGCTAACCCACACAGCTGACCTCCAGCCTATGGAGCTGGAGAGCTAGGCCTGACGAAGGACGTGGGGACAGAGCGAGCTCCGCCCTCCCCATGACCTCTGAGGAGCCAGCCAGGTGAGGTGCTGGCTGCATTTTCAAGATGCTGGAGGTCCAGACCCAAACAGACGCTGCCCTTCTCCATGCTGAAATGTCTGGCCTTGCCACTTGCCTTTTTACATGGACCAGGGGACGAGACGCTCATCTGTGTTCTCGGTGGAGCAGCGATGCACCCGGCTGGGCCTCCTCCTAGCGCTGCAGGACCCGCGGTGCGCTCAGCCTGCCGTACAGCACTGGGGCCGCTGCAGGGAGCTCTGGACCGGTGGTCGGGCCTCCATTGGGTGACACAGGACCTGTGACCCTTTACGGTGTCCTTTCCTTGTGGTGTGTGTGTGTGTGGCCGGGCCCCGGGCTTCGATGAGACCCACCCTGAGGACTTGGGTGAAGCAGCAGTGCTGTCCCAGCCTGCCCAGCGCTGTCCCTCAGGAGTTAGGGTGTCGGGGACGCTGCGTTCCCCGGAGATCAGGTCCACGCTGAGCCCACTCGGTCCGTAGCAGGAGGTTGTCTCCCCTCCTCTCTTTGCTCTGTTGCTTTTTCTTCCCCCCCACCCCATTGTCTGCAAAGGAAGCTGGTATTTTCCGTGTGCTCAGCTACTCAGAAAAGAAGGCTCTATTAATATAAATTGTTAATTAGGATGGTTATCATTATTTTGTGTTCCGTGCACGTTAGTCATTTGAACCTCATTCGAAGCGGCAGAAGGAAACCAAAGAAAACGAGGTGGTTCCTCTCATCAATTATCAAAGGGCCGGGTGGGTGTTATTACCGTGAGGTGCAGATCGGGCATCGGCATGGGAAGCACAATTAGACACCAGTCAGGGTCACCTGTTATTAACCGGCACCATAAGAGGCCAGAGCCATATGGATGTTCTTGTAAAGCGGTGAGATGCTCCCCCTGTGGAGCGTCACGTGGGGTCGGCTGGCGACGCCCACTCTTACTCAATGGCTCTGTGGGTTGGTCACAGCACCCTGCTCCGCAGGTATTAGCTCACCTTTCATGTGGGAAACCCTCTTTTATACCAGATAAGCTACTTTCCAAAACAGCTTTATTGAGATTCAATAGCCATTAATGAATGGCATGCTCTTAAGATATACTATTTGGTAAGTTTATTTTTTAAATATATTTTTTATTGATTTCAGAGAGGAAGGGAAAGGGAGAGAGATAGACATATCAATGATGAGAGAGAATCATCTATGGGCTGCCTCCTGCATGCCCCCAGAACAGGGATTGAGCCCGCAACATGGGCATGTGTCCTGAATGGGAATCCAACTGTGACCCTCCTGGTTCATAGGTCAACGCTCAACCACTGAGCCATGTCAGTCAGACTATTTGGTAAGTCTTGGCAGAAGCCACCACCGCAATCAAGGTGAGGATTATGTCTGTGGCACTGAAAAGTTTCCTGGGCCCTTCTCCATCTCCCTGACCCCTCCACACCCACTCTTGTTCCCAGCAACCTCCAACCTAACTAGACATTAGTTTTCCTGCTCTATAATATTTTATACATGGAATAAAAAGTGCGTGCTCTTAATTTTTGGTCTGGATTCTTTCACTCAGCAAAATTACCCTGTGATTTGCTCATTCCTCCACCCCTGAGCTCCACTCCTCTGTGTGGATGTGGCTGTTTGTTGGCTGTTCAAAACAAACAAACAAACAAACACACACACACACAAACAAACAAAACCCCACGGAAATAAACACTTGTGCACAGTCTTTGCCTGGACATCCCCTTTCATGTCTCTCGGGTGAATACCTTGGGATGGAGAAGCTGGGAGGCTGTCGCTGTGGGCTGAACTTTTTAAGAACTTGCCCAACTGTTTTACAAAGACTATGTTTCACGTTCCTGTCAGCAGTGAATGAGAGTCTGCTTTCTCCACGCCCTGGGCAAGCGAGGCAGGGAGCAGAGAGAAATTTTGAAGTGAGAGTGTCACATCCATAGGCTGTCTCCTGCACGCTCCCTACTAGGGATGGAGCCCGCAGCCCAGGAATGTGCCCTGACCAGGAATCGAATGGGGGCAACCTGGAGGTGCACAGGATGACGCCCACCAACTGAGCCACACTGACCAGGGCAGCGTGATTGTCTCTTAGTGTAACCATTCCAGAGGCGTGCAGTCCTGTGAGATGCTGCTGCTCATTTGCATAACCAGGGATGCTCAGCGCTGGTCTATGTATCTCTGTGGGGAAGTGTCTGTTAAAAATATTCTGCTCACTTACACAATTGAATTGCTCCTTCCTTAGAGTGATTTGCAAGTTCTTTATTTAGTCTGGGTATGAGTCCTGTATCAGTTATATAATTTGCAAATATTTTATCTCAGTTTTTGTTTTTTTTTGGCAAAAAAGTGTGATGTCATTGAAAATTATACTTTTTTTCAGGTAAGAAATTATAAATTTTATTCATGACAAACTACTATTTTATGTCCTTATATATAAGATAAATCTATTCTGTTAAAAATAGTTAAGGAAAAAGAAGAGAATCATAATTTTATGTTAATACTTTTGAGTGTATAAAACTTTGTAATGTGATTTACTTTTTGCAAAAATAGTTTTATAGAACATAATGAAATAGAAAATTCCTTTTGTCAGCTAATGATGAAGTATAAATTTTTTCATGTCTATATTCTTATCTTTGTTAATATCTATATGATATTGTAAATCTATATTTTATTTTAAAATTCTTTTAATGATTGATATTTTGGATTGATTTCTACTTTTGACTGTTATTAACTGTGCTGAAATGAATATTCCTTTTTCCCCCTTTTTCCTAATCCTCACACCCTTGCCCCTTTGGCAACCAACTTATACTCTGCATCTTTGGGTCTGTTTCTATTTTGTTTAGGTTATTCACTTTTTTTTTAAGATTGTACATATAAGGAAAATTATACAGTATTTGTCTTTGTCTGATTTATTTCATTTAGCATAATACCCTCTAGGTCCATCCATGTTGTTGCAAATGGCAGGATTTCATTCTTTTTTATTGCTGCATAATATTCCATTGTATATTGTACCACATCTTTTTAAAAAAATATATTTTATTGATTTTTTTACAGAGAGGAAGGGAGAGGGATAGAGAGTCAGAAACATTGATCAGCTGCCTCCTGCACACCCCCTACTGGGGATGTGCCCACAGCCAAGAGACATGCCCTTGACTGGAATCGAACCTGGGACCCTTCAGTCTGCAGGCCAATGCTCCACCTACTGAGCCAAACCGGTTAGGGCTGTACCACATCTTCTTTATCCACTTGCCTATTGATGACACTTGGGTAGCTTTCATGTCTTGGATATGGCAAATAATGCTGCAATGAACAAAGGAGTGTATACATCTTTTCCAGTTAGTGTTTTTCGTTTTCTTTAGATAAATAAGTGGAAGTAAAATTGCTGGGTCATAATAATTCTATTTTTAATTTTTTGAGGAACCTCCATGATGTTTTCCACAGTGGCTATACCAGTTTACATTCCCACCATCTTTGCACGAGGATTCCCTTTTCTCCACATCTTTGCCAGAACTTGTTTGTTGTTTGTTGCTATTTTGATGATGGCCATTTTTGCTGCTGTCACTGGCTTTACAGGAACCACTCAGTGTGAGCTGACTTGCTCCCACGCCTGGCTTGCCCTGATGTGGATGGAGAGAGTGGACAGAGGCCGTGGGCTGAGAGAAGGAGGAGGACCATACCCACCCTTCACCAGGAGTGTCCCAGGGAGGGAGTGCCCATGCCACCAAGCTTAGCAGGGACATCTGGAAGATGAGGCCACAGAGCCTTTTCACTGATGCCTGCCTGGTCAGGGGCATGTAAGACCCTGCGTCATCAAGCACAACCACCTACCCTTTATGAAGTTGGATGGGAGGTGCCGCCTGCAGAGAAGTCAACCCAGCAGAGGCACAGCAATCATGGCGACACATGGGGATGTCCTCCACCGCAGCCGGCACTGCGGGTCCTCGGCCCCTCCGATTCAGGTGGGGGCCCTTCCTGACTTCTCTCCTGCCCCCACTTTGCCCCTCCCTGTTCTGACTTGAGGTCTCTGCCACCCACCAGCTCAGCTTTATGGTCACAAAGCACTTTGTCCTGGTTTTCAGAGAAAAAGGAGGAGTCGCCTGGGAGACACACACACTCCTTTAAAACTTAGCACATCCTGACATGTTCCTGGGAAATTTTCTTGAACTCTTACCTTCCTTAGATTTTTCTGCTTTTTAAAAACTCTACTAATGCAAAATTAAAAAAATTATACAATAAATTTGTTTAATTCTCTGTAAAATAAAATGCAAACTCAAGACAATTATAAAAAGAAATAACAATATCCCTCCTCGTGTAGTAAAATAAATGAAACAAAATTACAGGAGGTTTTGGGAAAAATTATGAATGCTTACAATTAATACCTAACTTACAAATTCATATCTCCTTCCATGCTTATCCATAGGCATGCAATTTGCATGTCTTAGTCCCTCAGTAAATACATCTTAATTTTATTTTCAACAGTCTTCCATGTCTAAATAATTACCATTTCTAATTATTGCAAAATATCTCAATAAGTAGGTTTACAATGATTTCTGTAACATTTCCCAAGTCTTTAAATTTCCCATTGTAGTTAAAAGAGCCATAAACATTTTTATTCTTTTATCAAACATTTCTTGATAAAGCATTCAAAGTGGAGTGACAGGGAAGAGAATAGAAGCACTCACACGGCTTTTCTGATTTGAAACGAGAGAAGGATAAACTTGAAGCACCTCCTTCTCCCTCGTCCCTGGGTTGGTGACTGCAGGGGTCCCCACACTTCCTGTGTTTCTTCTCAGAGGCCCGGGCCCGGAGTGTGGGGAGCCCTAACATCGCAGTGTTTATGCGGAGACGACAGGCAGCCGCTGCTGGACCACACGAGACCCAGTGTCCTTATCCTCAGGCTCCCTCAGCCAGAACGTGGGGGACCTCCTCCTCCAGAGTGGCCCTCTCATCTCTCCCTGGGGCCAGCCGACAGCTCCGTGTGGGACTAGCTCTGCTTCACGGACACCCAACTGTTCGAGAAAACACTCACAGTTCATCTTAAAACCAACAGTGGGACAATGTCACCAGGCCTCAGCACAAACACAAGAAGTTGTAAATCAGGGGGCATTTGCCGCTCAGTGTGAGCTGTGAGCGGGCTTCCTGTCTATTGTCCCTGCCCCAGAGATGTTATTGCACAGGGCTGATGGAGACAGCCAGTTGTTCCCACACAGAAAGAAATGGCGGGTCACACAGCAAAGCCACCTTCAGCTTCCATGAGCCACGCCAGCAGAGAGGGTGCTGTTCTGAATCTCCTGCAATGAGTGATTGTAGGTAATTTTTGAAAGAGTAACAACATGGCCTCTTCCACACATATTTTCCCTTCATTGAGAGCCGGCTAAGACTACGGATGAGGGGAGGTAAGCAGGGCAGAACATTTAGGGAGGAGAGGAGAGCAGAGAAGAGAGGAGAGGGTATCCTGGGGACTGAGGTGCTGAGGCCAGAGGCTAGTGTGGAGCTGGGGCCTGTAGGGGTGCAGGGCGGAGTTTGGGGTCATCACCTTGCTGTGGGTCCAGGGGCTCCAGGAACTCTGGGGTTTGGCTCTATTGAGGAAAAGCACCCTCACTCTGCAGGGGCCACCCAGACCCAGGACTATTAGTTTGGAATTCCTGTTTCCAAACCAAAGGGAGGATTCCTAGAGTGTACCAGAAAATAAATGATGTTATTTATAGGTTTCATGTCTAATTGGCAAGTTGTTATGGGAAAAGCTCTTCTTGTTTATCTGATGCCTCCATGTAGACAACATAGGAAGAAGGATAACATTTCAAAGGAGGGTATAAACTCACAGAGCCACGCATACTCACTGCTCATTTACAGGCCTGAGATTTACCTCTGCCGCGTCTCCACTCTGCTTCTGCACCTCTCCTCATCTGGTTCCACTTGGTCCAGGCTCCGCCATCTCGTGACTGCGGCAAAGTCTACTGAAGGATTCAGGGCATTTTATGCACCCAATTCCCCATCTCAGCAGGTCTGAGTGCTGAGCCCGCAGGGTCTGGGGTTAGTAGTCTCTGGTGTACACAGCTCCCGGGGCACCTGATTCCTATCGACTGGACCAGAGACCCATGTGCCAAGGATGGGCTTGGCAATCTGCTTTTTAACTTCTTGTACTCTCCTCATTCCATGGCCCATCATCCATTTGACAGGTACTGACTGAGGCCCACACTGAGGCAGCCACCCTCGGAGGCATGGTGCATGATTACAATGATGGTGGCACAGAGACAACCCACTGGCCATGGAGGGTCCCATCCTGGGGCCCAGCCTGAAGCTGAGGCTCTGCCCTGGCTCCAGTTAGCATGTGCCCTGTAGCCTGTCCTGACTGGAGGTGTGTTTACCACGTGAGCTCAGTGTAGGTGCACGCTCATCTTTCCATGCTGGCTTCAGCCTTATCCCTGGACAGCTGAGAGTCTTGGTCCCCAAACCTAGACACCATGACTCTGGATTCTCATTACTGAGACCACTTCCAAGACACTGCTCCAATGAGCCAATTATAATCTGTGGAGCCTGAGAAAGAAGATACCTGCCAAGAAGGGCTCCCGGTGGCTAACTGGGTTCTAATTAAAGCAAAGCAAAGCAAAGCAAAACAAAACAAAACAAAAAACAAAGCCTAGCAGCTATTTCTACACAGGGTCTTCTCATGAAAACTATACTTCAGGGAGTAGCCGGCACTGAACTGCTTGCCTGCACTGTGTTCCTGCCATCTGAGCTAATCCTTATAAAGGAATTCCTGGAATCCTATTTCAACCAATAGGACTGAGGCTTTCTTCATCCAATCAAAGCTGTGCATCTATATTCCCCCCATCAGCATTTCACTGACCAGTCAGAGCGGCTCCATTCTGACCAATCAGGAAGTGCCTTTTGGACCAACCAAATTTTGAGGACTTGGAGCCCTCGTTTGCATGAGGGTGAACCAATCAGGGGTCAGGGGCAGGGACTTCAACACTAATAAAAGAGAAAAATGGTAATTGGCGTATGACGATACCCTTTTCATTGGCTAATCAGGGCTATATGCAAATTAACTGCCAACTAAGATTGGCAGTTAACTGCCAACTAAGATTGGCAGTTAACTGCCAACTAAGATTGGCAGTTAACTGTCAACAAGATGGCGGTTAATTTGCATATGTAGGCACAATGCAGGGAGGCAAAAGGGAAAGCAGGAAGAAGCCCCCTGCCACTGACAGTGATCGGAAACCCAGCCATCGGAAATACAAGCCCCCCAGCCATGATCAGAGAATCAGGTGCCTTTGCTGCCCTGGCCAGTGATAGCAGGAAGTAGGGGTGGAGGTAGCGATGGGAGCTGGGCACGGTCGAAGCTGGCAGTCCCAGGAGCTAGGGGCCCCTTGCCTGGGCCTAAAGCGGAGCCCATGATCGCGGGACCGCTGCAGCTGTGGGTCCCCGCTGCCCGGGCCAAACGCCTCAGCCAGAGGCATCCTGCAGGGGCAGGGGCGGAGCCCGCGCAATCGCGGCGCCCCCCCGCTGCCACTGCAGGTCCCCGCTGCTCGGGCCAGACGCCTAGGCCAGAGGCGTCAGGCCTGTGCAAGGGGCCGATCCTGCAATTGGAGGGTGATGGGGGTCAAAGCCTGAGGGCTCCCAGTATGTGAGAGGAGGCAGGCTGGGCTGAGGGACACTCCCCCCCACCCACACACCCAGTGCACGAATTTCATGCACCGGGCCCCTAGTCTCTCTATATAAGTCAGTTTCTCTCTGGTTCTGGGAGCATACTTTTTCTGTCCACTGAAGATTGCAGATTCTGTTTCCCTGGTTGAAGCTACTCACCAGAGCAGGGCAGAGCAAAGCAAAGCTGTCTGGCTAGAAAGGGGACTCACCCTAGAGCCACTGTGCCTCAGGGATAACTCACATATCATAATTGAGCTCTTTGCACTGAATAAAGTTTCCTTTTTCGCCACACCCCAAATTGGGAATTCCTGTTGGCCTTAAATTGGTGTGGAGGGCCATCAGCCTGCTTCTCCCTCAGAAGATGCATCTCAGCTGCTTGACTCTCCCTGCCCATCAGCCTCTGCTGTCAGGCCAGTTCCCTGGCATCTGCCCCATTCAAGATGGGAAGTCTTAGGGTCCAGCCTCTGATCTCCACTTTTTCTCTCCTGTCCCATTTTGAGGAGCAACAAACTCTAACATCTGAAGCTTAAATTAGGACACAAAAGATGATATATTTTTTTTTCACCTTACCTGTGAGATTAATGTGAAATTATGATTCTAATTAATTCACAGTCATTTGGGTGAAGATCCCAACAGAGAAGTTTAGAAGCAGAGATAATATTGATTCTTTTGCAAGATACATTATCGAGAATTTTTGAAATGAAAGATTCTTACATGAAAGAATTGTTAAGGTGCTTGCCTTTAAAATATAATACATATTAGGAAGTAATGACATAATACGCAGTTTAGAGCAACTAGTTAATTTGGTAGAATCATTTTGTCAGAATTTATAGGAAAGTAATGCTTTAAATCTTTTTAAGTGATCAAAACACTTCAAAATATCTGAGAAACATCCAGCTGTGTGGAGATTGCTGTAAGAAATTAGGCTCACCCCATTTTTTTCCCTCCATTACTCATGTGGGCACGCACACACACACCATTGTGCTCACTCGCGTCTTGAGAGCGCTATTAAAAACGTAAGTAGAAATAAATTATATAATAGCTATTACTGTCAAATGTCACACTTCTTTTGTCAGTCCTACAAGGTCAAATACACTTTTCCCTGTGGTTACCAACCCTCTTTCAGGCAGATAGAAATATAGAAACTTACTAATAGAATTTCTACTTCTTCTTATTCCAACTTCACAGGTTTTGCTGATTTCCATGGGAACATCCAACAGTCAGATTTCTGCCAGATCATATGCCTCGGAGAGGTAACTGTTCCTTCTGCCACCGATTTATGCAATTGATTTACTGGAAAGATGCGGCTCCACTAAAGTGTGCTGGGGAGTTGGAGTCCCCATGGTGACCACTCGGATGCAGAGATCGCTGTGTGGTCCCAACATCATCTCAGCTCCACATTCTGCATTTCTTCCCATGGCACTGCCCGCCCCTCCCAGGCCCGTCCAGCGGGCACTTCCTGCTCAACTGATTACGATGCACATTGTTTATATCAATATCACATTGCAGCGGTGAGTCAGCGGGTTCCTCCTCAAATTAAGAACAGACCCAGTACCTGTTTCTTCAAAGAGCAAGACCCTGACCATGTGGATCAGCATTGTGTTCCCCTTCAATTTTTAAACGACTCCTCAAGTCAGACGCTGCCTTCAAAGCCTTTGTTGTTGGCTGACGAACGCTGCGCTGGACGACAGAAAGCTTTGTTACTGTCTCACTCATAACTTATAAACAAATTCAGTGATGAGAAATTTTTGTTGAACACATGGATGCCAGATATTTGAAGGGTTCTTAGGGATCCTGCCCGGGAACTCTTGCTGTGCTCAATGTGAATGTCAGCTCTGTGTGACAATTGGAGCTGGACCGCACTCTGAAAGTGGGTTTGGCAAGGCCCTGTGACTCTCTGCCAGCACGCATGCTTCATGGATGGCAGAGAATTGCTCTCTGCTCCGGTGTTCATCCTCTTCAGTTAGTCACCCTGCTGTAGTCCAACCCCTCCCCGGTGGAAAGTTACACATCATCTATAAACCATCTCACTGACTCTTAAGCTTGTCTGAAATTCGTTAATCACAATCGACAAAAACAATGGAACTTGCTTTGTGGTCAAAACTCTTGGACAAATACTGAGAATTTGAGAAAGTAAGTACCATTTATAGGGGTATGTCTCCTCCTTGTCCACACTTCCGCCTTTACTTGGCTATTTCCTGTCAGTCACACTGTTCAGATCACATGTTGGTGTCTGGGATGCACTGTTTTTGGGGAGATTGCCCCTTTAAAGGCTAGATAACAAAGGTGGCTGTCTATACACTATGAACTTGGGGAGGCCCTAATTACTTACGCACCCAAATATCTCTCATTTGCCTGCTAAGTTATTAAATTTCACTGCCGTAGATAAAGTCATTATTCCAGAAGACCCTACTTAAGAACAGAACTACTAATTAGGAGGACTGATAAATTATCCCATGAGTATCTATTATTACATTAGCATGAAATAGCCCTGAGGTAATGAGACCTTACAATATGGTTTTGCTATGGCTTTATGATGATTATAACAGAATATAAAAGTTTATGTCCATTGTCTTCTTGAGATTAAAAAAATTACAATGTGTCATTTAGAAATTGTGTTTGGCTGTATTAGAATAGTAGGGACCCCAAACAACCATGATTTACATAAATTAGGATTTGTTTATTTGGGAATAAGCAGTTCAAGCCTGGTGTGGTAGGTCCGGGATATCACAGGCTCCTTTTATTTTTCTCTTCTGCCATCCTTACCACATGCCTGCTCTCCATCCTTAAAGTTGTCTCATGTTCACAAGATGGCTGCTGGTTTCTAGCCATCATTGTCACATCCCAGTTTAGAAGAGGAAGATGGAGAGTAAGTAAAAAAAGGGACAACCACCCATTGAGTACTTTTCTAGAAATTCTACCCAATGACTGCAAGTTATATTTTATTGGAAATTCTTATCTAGATGCAAGAGAGGCCAGAAATAAAATATTAGCCTGGGCATATTGCCATGCCAAATAAAACCAGGAAAGGAAAAGGAAATGGATGTCTGCTGAGCAATGAGCATTTTCTGCCACAACAGACAAGTACAGATCAGCCAAATGAATCTGCAAATGCTCATTCGGATTGGGGGACCATCGCCTGGAGAGCAGAAGTGGATCCAACTCTAACCAAGTGGAATATAGAGACAAACACAGAGGCTCCTGCTTGAGTGGGAAGGGGAGCCCTCGCTGCCTCTGGAACCTCAGAGTAGCCCTCTTGTCCTACCTAAGGTCATAGGGGAGGTATAGCTAACACAGTAATACTCCCCTTCAGCAGAAAACTGCATGAGGACACCATGGAGGTCAGTTTTGTGCAATGTTGGAAAGCATTGGGATCCATCTGCACCCTGAGTGGGTGCTGGGAGCTCTGTCGTATAGTTATGTGCATTATTATTCTTGCTCCTGAATCCTCTCATTTGTGACTATCACTGTAGTTTATAAATCTACAGGTAAAATACCCATGTGGTTCATCTCACCTGTCTACATTGCAGAGCCCACCTTATTGCCCAGCTCACCTGTCTACACTGCTGAGCTCCCTATACTGCCCAGTAGCTCATCCTGATACAGGGATGAGGTGGTGCCTATGACCATGACAGGGACTCTGGACTGTGGACCAGCTCCCGGGGACCTAGGGCCTCTGGGACCATCCAGGTAATCCCTACCATTTTCTTCCACAAAGGTGAGTGGTGACGAAGAGCTGGGGAAGCAGGAAGTGTGGAAACTTGGCAAGTTACTCGACCAAGTCACAATCCTGGGGCAGCTAGGGGGTGGTGCTGAGGGCGGGTGGGCCCTGGGATGGGTGATGATGGGAGTAAAGATGAAGGAGAGGGTGCTGGACATGTGGGAAGGCGCTTGGTAGCCCGAGGGGGACTGGCCTGCAGTCTGGGACCTCGGCCTCTGTGGATGGCTCAGTCTCCGGTCGAGAACTGTGGTTCTGTGGGAACTGCACTTGACTGGGATCCGATCCACAAGTCCGAGTTGTGAGAACCATCTCAGTGACTTCACAGAGTGCCCTCTGCTCAGGGACCAGGGTGACAGCTGTCCTGAGCTCAAATGAATCTGCTCTCCTCCCCTCCCCCGACTAAACAAACCTGGTTTCCTTCTAGTCCATATATCATGCTTTATAGCACATGACGTGATTAAAAAGAGAGCGAGCCGTGCGCTGCAGGAACCCTCTGTGTGGTCTCGTAAAATATTAATGGATGCAGAAAGGAGATGGGAGTCCCCGTGCTCCCGCGTGCCCGGGCCTGGCTGGTGGTGTTTGCTGTGGCCCGATTTCAGCCCGGGCTGCCCTGTGCTCAGCGGACAGGGCCAGTGTGTGCTGGGGAACTGCTCCTGTGTCAGCACCAGCAGGGAAGCAGCTGGAAGTCCCTGCGAAGTTGAAAATGCTCTTGCCTGAGTCACTCCTGTACTTTCTGATGGAGACTGCAGGGGCTGGGGGTTAATGGGCACTTTGCAGCATTGAAGGAGGCAGTGGATGTGCTGGGGACACTTGGGAGGGACACCTGGGGTCACTGCAGCCTGAGTCCACTTAGGATCCCCCCAGGAATACCTCTGGGCGGTCTCGTCCTCAAGGTCAGAGGATTCTGGAGCCCATGGCCCTCGGTCAACTTCACTCTGTTCTTTACCTGCTCGTCTAGGCCTGCGCGGTGTCAGGACATGACGGTCCCTGGTGAACAAGGACATGCCACTCTGCATTGACCCGGATCCCCCTCCTGTCGCGTCCCTCTTGGGCTCTGTCTCAGCAGCAGCTCCGGCTGGTCACCTGCTTTTCTTTGCAAACGGCTCTCCCATATTCCAGGCCCAGCCGTGGCTCTCCGGAACGTTCCTTCTAAATAAGGCAACGTTTTAGGAAAGAATGCATTTCTGACACTCCACAGAGATTTCCAACATTTAGAAAAATTTCCAAACTAAAAAACCTCCCGGGAACGTGGTGCTTGGAGAAGCCACCTGAACCTCGCGGAATGGAGAGCCGGCCGTAACCACCGGGATTTAGAGCTGGACTGCGCTTCGAGTAAGGAATACCGACATGTTAGTGAAACGTTCATGGGCAAAGTCACCGTCCAAAGTGGTTATTGAACATCGTGCAAGACAGCCAATTGTGGACGTGAGGTCTTTCTTATGTTCCGTGGCGGCCGCGGCCACGTCGGCCCTTCTGCAGCCATTTGTGGGAAGGCGAGTGATGAGAGATTGGCGACTTAAACACTTCATCAATCAATGCTTTCGCCAACTCGGCCCGGGGAGTGCTGGGAAATTCGAGCCATCCATCTTACCCCATCACCTGCTCGCCACGCTCTTCAGGTATTTCCAATTTCCCCGTCATTTGCTCCGTTTGTCTGGTCCAGGGCCGCCGGGCCTGCGGAGAAGGGCTGCCAGGGCCCTCGATAGCTGGGTCCTCAGAGCGCCCACTGGGACGGAGCCCCCTGCCAGGGACAGAAATGTCACTGCCCCAAAGTCTTCTCCAAGGAACCCTCTAACCCCCACCCCCCAAAAGACACCTTTGCTCACCCAACTATAAAAGTCAGCACTTACAAAGGAGCTAATAAATCGGGCAATTTAAACAGGGCAGGGTCGGGTGGGCTGGTGTGGATTCTGAGATGAAAGGAAAACATAAAACCACCATGCCGGGCCTTTATTCTTCGGTTTCTGGACCCAGGACACAGCCTTGGTTTTCCAGGCTTCCTCTTTCCTCACCAAAAATCTGCCGTCAGCATCTCACAGGGTAATTTCTGGCAAAATGTAGTAAGAGGGACAAGTCTGGTGATGGTGGAAGGTGCACATCTTGTTGATGTCATGGAGAGTGGGGCATACGGTCGGAGGCAGGTGTGTGGGCACTTCCTGCAGCCCCTCCATTCAGCAATTCCGGTTGCCCTGTGCATTTCTAGGGAGACTCTCAGATACAGATGTTTGAGTGTGAAAGAAAGAGAGGAAACCCTGAAGAGAGAGGACATGTGGGAGAAAGGTGCTTTCAGAGATGGACCATCACTACTTCATTCAGCAGGTGTTTGCTGGGCCTTCCTCGCATCAAGCACTGTGCGGGTGCTGCCCATAGAGCTGCAGGGCAGACACCTTCCTGCAGGTGATGTGATGCTGGCGGGGACCACGGTGGGCAGCTGCTGCGGGGCCCTGGGTGCAGATGTGAGCTCTGTGCATCACAGGGACTGTGTCCATGTTTGCTGGTTATAACTGGTAAGTTACAACTCGGTGACTTCAACGTGGTCACCCACTGGTGTGTGTGGCTGTGGCCATACTGATATTTAGGGAAGGATTAGCATAAATGACATTTCCCAGCAGGGTCATTTTTCCTGCATTGATTTTACCCAGTTTGTGATAGTTACAATATGATGATGATTAATAACACACATTTGTTTAAAGTGCTGCCCAGCTTTAATATTCATTGTGTGGCTTGACCCTGGCCATCCTTGGGGGCAATGGGAAGGGGATCTCTGAGGGCACGCTCGGCCAGGAGTGCAGACCCGGACGGGAATCCAGGCCCCACTGCTCAGTCTCATGGCTCCCCATCAAATTGCAAACACCCACACGCCTAAGTGTTCTGATTTAATTGGAGGTGCAAATGTATACTCCCCATGTGTCCGTGACAGTGATCACAGTGCTGGTGGCAGCCGGGTACACCCAACGCCCCATGGCCTTCGCTGAGGTCCTTAGTCTTGCTGAACTTGCTTCTCCAGCTTCCTGTGGTTGCTATGGTGATGGATGCACAGAGCAGAAAATGCCCTTTGCCCAGACTGAACACAACTTTTGGATACAGTATATGGGGAGAAATACAATGCTCCAAGTTTTTTGAAAGCAGCGAGGTAGATGTAAGTGCAAGATGTGGTGGCATCACCATCAGTTCTTTACATCCTAACACTCAGATGGGCACCATGTGAAGTCATCCCACCGGGAGGCCCTGCGGGTGCAGAGCTCATGGACCATGAGTGTGTCATGGTATCCTCCTGTGACCGGGGCCCCTCACGGTCCCTCCAATGTTAAAACCACATCACAATGCATCTATCTGGCACGACGGCGGCTTCCACCGCAGGGGAAGCCTCCACGGTAGCGTTTCAGTGCTCACGGTGTCTCACCCTCTCGACAATCGCTGCATGAGTCTAGGTTTATTTAATAGTCTCAGGAAACCCTGGGACCAGGTGGAAGGGGCTGGTTTTCTGCTGCTGTGAATACAGACAAATATACAAGCTGAACCCCTCCCCAACACTGTGGAGGCCTCACAGAGGTGCGTCCCGGAGACCCAGCGCCAGTCATCCCTGTGGCAGCGTGGCCCCCAGGTCAGCTCTATTTATGTCACTGCTTCCTCCTCTCTTTTGTGTCCTGCACTTCTTGGCCGTTCAGCCCCAATCCCCTGTTTACTGCGAGATCTGGCCCGCCACGCGACTGCTGCAGCTTCCTGTGTGACATGCACCAAATCCTGTAGTGGTTGGAATTCCAGTCCTGCCGTGGCCCCCACGGTCCCCCAGAAGAACTCCATCCCACAGCACATTGATGATCTTTACCCCTGGCCTTCGTCCCCTCCTTCACTGTGTCCTGCCACGTGCCCTGCCACGTGCTCCAAGCACACAGTACCCACACTGAGTGGCCATGGCTCCTTGAAAGGGCGTGTCCTTTCACATTCTTGACCTATAAACCTTTCACACTTCACCCTCGAGACTGGCCAGGTCTCTTCTCTTAGAGACCGTCTCTGGCTGCAGCTTGCCTTATCTTTGCTCAGTTTCCCCGTCGTGAATCCCATCGCAGCCCCATTGACACCTGGGGATCTTGTTACCATTGGAGTGCTTCAATCACCAAACTGAAAAGGCTCTGTGTGATCTCGAGTCCAGTGTCTGGGGCTAAAATCCATCCCCGCACTCATGGCCCTCAGAGCTCACATAAGCTCTGACCATCATATGGGTGCTTTCTTTTAATTCCACTACTGGTCCTCGTCCTAATCATCCCATCCTGGCTTCTCCCCATCCCTTTACATCTGCTTGTTCTCCCTCCCACATCACATGCTGTCCTCACACTGACCTCAGCTCCAGAACCTTTGGTGACTCCCTGCTGCCACAAGTAACGTGGGCTAGGATCTGAGGGAGCCCATGGCCTGCCTCAGCCTGTTCACCAGCATTTACCCCTCATTATTCCCCAGTTAAAGTCATTCATGCTCACTAAGCCGTGCTCACCTGTCCCCAGCCCGCCGGACAAGTTCCTTATAGTCACAGGCAGAGGCAGCCACAGATACAGTCGAAATCCAAGACGACGAGTTTCCTGGAGGAAGTGGTGTCCAAGTGAACAGTCTCACTTGCAGCCTACAAATTCTTGCTAATTAAAGGCTAGGTGATCTTGTTGATGGACTGATGAGAAAACAGAGGTGGGCAGAGGTTGCGGGTGGAGCTAAGACCCATTCTCAGAGGCCCCACTGTGGACAACTGTAGGAGGTCAAAGAGCCAGGCTTCTTGCCAGCTGTCCAGCCACTTAGCGAACAGCCATGGAGGCATACATTGGGCTTCGGTGATATTTTTCTTACTGTTTAAGCGGTGTAGATTCAGGACCTGCGGTGTGCTAGAGACAGCACCTGTAGGTGTTCCAGAGCCAACTGTGTGCGTGTTCAGTGACATCACGTTTATACCCCAATCGGCCATGGTGGGTGAATTTACACCATGGAAATGGGCAAAAACTGGAAATCAGGGCTGTGTGTGTGTGTGTGTGTGAGCATGTATGAGTGTGTGCACTACTGGAGGGCTAGTTTTTGGCCATTTTTCAGCGCACTAGGGGTCAAGATTTTATGTTAGATGCAGGAAAAAAGATCCCGACTGATAATGTCCAAGCGATTAGCAAGATGTCAATTAACAGACACAACCACCAGCTTCTCATGAAAAAATTTATCTCCTGATTATCACCCTCAAGAAGGTGGCCACCCACAGCTATACAGCAATTCCACCCCTACACTTCCCATTTCTCTTGGAATTTCATTTCTTACAAAGTGTGTTTCCCACAAAAGTAGCAGCAGAATTGAGCCACCAGTCCTTGTCACTTATTAAACCTCACCTAGTCACACTGAAGATGAAATATCTTATCTTGTAGATGAAGAAACTCAACTGTGGGCAGTGAGATGGACTCTAATACACATGTCTCACCGGAGCTGCTGTTACAAGAAGCCATTTTCAGGAACTAATTACCCCGTTGTTTTTTTTCCACTCTCCTGGGCCAATTGAATATTTTCGCTAGCAAATTTCCCGAAATAATCCCTTCTCAAAATATTATCCTCTTTATATTTTAGAAAAGTTACAGTAAGTGACAAAATATTGACATTTGAAAAAAAATGCACACTTTCAATGTTAGTGTTCATGATTGCTTCATTTTTTGCCAGTATTCACCAGCCAACAGTGAAACTGCTAATTTTAACAGTTAAATTTATAGTTTTAAACCGTTTTTATGATGCCCAGCCACATCAACTTGACAAGTCTACTGTTAAAATAATTGTTTAAACACTACATTTATACTCGAAACATTCTTTGAAATGAGGAAAGAAGTGTGCCCCTCATTCAGAGCACCTCAAGAATATCAGGGAGAAATAAGGATGAAATAATGTCCCAGAGTGAATTACGGGGTCTCTGCTGATGCAGAGAGATTCCTAACGTCCTAACATTAGGACGGATGCTTTTGTACCTTGATGGCCAATTGCACATGAACTTAATGTTCAATTACATTTTTCCAATTGATAAAATTATATAATTTCTTTAAGTTCTTACATGGTTTACACTCAGCTGGATTGCACGCCAGCTTAGGTGACCTCCTTACATCAGAATTCAGGGCCCAGGAACCCTGAGGTGGGAGAGGATTGGGGGTGTTTTTTACCCCCTTCTCAGTGGTCAGTCCCTTTCACGAGTCTCTATTAGGCGCTGAGTCTAAGCCAGGCCTAGTGCGTAAAGGCCTAGCGTGTAAAGATCACGTGAAAGACCCGCGGCGGAGGAGTGAGGTCACTGAGGACATGAGTCAGGAGTGTGAGGGGACCTGTTATCCCCACATGGAGGTGAAGATCACTGCAAAGGAAGGGACACACTGACAGGAGAGAGGAGTGCAAAACAGCAATGACAGTTTCCAAGGTTTCCAGTGGGCAAAACTAGAGACTTTTCTAAATAAAAGTAAGTTTGCTAGGGCGAGCCGTTGATTTTTATTGATTTTTTCACATTGAAAAGAGGGAAAATAATCTTTGAGTGATCAGCGGTTTTGGGGGACAATTTGGGGATGGTCATTGAATCGATGTGTTCCATAGCACATAGCTGGTCACAGCAGTCCTCAGGACATGAGCATCCCTTTCAGACAGTGTGTCTCCAGCTGGGTCCAGCTTCCTGTTAAAAACCAACCAACCAACCAACCAACCAACCAACCAACCAGAACGCCGTACGTGCCTAGCCATAGGTGCACCTGTCTGTGCGGATGTGAGCGTGCTCCAACTGCTGCTCTCACACCTGGGCTGTCCTCCAGAGAAAATGGGAGATAGGACCATCCCTGCCACTCGGGCTGCCTTCTGGGAGAGCCTGTGACCAGAGAACTCACACTTTCCTTAAGACCCACTCCACCCTCTCCTGCGATGCTCCTCTACGGTCTTCTTGACAGACAGTCCTCATCCTGGATTGTTCTCCTCAAGTCTTCCACCCCTGACCATGGTGGTCCCGCCCAGGACAGGGACTGGGTGTGGGTTCTTCCAGCTGACAGAGCTCACAGGGTCCACATGATGGTTGACAGAAAGGACACGGTCCCTGGGGACACAGCTCTGCAGAGTTTCACTGAGGAGCTTCGAGGAGACATTAAGAGGGTTCTCCACACCAACCTGCTCTTTTCCCTGATAACCATGAAATCTGTGCCGGGACCATACACTCACACTCAGGACCCCAACCTGACAACCTCCAGTAACCTGGTAGGAGCCAGAGCAAACTTCCTCACATCAACTTAGCTTCCAAACAGGCCAGCACACCCAGGTCCTCTCAGCATGGAGCTGCCCGTCAACTTCTCACGGCTGACAGACCTGTTTACTGTCACAGTGCTTCCCTGTGTGAAATCCACAGATAAACTCACACCCAATTGGTGGGTCTATTTTTTAAAAAGTATTGGATCATTATAAACTTTTAAATTCAAGTTGAAACAAAGCAACTCACTAAATATTCCAATGTGCCCACCTGTTCCAATTAGTCACCACAATGGGGTTGCCTCTCCAGCGGTTTTCATTCTCTCCTTTTCCAGGTATTGTTTTGCTTTGACAATAGATGCAAGTTAATAAAACCCAATTAAAGACAAGGGGAGCGGTTTGTGATGGCTCAGAAGGAATACCTGCTCATGAATAATTAGCAGGAAGAGCATGAAGGTTTGGGAAAGAATTTCAAGATGCATTTGCAGCGCCGATGTCTTGATGGGCTCATCTGACAGCCCTAACTACACTGCCGGCCATGGTCTGATCACAGTTTGAAATAAGAGCTTAAATATGTCCATGGAAAGATTTAAATGAAAATATTAGCCTATATTTATATTTTGCTTCACAGTCTTGCCAACGTGGTTCAGATTTCTCAACTAACAAACGGTTGCTAACCTGTCTTCCTGGGGACCAGGCTGACCCCTTCTCTGTCCCTCTTCTGCATCCATGGGCATCCCCCCTAGAACACCTGGTTGGTAACGAGCCAATTAGCCCAAACAATGGAGTCGGCTGGAGGGTGTAGACTCAGTGGGAAGAATAGGTTCAGGGTTTTGATAATTTCAAACAGACCCATGCACAGCGCTGTTCTGAGAAGACGCTTGCCGCAAACACTCACAGAACTAATTGACCAATTAAAAAATATCCAGGAAGAGCGGGTGCTTGATCTAAAGCTTTCTGACGAGGTTGCTCTGCTCTCTTTTCTTTAATAAGTTTCCAAACATATGTTGCCCACACGGGACGAAGCCATCGCGGGTCTCCCGAAATGTCTTCCCCGCACAGGTTGGCTCCCACGCATGTGTCGGCAGAACAAACAGAGGATTCCGTTTCCACTCCTCTCGCTACGGGCCCCAGATAGCTGGTTACTTCATCAGAACAACCACATTGTCAAATACACTGTTTTTCAATATACACCGTCATCTTACGAGCTATTTCATCCGGGGTCACCCAGGTGGCCCTCTGATGCGAGGGCCCTGCCCCTGCTAAGTGGCCTCAGGTATCCCACACACAGAGGTCCACCTTCTCAGCCAGTTGTCTTAATCCTACTCAAGTGGTTAGAGCTCCCAGCACCGCAGGTGAGACAACAGAGGTTCCAGGACACGTGTCAGGATCTTCAGGTTAGAGGCGACTCTCAGGGCCTGACTGATACCTTTTGAAGGCTTTCCTCCATCTTGTTCTGCACGGCCTCTTCTTCCCAGGCTGGGGGTTGGGAGCTGCCCAGGGGACCTCTGGGCAGGTCCTGGCTTTCTCACACTGTGGTTGTCACCTGTAGTGGACAGAATGGCTGAAGGCCGTGGCTGGCCTCCACACGATCTTGCCACCTCTGTGCAGATCAGAGGAACACCTAGGCTCACCTCCATACTCACAGAGATGCCCTTCGCACCCTTACAGAGATGCTGGTGGAGGGTCTTACCTTCAATTTGTATAAAGCACAGTATCTGAGAAGCGCAACACAGTGAGGCAGAGTAAGAGGAGGTGTGCCTGGAATTCACGCCCACCCATGTTGTATTTTTACGGTATAGAACAGGGCAGCATGGGGTGAATTCGCAGACCTGCACAAACATCACCATTGTCTGAAGCCCATCCATAGTCATCAATCACCCCAAAGCCTCTCAAAGTTACTCCCCACTCTGATACCTTAAAATTACCTTTTCCTCCTGAAACTTTGCTTATTAATGCTAACAGTTTTCTTTCTTACACGATGCCTTTTACTTATTTATTTTCTTGTCTAAATGCCCTGGTTAGAATCTCTAGTACAACCTTGAACAGAGGTGGTGAGCGCTCCTGAAACATTGAAGATGATCTCAGCTGGGGGTTTGTTGTAGCTGCCTTTTCTAAGTTGAGAAAATTCCCTCCTAGTTCCAGTTTTTTTGCGATTTCCCCCCCTATGAAGTGGTGCTAGATTTTCTCAGATGTTTTCTGTGTTTGTTGAGGTAGTCTCAGGTGCTTTGATCTTCATTCTATTAATATAGTATATATATTTCATTGATTTCTGTGTTGAACCATCCTTGCATTGTTAGTAATGTTCTGGATGGACACTTTTTCAGGGAGTAGATTATGACATATCTTCTGTAGCTTCTTCTCCCTCTCCATTTAACCCACTAGTCAAGTGCAGTCAGCAAAACAGAGATTACCCATGAGCAAATATGTACTATTTTGGAAAACAGGTTGTTTTTGATTGTTTTAGTATATGTGCTGCCGAAGCGAGCACTGATTTTGATTGTTGAGAAGTATTTGAAATTTTTGTTGAGGCTTTGGTTCTGTTTTTTTTTTTTTTAATACTCTGTAGCTAATTCTTTATTCATAAGTGAATACTAAGTAACTAATAGACTCTAGTACTAATAATGACAATAACAGCCAGCATGTATCAAACACTTAAATTCCCTTCATAACACCCAATGTATTAGTTACTTATTATTAGCAATTTCATCGTACAGATAGGAAACTAAGTCTTAGAAGGGCTTCTTAATGTACAAAAAATATATACAACTTTCTGATGTCACTGCCAAGACTTGACCAAGCCTAGGCTCTAACCATTATGTAGGATGCCCCATGCATTTCTTTACTATAACTATATGGTACTTACATTAAAATTACACATTACGCTCATTATGTGCATTATGAATTTTAATTGCTCACGGTTAATTAAAATTTCCAGGTCAACCAGAGATTCCCTTTGTAATTTAGGAGCAAATTCTTTCTTGTTGCACAAAACTGAACTGACTTAGGAATGAAAATCTGATTTTTTTTCAAATTTCTTTATTGATTAAGGTATTACATATGTGTCCTTATCCTCCCATGAGGTTCAAAGGTTTATGGAATTTTAAATTTATTAAGGAAATCAGTCACTCTGAAGTCATGATTTTAATGTTGAGTTGACTTTTCCCTGAAAGCATGTGTAAGGACTTTTCTGATTCTCACAGTATAGACTTAATATGACTATATTAGTTAGGGTGCTTTTGTTGGCTGGTAATAGAAAAAGCAAACTCTAACTGGTTGAAGCAATGAGGGAGAAATCTTGGCTCCTGGGACTTGCACGGTGCATTGATAACCTCAGTCCTAGCTGTGGTTTCTCAGGGCTGCAGCCCCGTTCATCCCAATCCTCTGTTCCACCAGGCCTGCGTGTGTTTGCTTTTCCCCCAGATGGCCTCTGAGCCACGCCAATCCCTGACCCATCACTGAGAAAAGGGGCTGGGATGACCCTGATGAGGGCCAGCTCTGGGAAGCGGATGGAGTCGATCCCACTCAAACCCACAGCAGCCTCACCAGCAGCCATCACGTGCCAACTCTGGACAATCGGATCAGCTTCCACGGGAAGCTCTGACCATTCCCCTGTCTCACCACAGTGACGATCTGGCCCATTGCGTCCAGGCGTCCTCTTCACGCCGCCATTGCTCTTCCTGGCAGCATACTCAGGTTCTTGGTGGTTACGTGGCGGATTTCAATTTAGGAGATTCATTCTCTCGTCCTAAAATATCACAAGTCAATGATCCCTTTTGTACCAACACTCTTCAAATTGAGGTACAAAATTCTTTCTTTGTTTTTCTTTGTCATTATGGTCAAAACAAACTTCTGTGATCCAGTCTTTGTACACTTATTGGCTTATTTATCAAAATGACCATATGCACAGGGGTTATGGGATTATGGGATTCTTTGTCAGAAAGGGTTGCCTTTGCAGCGTGGTTCTGAGGCTCACAGGGAGGTCGTGGATGCAGGGGAACTGGGTGAGTTTCGGTCCAGCTGGCCTCTTAGCTTCAGCTGCCCCTCAGGGCCTTTGCCCACGGAGGGTGCTGAGGTAGATTTGCTCTGATATCCAGGGTCTGGTGGGGCGTCCTTAGGCAACACGTGGCAAGGAACAGAGCTTTGTCATCTTCCCATCTTGGGCCAGGGTCGGACCAGGGGCCCCAAGTTCACGCCATTCCCTCTGTTCCTGCTCTCCATCTCATCACAGGCCAGCAGCTTAGCAGCCTCCCTTTTAAATTGGCTGGGAAGGCCGGCGAGCTTTACAACTCAAACAATCAATTCCAAACTGCCAAACCCAATCAGGCCGGATGCGGAGTGACCTTTAAATTGAGTGTGAAATTGGGAGATGGCTCCCCGTCCTGCCCTCCAGGGTGTGGGGAGCCATCACTTCCTTTTCCAAGTGGGGACCGGGAGAAGGGTGCTGATCCCACAGAATGTTGTGCTCCCCACACTGGGTGCTGGTCCAGGGGGCGTAGGGCCCAGGCCATCTGGCCCCATAGGCATGCCTGTGATGTCCAGACACTGTGACTTTATGCTCTTGTAAACGCACATTGTGTCTCTCACAGGGTCTGACTTTAATTTGGGTAATATTCCTGTTAATAATAACATCTAATTACAACATCCATTAAAAGTTAGTAACATTAATTTAACAGGGAGAAAACCTAATAGAGTTCTGAGAGTGATATTGGCATTTTTCCATTAAATTAATGTTACAAACTTTTAACAGGATGTCTTAAATAGGCATCGTTAGTGTTGCGAATATTAAACAAATTAAACTCAGGCCTGTAATATGAGGTGGGAGCCCATTTATGAATCCGAGGAAAGGTGTCTGTTGGGCTCTTTCAACCACGTAAAATATTCGGCAGGAAGCTGCGCGACTGGGCAGGCGCCTGCACCCAGGACTCTGGGAAATTCTGCCAGGCAAGACCCCACCCCTTGGGCCTGCAGCTCATGGTTTTGTGTCTGCCCAGTGCGAAGGGCTGGAGGATGTCACAGTGCCACCTTTGCATCCTCAGACTCCTCTCTGACACCCACCCTTTCCCCCAGTTTTGTTTCCTGGGTCCCCTGAAATGACAAGGTCCCTGGTAAAAGCTGTGTCCCCTCTGTTTTCCCGCTGTGCTGTCGGCCTGGTGTGATGAGCCCAGAATGGCTGTTTAGAAACCCAGCGGGTCTGGAAGGCATCACTCACATGTGCGGGCTGTGGACTCAACATCTAGTGGAGGTGACTCCTCGCGATGCAGCACGCGGCCTGGTCCGGGAGGTCAGTGCTGTGCTCAGGGACACGGCGCCTGCGTGTCCTCCGGGACAGGGGCTGCAGATTTTGATGCCTCCCCTACCGAGTATTAGAACACGGATTCTGTTTGACGTTTATGAAGCGCAGAGACTTGTGACTGGGATACAGTGTCGCTGAGACTGCCCCCAAAAGCGCATGGAGCATATGTGCTGAAAAGGAGCCTATCAGATGCCCGTAAAAGTGGGGACAAGGATCACGCCGTGGAAAGGAGCCCAGACACTGGAGATGGGAGCAGGATGTGAGGATGTAGGGCGAGGGAGATGGTGCCCTTTCCGAGGTGCGAGGGCTCGTCCCCCTCTCCTTGTGGTTAATGTCTTCTCTCCTTTAGGTTCCAGAGTCACAGGCTCTGGGAGGGACAGAAAGGTCCTGTGCTCAGTCAGTGACAGCTCTGGCCACTGGAGTAGCTGGGATGAGCTTTGGAGCTGGACACGCCTGGGTTAATGCCGTTTCTCTTCCTCAGGAGATGGATAATTGGGAGCAAGGTATTTAAACACTCAGAGCCTCAGTTTTCTCATCTGTAAATGGGGAAGGTGTCACTCAGAAGTATTTTGTGGAGAAAAGTCCAGCTGTACTAATTACCATGGGCACTGCTGCAGGTCACCCCTCCAGGTGGGTCCGTGTGGCAGTGGTGGCCAGCGATGGGTAGGTGGTGTGATCCGCTGTAATAACGTCACGTAGAGGGGTGGGAGCAGGGTCAGCTTTCCCCTCTCCCAGATACACCCTTGCTGTGGGCCAAGGTGTCAGCTTCCGAGGGGAGCGATTCCCAGGAGAGGTGGTTCGCAGGAGAACCTGGCATGGAGCTGCCGCCATCGAGGATTAATACCTGTAGCTCTCGGTTACGAGGGGAGGGTGTGAACATGCTGCTTAAATACACTGGCCCCTCCCAGCCCAGACACAGGGCATCTCTAATGCAAATAAGGAGGCGTGTGGAGAGCGTCCCTGCCCCTGAAAATCACTGTCCCTTGAGATCCTGCCTGGGGTCCACTCTCCTTATTGATGCAGGAGATGGTCTGCCCACTGAGCCCAGGCAAAGAGCATAAAAAGCAGCTGCCTCACTCAGCCCGCTTGGTGGGGAGTGAACGTAGTTCACGTAGCTGGGAGTGAACTAAGCTGTCAGGGGCCCGCGTGATGTAGCTAATACCACCACTCCCCAAGAAGCAGCGGCAGACCCACAGCAGTGCCGTCTCTGCAATGCAGTTTTCAGTGTGTCTGGGTGTTTTTTGCTCTTGCTCATCTTCCTGCCCATCTTTGAAAATCTCATTGAACAATGAAATGCTCTTTTAGTCTGTACGTCTCCTGCTTTTATCCGGTGGAGGCAATACATTTGACGAAGTCCTGATTCTGATGTCCACGCCAGAGTTTTCAGGTGCTGAATGGTGACTGACGAATGGATGGTGACCACCCTCCTGGGGTCCCCAGGGCCTGGCACTGCTCAGGTGTCCCCTCACCTCCACATGCTAACTGACTGGAGTGGTCGTGGGTTTTGTCAGAGCTCGACCCTTTTTGACTGGCTTCCACAAGTGGCGGAAATAGATGCGTGGAGAACCAGAAACATTATCTGTCAGGGGGAGAATCTTTCTGGAAACCTCACCACGAGGCGCAGAATCCGCCCACTGCCCGGTGGTCTAGCCGTCCAGTAGCAGCTTGGAAGAAACCTGATCCGTAGCCCGGGCGGAGGGTCCTGGGTGAGGAGCCGGCCTCACTGACTCATTAACTGGCCTCAAGTCAAAAGGCAAAGCTCCCGTGAGGAAGGCCCACAATGAAGTCTGCCTCGCCTTTTTTGAGTGCAATCACGACAACAATATCTCCCGATACTTTACTCAGGTTCCCCTAAGTTTAACGTTCTCCTGAAATATGCAGCCGGGAATGACTATTTATCTATGCGTACAACTGAAACACAATATTGATATTGGTTATGGGTATCTGGTTTTTCATCTTCCTCCCTGTGAAGATCAGCAACATGATAAACAAAAGATGGTATCTGTTTCGGCGACCACCACTAGGGGAGGATGTTATGGGAAATAGGATATATCTGTAGTAAATTGGTTGTGGTCAATATGTATTTTAAGCTTACATCAGTGTGTATCTTAAAGCAGGGCGTGACACCGCACACTATAAACAAAGACGGAGGGAATGAATTATACCCCTCATCTAAATTATGACACAGAGAGGAATAGTAGCCAACTTCATAGTCTGGTAACCCTCAGGGTGGAGTGGCGGGCTTTGTGTAGTGGGCAGGATGCTGGCAATCGGGGCGACATAAAACTTGAATTAGCGTGATGCTAACACAAACACGAACGATTGTGCATCTTATTGCAAAATCAGGGGGCAGCACAGCCTGAGAATGCTGCGCAGAGCTTGTCTGTTTTTAATTAAAGGAGACCCAAGAATCATCAGGCTTACCATCACAGAAAAAATCTCAATAAATCTGCCCCAGCCCACTTATAACAAAACGATTGATTTTCCCGTAGAACGACAATGCTATAGATTTTGGTAATATGACTTATTGATTATTGCTCTAAGTGCCTTCAGCACTATCGGTAGCTTGAAGAGAGACAAAAGCCCGCACCGTGTGATTTCCTGCGCGGCCGGGACATCGCCGCATCTGGTTTCCCTCAGCCCTGAGATTCTCATTAGCACAGGGTTGCAGGGAGCAAACCCTGGTCTTCTAGGAAGTGAGTTAATGAGAAGTTGGTTTTACACTTTCCACTGGGTTCATTGCGATCTTTACACTTCTGGGATGGCTATTAGAAATGGCCCCTCCTTGCTCGGCCTCCTGGAGCTGTGTGGATGGCTGTCCCCCAAGCAAGCGAGCGATGGCCTCCACAAGGTCATCCAGAGCTCCCTGGTGTTGGGGCGGGGGTGTGTGTGTGGGGGGGGGGGGAAGGAGACAGCCGTCTGAGAGCCCTGTAGATCAATCCCAATTAGCACGGGGATTGCTTCCTGCATGGAAGGGCTCCGGAGGGGAATGTCGGCGGGAGGGACCACAGGGCAGCGTGCAGGTGGAGGGTCCCTCGGTGGGGCCATCGGAGCTTGCTCTCATCGTGGCCAACACTGACATTTCCGGGAGGCCAGCCTCAGCATGGCTTGTCAGGAAGACTGTGGATTTGGGGACGTTTCACTTGGCCAGGATGCTGGGACATTTCTCTGACCCCGCCCCCCCTCCCCCTCAAGATATGACTAGCAGTGCCACTGGATTATCCAGAGGCAGAGTTTAGCTTCAGCAGGTGCATTGGAGCCACAGTAAAGCATCCATCAGAGGCGTGGGCACCCTAAAGTCAGATTGAAGATACATTTTCTGTAATTGCAAGAGTAACTGGAAATGACATGGTCTCAGTCTGTAGGTGTTTTAAGGTATAAAGTTAACGTAGACATCAGCCACCTCGTTCTACCCATAAAAACCCGGGAAAGGTCAAGAACCACCATCAGATTTTATCAGCATAAGGACCTTCTCAGTGTGCACAGTTGTCTGCATCTCCGTGTAGCTTCTCTCAGGTTTGGGGAGCAGACACTGTCCTCGAATTTGGTCCATGCTTATGGCCTTATGTCAGTTAACATGATGTTCAGCCTCCAAACTGAAATTTTGTTTCCGTTTCAGTGGTTTTCTTAAAATTTCCCCTTAAAATATACAGAAAAGTGTTCTCCAGTCTGAACTTCTGTGGAAACTCGGAGATATTCTTCTGTGGGTTGACTCTTAGTTATGACTTGTGGTTAGAGACCTGGATCCATTTTCTAATTCTGTTTGAAGTTGTCTTTATCATAAAATGTCTTTACACCTTACAGTTACCCTATGTTTATATTTTAATTAGGAAAATGGAAATGTGGTACGGTGATGGTGAAAGTAGTTTTAGTATAATTCGCTTATATATGTATATTTTTTTATTACATTCAGAGAGAGGAAGGGAGAGGGAGAGATAGAAACATCGATGAGAGAGAAACATTGATTGGCTGCCTCCTGCTGCCCCCTTCTGGAGATTGAGCCCGCAACCCGGGCATGTGCCCTGACCAGGACAGAAAACTGTGACCTCCTGGTTTATGCGATGACACCCAATCAACTGAACCACACTGGCTGGGCTTAATATCATTATTTAAAAAATAAAAACCAACCCCAGAATTCTAAAACTGGATACCTTACCCCACACTTGCAGTGCACCTGACACCCTCTTTGCAAACTGGACATGAGCCTCGGGGATCACACTGAGCACATTTACTGCTTTGTTATTTATAATAAGAAACAACTGCCAGGTGCTTAGACTGCAACTGTTGATTTGATATTATTTTAAAAAATGTAGCCATTTGTTGGTCTCAACCTCCCTCTTAGCACTGCTTTTGCGGTGACCCACAGGTTTTGATATGTTGTGTTTCCATTTTGGTTGTTTCAGGCTGTTCTTTGATTCCCCTTTGACCCATTGTTTCTCAAGAGTGTGGTGTTTGCATGTATTTGTGGATTTTCCAGTTTCCCTCCTGTTGTTGATTTCTAGCTTCATACCATTTTGAAAGGATATCCTGGTACAATGTCAATGTCTTTAAATTTGCTAAGATTGTTTCGTGACCTCACACATGGTCCATCCTGGGGGCTGTTCTGTGTGCTCTGGACACACACGTACACTCTGCCAGTGTTGGGTGGTGTGTCTGTTGCTACGTCCATTTGATCTGATGGGCAGTTCAAGTCCGATGTTCCCTTACTGCGTTTCGATCTGGATGATCCCTTCACGGCTGAAAGTGGTGTATGGGAGTCCCCTACCTTTAGTTTGAGTTTCCTAATTGAACAGACTCTTGTGACTTCAGAAGAGCTAGCATTAATTGAAAATTTAGCAGAAGCTGGACACTAAGCTGTGTGCATAGTGTTGTCAGGTTTAACATACGAGAATACCATATGATGGGATTACTGTGTTCATTTACAGATGAGAAAATGATGACTAAGAGGGATCAAGTACCTTCCTGACATATTTTAAGGGCCCTACAAGTCCTCGTCCTAGTTCATGCCTCCAGGTGAGTTCTTTGCCTCTTTGCTCTTCACCCTCCAGCAAGTTTTGTTTCTGCTGACCACCCTGCCCTTGCCTCCTCCCCTCCCCCCACCCGCCCGATCCTCCAGACTTAGGGGGGAGCGCAGGACCCAGGAGGACTGGGAGTGTTACAGAGACTGGTTGAGAGCTGGCACCCAGTGTAAACTGGCAAGTTAGCTCTGGGCTGTGTTAAAACCCTCAGGAAACAGACACTCCTCTGGTGTTTGGCTGATAAAATGCAAGCGTCCAGAGAATGAGAAGACACTGCCTGGGAGGAAGACAGCACCAAGAACGCCAAGACCAGACTTGCAGAGAGGGGCCGTCTGACCTCTGGAGCCTGCGGTCCGGCTGTGCCTATGATTCCAGGACCCAGAAGAAACCTCAGCTGCACTTCGATTCCTAGGGGTTGAGTGGCAGCGTGCGGGGACAACTGTATCTGTGACTGGTTTTTCTGTTCTTGTGAAGTTCACGCCCCCGCTTGCTTTCCTGAAAGACGGTCTGGATCCTGAGGACAGGCCTTGGGAGGTGGCCTGGCTGTGAGTCACGTGTCTCATGCTCATTTCCTGAGCCCCAGGGTGACCCTAAGGCTTCTGTCGTCTCCAGTGGAAGTGACGAATAACCAGTGCAGACTTCCACAGGGACCAAAACAACAGCATGTTCACTTACGAACCTTACATGGTCCGGGACCTCGGGCCCCGATCGCCTGAAAGACAAACCCCTTTCCTCACTTCAGATGTCCACGCACACGAGGCCCAGCCCAGACACAGGCTGCTGCCTTCCGAGTAAACTTTACAGCAAGGGTGACAGACCTGCATCCGTGCACTTGGATCGCACGTAGAATCTGTACGGTGAGAGAACATAGCCCGGCTGAAAATTATGACTTAAATAATTCCTCATAACCCACCACAGTCATGTAACTCGTAAGTTGCCCTATTAATCTTCCTCCCTAAAGCTTCTTTCAGTTATTTATCTTCATGTGGGCTGTTATTTTTTATTACCTGACCACGCTGTGTGGCCTCTTGCGTAAAGCAGTTGAAAGACTAATTTTAGAACGAACGGCGAGGAATGGATTCTGTGCTCACTTACTTTCAAGTAAACTGATCACCCAGGCTGACTAACCACCAACGTTCCCGTGAGCGGAGCCCTTCGGTAGGACGTTTATGACACCTCTTGCCAAGGAAGGTCATGCTGTAGAGCAGGGGTCCTCAAACTTTTTAAACAGGGGGCCAGTTCACTGCCCCTCTCACCGTTGGAGGGCCGGACTATAGTTTAAAAAAACAACTATGAACAAATTCCTATGCACACTGCACATATCTTATTTTGAAGTAAAAAAACAAAAGGGGAACAAATACAATATTTGTATTTGCATGTGGCCCGCGGGCCGTAGTTTGAGGACCCCTGGTGTAGAGTAACTGGATACCCTGTGTAAAAAGGCCCAAATTAACAAATTCCTGAAGGCTAAGCAAGGAGAGTATTTTCAGGTGGTTTGTTGGGTACGGGGAGACCCAGTCACTAAAGGACAGGAAACGCATGTTTCCATCTCACTGCAGATTTATCGCGATGTCTCCATAAATGCTGTGACAGCGGAAATCAGCGATATCACAGGTCCTTTGTAGGGAGAGTGACTCCTGCACGTTCGTACTTGGAAAATGTTAGGGGAGAGATCGCCAAACACGGTCTTCGCACACCGTGACGAATCTTAGATGACTCTCACAAGAATGTACAGAATCTTTTCAAAATTCTTCTTATATAATAACATTGTGACTTTGAACGTATTTATAACTGTTGGTTTCTCATGTATTTAAAGAAAACTGGAACATGTTGGCCTGTGTGTCTCATAGTAGTGCAGGATCTTCATGCATCGCTATGGGGCTGTCGTATTTGCAGGCATGCCCTGTGGTCCTCTGCCCGGCTAGGGAGGGGCCAGGTGGGAGCTGGGTGGGGCCCCTTGCAGTGAGCAATGCCCTTTGCTGGAAGAACTGTCTACTCAGAGACACTCACTGAAAATCCCTGTGCGCAGGCGACAAAGGCTGCCCACTGTTCCTGTGGAGGAGGATATATATATTTCACCTCTGAGATGAAAAGTGGAGAGGCGCCGGCTTAGGCGGGTTACCCAAGAGGTTGTGACCTGGGCTGCAGAGAGCCGCTCAGAGATGCTCTGAAGCATAAATATTTAATCTGCTCCCTCCCCCCTGCCTGCATACTCTCTCCCCTGGAAGCATTGAGGCTGAGTTATTGAAATGCATATCACTCTGATATTTGATCCCTGGCCTCCAGGGTCAACAGTGCAAGACCAGGCTGTGGAACCCAGACCTCTCAGGTGGTCTTTGCACCCACCCAGCCCATCAATCAAGCACAAAGCAGCAGGACAAATGGGGAAAGAGCCCCCACAGCCAGCTCCACAGGCAGACAGCTGGTCTACTTGCCTCTCTAAGTTGCAGCCTTTCTTTCTCCTGTTTTTTTTTTTTTTTCTTTTAAAAAAATGTATCTTTATTGTGAGAAGTATTACAGATGTCCCTTTTTCCCCCCATTGACCCCTTCCTCCCCACTCCTGTCCCCTTCCCAGGCCTTCATCCCACTATTGTCTGTGTCCATGGGCTATGCATATCTATCTATCTATCTATATATAAAAGGCTAAGCAACCATCCAACCGTCTGACTGGCCAGTAGGTATGATGTGCACTGACCACCAGGGGGCAGGTGGTAATGCAGGAGTTGCCCCACTGCAGTCAGTGGAGGTTCTCGGGTTATGCACCTGGAACCAGAGAGGAGGGAGCTTGATTCCGGGGTGTGTCACCCTAGAACTGCCCTCTCGCAATCCAGGATGCCTCAAGGGATGTCAGACAGCCGGTTTCGGCACAATACCCACAGGCCAGGCTGCGGGACCCCACCTGCTGGAGGGACCCCGCTAACTTCACAGACCCCAAGGTGTGGCCAGTGGGGGAGGGACCTCGGGAAGTTGGCTCCAGGGCATGTCTGATGCACCTAGTCCTGCCCAACCAGCCACCTTCTGATTAATTTCCTTTCAGTGTTCAGGAATCCGTGCACCAGGGCACTAGTATGCATATAAGTCCTTTGGTTGATCTCTTCACCAACCCCACCCCCCCTTTCCCTTTGAGAATCCTCAGTCTGTTGCATTCTCCAATGTCTCTGGGTCTATTTTGTTTGTCAGATTATTTTGTTCACTAGATTCCACATATAAGTGAGATCATGTGATATTCATTTTTCTCTCTGACTGGCTTATTTCGCTCAGCATAATACTTTCTAGGTCCCTCCATGCTATCTCAAAGATTAAGAGATCCTTCTCTTTACAGCTGCATAGTATTCCATTGTGTAAATATACCACAGCTTTTTTTATTCATTCATCTACTGATAGACACTTGGGCTGTTTCCAGATCTTAGCTGTTGTAAATAACACTGCTGTGAACATAGGGGTGCATATATTCTTTCTGATTGATATTTCAGGCTTCTTAGGATATATTTATAGAAGTGGGACCACTGAGTCAAATGGCAGCTCAATTGTTAATTTTTTGAGGAAACTCCACACTGTCTTCCATAGTGGCTGCACCAGTCTGCATCCTTACCAGCAGTGCACTAGGTTTCCTTCTCCTCCACATCCTCGCCAGCACTTGTTGTTTGTTGATTTATTGATGGTAGCCATTCTGGCAGGTGTGAGGTGGTATCTTATGGTCATTTTAATTTGCATCTCTCTGATAATTAATGATGTTGAACATTTTTTCATATGTCTCTTGGCCATTTGCATGTCCTCTTTGAAGAAGTGTCTATTTAGGTCCTCTGCCCATTTTTTGATTGGACTGTTTATCTTCTTTTTGTTGAGTTGAATGAGAACTTTATATATTTTGGAAATTAATCCCTTATCGAATGTATCATTGGCAAATATGTTCTCCCCTACGGTGGGCTCCCTTTTCATTCTGATGCTGGTTTCTTTTGCTGTGCAGAAGCTTTTTATTTTGATGTAGTTCCCCTTTGTTTATTTTTCCCTTTGTTTCTCTTACTCTAGGCATTGCATTAGTGAAAATTTTGCTGCGTGAAAAGTCTGATATTTTGCTGTCTACATTTTCTTTAAGGACTTTTATGGTTTCATGACTTACATTTAAATCTTTTATCCATTTCGAGTTTATTCTTGTGTATGGTGTAAGTTGGTGGTCTAGTTTCATTTTTTTGGATGTATCTGTCCAATTTCCCTAGCATCAAGGAGAGACTGTTTTTACTCCATTGTAAGCTCTTCCTCCTTTATCAAACATTAATTGAGCATAATGACTTGGGTTAATTTCTGGGTTCTCTGTTCTGTTCTATTGATCTATATTCCTGTTCTTATGCCAGTACTTGGCTGTTTTGATTACAGTTTTTATTTACCAATAATGACTCTCAGAAAGAGAAACTAAAAAAAAAAAAATCTCATTTATCATCGCAACAAAAAAATTAAGATACTTAGGAATAAACTTAGCCGAGAAAGTAAAAGAACTGTTCTCAGAAAACTATAGAACATTGAAAAAAGAGATAGAAGAAGATATAAACAAGTGGAAGAATCTATGTGTTCATGGATTGGTAGAATCAACATAATTAAAATATCCATACTACCCAAAGCAATCTACAGATTCAATGCAACCTCTATTAAAATACCAACGGCATATTTCACAGAGCTAGAACAAACACTCCAAAATTGTGTATGGAACCAAAAAAGACCCCAAATAGCTGCAGCAATCTTGAGACAGAAGAACAAAGTTGGGACCACAATACCAGATGTCAATCTTTCTTCTGTTTTAAAGAAAATGTGAGTCCTTTGCTAGTCCCAGGAGCATATGCCTCCCAGGCTCCTCTGGACAAACCGGCTGCAGCACAACCTTCCTCTGCCCCATGCGTCACACAGGAAAGCGCTCCAGCTGTGGTCACCAGGCCTCCAAATAATGACTATGGGTGAGGGCCTCGTTCATCCGGGCTTCATTACTGCAGAGAAAGGAGGAGAAGGCTTTCAGCACTTTGTGCTGTGTGGACAGTGAGGCTGACACGGCTTCTCTCTGGGCCGCATGTGTTTCGGAGCCTGAGGAAGAGCCACGAGGAGCTCAGAGGACGTTCCTGACACCCTCTCAGAGCTTCCTGTCCCGGGAGCCCACCTCTCTGGAAAATTCAGTGGCCATTCCTAAAACGTTAATCACTTCTGTGGGCCTTTGTTATTTAGCTGATTATTTTTAGCCTTGCTGAAGAATCAGATGATGTGGTTGGCAGCGGAAAGTGGAATCGTTTTGTTTCTCACCACGGGATGAGTAAAACTGACAACCGCCTCCCTCCGCAGCAAGTCATAATTAGAAAGGAGAGCTGTGTGAAACTGCTTGCCCAGCTGACACCCCGGCAGAGCTGGAGCACACCTTGCACACCCTGTCACCTCCAGAGCTCATGGGATTTAATTGCACGGGCGCACTTTTGCCAACTGTAAGCGCCATCCAACAGAGTTTGTGGGTTTTAGACAGTCTTGAATGGGGGAAAAACATTAATCTCAATTTGTTCTTGAAATCTTTGCTTTTCCATTGATTTTTAGAGAGAGTAGAAGGGAGAGGGAAAGACACACTGAGAGAGACATCCATGTGAGAGAGACACATTGATTGATTGCCTCCTGCACACACCTCGACCAGAGGCGGGAATTGAGCCTGCAACCAGGTACGTGTCCTTGACCTGAATCGAACCCAGGACCCTCAGTCTGCAGGCTGATGCTCTATCCACTGAGCCAAACCGGCTAGGGCTGTTTTTTTTAGGTTTAGACACGCAGTAGTTTTTATTATCAAAACAAAATGTTTACAAAATTATGATGGACACAAAATGGTGTGGGTGAAATTTGAAACAGGCCATGGAAGTCTCCAGTGTTTGTAACCTGCACCCGTCAGGTAACGAGGACACACTGGGTTTATTGACATTGAGCCAAAAACATAGGACTGTGTGCTCTTGGTCAAGACCATACTTAGGGTCGCGTGTGCATTTAGATGTCCCCACATGCTTCTTTTGTTTGATACATGGCCTTTGGGTGAAATTTGACTTCATTGTGACTTTTTAAGTGATAGGTTTAGGAAACGTTTTAGATTATTTGGGAATGAACTTTTTGCAGGTGTAGCTGATCATTGTGAGGTCACAATAGAGGAGAGTGGCTCAGCTCCAATGACTGAGTCCCCATAAGAAGAGGCGAGGACTCAGAGATACACAGAGAGGCCATCCGAAGACAAAGGCAGAGATGGGGTGATGCGACCACAGCCCAGAATTGTCAGTGGGAAGGGCAGGGAGGATCCTTCCCTGGAGTGTCCGGAGGGAGTATGGCCCTGTGACATGTGACTCAATGCGAGGCCCTAGCCAGGTGTCAGTGGTGGCCCTGGACCAGCCTGGTCACACGTGCCCCTGTGGGGATGCCTGCTGGGCCTGGCTGCCACAGGGCTGGATGTGGCCTGCAAGCAGCAGGAGGTGGAAAGAACAGGCTCAGCATGGGCCAGAGTAGAAAGGTCTTGCCCTTTGCCCTGGAGTCGGTGAAAATGGTGGGAAGGGTAAGATGGGTAGGTACCAGACACTTTCAGAGCCAAGATCTGTCCTTGGTGTTACCCACTGGGTGAAAGCTCAGGCCCCATGGCCCCTGCACTGTTTCTTTGGGCAGAAGAAGTTGGAGGTGATGTAGACCTGGGGATGTCCTCCCTCCCCACACCCATGTGTCCAGATGGGTGGGGTCTGGGACTCCCTTCCCTACAGGTAAACACACCTGTTTCTGAGGCACTGGTCATTCAGATCCCTAAGGTTGGTTGGTTTTGGTCTTGTCCAGGGTGGGAGGGGCTGGGTCTTAGAGAAGGGAGGAGTGGTGGGGGGGGATGCACCAGCCCTCAGTGTCTGCTGTCTTGCTGAAAATAACACTTTTAATCATTTGTCATAATTACACAGGTCTCGATGACACAGAGCACAGGCTGCTTGTGAGCGCTGCCAAGACTGTTAGAACACAGTCAGCAGGCGCTGTGAGCAGGTTGCACCCTCCACCCAGCTCAGGAACGGTCGCACGTGATGGTGAGAGCAGATCCTCACACATGATTGATCTGCTGCAACAAAAGTACTAATTACACAGCTCTTCATTTCCATCCGTCTTTGTAGCACGAGACTCCCTACCATGTAGGGGCCATGGCCACGGGGTGTGAGCTGGAGAATCAGACGCCCACTCCCAGAGGTGCCGCATCCCTCTGCGCCCCAGGTAGTTCCTTCCAGCTTTTTCCTGTTTTCTATTTAGGCAGTTTTTTAAATTCACCCACTTTTAGAAAATCTTAAGTTTTTAATTCCTTTCTTACCCTCATTCTCATATATTTAATCCTATATACATTGTCAACTCTTCACTTGACCTTAGGTTATTTATTTATTTACTTATTTACAAGGGAATGAAAACTGTATTGACATAGAAGCTTTCCCATCAATATTAGATACAGCAGGCACTTGGCCAGTGCGCTCCCTTCACCTTCTGTCCCTTAGTCTTGGTAGCTCTAAACATCTACCACCCCAGAAACAGTTTTTAAGCTTTGCCCCTTCTCATGGGAAGAAAATTCTCAGCAGAGAGTGTGTTACTTTTAAGACTAACACAATTGTCATTTAATTCATGAACCCAAAAAGGGTTTTATTGCCCCAAAGGAAGGCTGAGGCAGGAACTCTTGGTCCTGGTGCTGGGGTTAGTGGGATTGGGTGGGGTTGTTGGGCTGGGCGAGATTGGTGAGGTTGGTTGTGGTGGGTGGAGTTGGTGGAGTTGGGTGAGGTTGGTGGGGTTGGTTGCAGTTGTTGATTTGGGCAAGATTGGTGAAGTTGGTTGTGTAAGTTGGTGTTATTTGGGGTTGGTGAGTTGGGTGGGGTTGGTGAGGTTGGGTGGAGTTTGCTGGGGTTTTGGGTTCCACATGTGCTGATAGGGGAACTTTTTAATTACAAAGTTGATTTGTGTAATGGTTATAAAAGTCTTTAGATTATCTTTCATCTTGCTTATTGCATTTTGGATTTCAAGGAGGTGATTCATTTCTTTTAGGTTGTAGAATTTATGTACATTAAGTGGCTTGTAATATTCTCCTACCATTTTAATGGCTACAGGACCAATGGTGATACCCCTGTTTAATTCTTGTTGTTGGACCAATGGTGATACCCCTGTTTAATTCTTTTCTTCCTTTATAACTTTGTCCATTTTTCTAGAGGTCATTAATTATTGATATACTAGTATTTAAACAATCAACCTTTTGTTTGGTTGATTTTCTTTATTGCTTTTCTGCTTTCAATGTTGTTGATTTCTGCACTTTTTTTTGCTAGTTCCTTTCTTCAGTTTGCTTTAATTTACTTTGCTCTTTTTTATCTAGTTTTTGAGGTTGGAATTTAGGTGATTAACTTGTGACTTTTTCTCTCTTCTAACAGAAGTATTTAGTGCTATTAATTTTCCTCTTGGTACTGCTTTGACTGTACCCCCCATATTTTGACTTACATTCTCATCTTCATTCAGTTGTCTGGAGTGCACACATTTAAGATAATAATTTATTTCTAGTGGATTCATCCTTTATCATAATGTAATATTCTTCTTTGTTTCCAGAAAAATTTTCCTCAGATGCCTATTTATGTGATTTTTATATAACGAGTTCTATTTTTTATGTTAATATTTGAATGGTATATCTTTCTTCATCCTTTTATTTTAAAACTACCTATACTGTATATTAAGTGAGTATCTTGTAAACAGACTATTTTTGGATCATGTTTTCTCTTTTAACCTATTCTTCTAATCTCTATCTTTTAAGTAGTGCATCTAGACCATTTGCATGCCTGATAAGCAGTGATGTGGATATGTTCAGATATAAATCTGCCACTTTATCATTTGCTTTTCATTTGTAGCCTCTGTTTCTCATTCAGCTATTTCTCTTTCCTTGCCTTCATGTGGGTTACACAGACATGTTACAAGATATGTCTTGAGTTATTGGTAGTGTTTTTGGATATGTTGCTTTGTATAGTTTTCTTAGTGCTTGCTCCAGATATTGTAATACACACAGACATGACATCACAGCTACTGGCACTGATAGTTCACCACTTTGTGTAAGGTGTAGAGATTTTATATTCATTTAGGTCCCACTTTTTAAATTTAATTGCCCCAAGTACCTCCTCTATATACATACACGGAACATCTGTCTGTTGGTGTACCATTTTTGGTTCAACCATCAAATTTGGTTTAAGAAATTCATGGGCAGGTAGTATACTACACCTAATTTTTACCCATTTCATGCCAAAACCGGTTTGGCTCAGTGGATAGAGCGTCGGCCTGCGGACTGAGGGGTCCCAGGTTCGATTCCGGTCAGGGGCATGTACCTGGGTTGTGGGCACATCCCCAGTGGGGGATGTGCAGGAGGCAGCTGATTGATGTTTCTCTCTCATCGATGTTTCTGGCTCTCTGTCTCTCTCCCTTCCTCTCTGTAAAAAATCAATAAAATATATTAAAAAAAATAATTTTTACCCATTTCAATGATGAGCTTTCCTTTCTGAAGTTCCAAGCTTTATATTTAGAGATGCTAGTCATTCTTTAAAGATGGTTTTCCTACAGACACTTATTTCTTTCTCTTAAAATGCCTTTCTTTTCCCTCCTTCTTGAAGGACCTGGGACAGGTTACTTGTACCCCAAACTCCTGGAAGGCAGCCCTGCAGTGGGAAGTCTCTCATGGCACCCGTGTCCACGGCATCACAGCGCTGAGTTAATCTCCCTCAGGCATCTAAAATCAGGCAAAAAGTCCATACATGTCAGTCGTCATTGTTATTATTTAAAAAGTGAGTCTCTGTGCCAGGAAGTTGCCCCACGCAGCTGTCACTGATTATGATGCTAATGACGGCAATTATGAAGGGGAGAGACATTCGACTGCTACCTGTCCCATGGCTGCCCTGGACCAAATGCTGAGATGATACCTGAGCATCTTAGGTCAGCAGGATGGTGGCACTTCAGCCATGACGACTGTCCCTGCTTCCTCACATGGAGGCAGACGAGGTGCTGCCACAGAGGTCAGAGGTCAGATACAAGCTGGGCTGCGACTGGGGGGCTGGGTGCAGCGCAGGCGGTGGGGTCACCGATGGGGCAGCCTCTGTGGCATCTGTGCAGGTGGGCTGCTCTGAATGCAGAATCAGATGCCCACTGTGACTTTGTTTTCTCTCTGCAGCTGGAATTCACTCAACAGTTTTTCTTCTCTCCTTCCCTTTGGTGCAGTGGGAGCAGAGGCAGTGGCTTCTTTTGGCTCCTTTTCTGACATGGTAAGGTTGACACTCATGGCCAGGTGGGCAGCCTCCCGGTGCCCCCTCCCTGCCCGAGTCCTGCACCACTAATGTGGCTCGGGAGGTGGGGGGGGGGCGGCTCCTGTGTCTCTGCCACCTTCCAGGTTGCCAGGCAGCCTCTGAAGACGGACGGCTGAAGCGCCCAGTGCAGAGTAAATGAGCCCCATTCATTTCCTGCCACTGGCATATGGCATGTCATTGTCCTCGGTCACCGAGGCAGAAGTGATGCAATTTGTTGGCATGTCCTGCCCCAGCACAGACTATCCACCCCACTGAGCCCCCAAGAAAACAACAGAAGACACGAAAGGGCAGCCAAAACTTCACAGCTTCATCACAGCCTCACACATGGCCCGGGGACGGAGGGAAAGCTGCAGCGTTTCTGAGCCGCAGAGAAAGGAGGGAAGGCAGGGTCTCAGGACATCTCACTCCTCCCTTCTCTTCTCTTCTCTTCTCTTCTCTTCTCTTCTCTTCTCTTCTCTTCTCTTCTCTTCTCTTCTCTTCTCTTCTCTTCTCTTCTCTTCTCTTCTCTTCTCTTCTCTTCTCTTCCCTTCCCTTCCCTTCCCTTCCCTTCCCTTCCCTTCCCTTCCCTTCCCTTCCCTTCCCTTCCCTTCCCTTCCCTTCTCTCTCTCTCTCTCTCTCTCTCTCTCTCTCTCTCTCTCTCTCTCTCTCCTCTTTTCTCTTTCCTCTCTGTCTCTGTCTCTCTTTATCTCTCTCTCTCTTCCTCACTAGATAGAATGCCCATGCCATCCACCTGTGAGGAAAGCATTCCCGGGCATCATGGGGAACAGTTTTCTACTTGCACCTCTTCTAGTCTACACTCCATCCCTCCCAACCAAGCAGAACACCGCACACACACAACCAGAGGGACCAAAATTCATCTTCAATGACGGGAAACAAAGCCCACCTAATATAACGCACATCCAAAAGGGATGGAGGCATGCACAAGGGTCCTGACATTGTTTCATTGGACGAAGATAAAAACGTTGATGCGTCCTGTTGGGCAAACACATCCACAGAGTCCCGACGGTTTTACAAGTGCACATCCCCGTGGAGCTTGGGTTCTACAGAACAGACCGCTTTTATGTCTGAAGCCAATTTGAAAGCAGGCAGAAGTGTTTTCTCCTTATGTTTGAATTTTCACAACAGTGATAATAACATTTAGACACAGAGACTGGTATGACCTGTGTGGTAACGGATTCGGGCAGGACCTATGATTCTCACCTGTGGTGACACAGACAGTCCCGCATGCTGTGTTCTTACTGGCCCTGAGTTCCGGCCTAGCCCTCTTGTCCCTCCTGCAAATGAAGACAGTGCCAGGTCTCAACTCAGGGCTGGAGTTAATATCACGAAAAATAGAGCCATTTCTGAGGATCAAGTGGGCATGGACCCCTGTTTACCTTGCGACTGGCACGCCCATGGCACCTGGTTCCATCACATCATCTTTCATTTTATTCCTTAACCGAGAGAACAGGTTGTTGGAGAAGATTCTGATTCCTTCTGGCTCTGAAATTTTTGCCTTCGATAATGCACGGCTCCTCTCCAGCCTTTGTCACCAGAACACTGATGGCCATGAGGATTTGCGCCAGATACACGCTGCTACTCAGTGTGGGAAGACTGGCTTCGTCCGTTTGGGCACTAATTGGGCACTAATTACCTGTGAAACCAGGAAAAACCCGCTATCATGGGACGTGGGCACTGAAATGAATCTCATTGTTGAAGAGATGAAGTTAGGCTCTGAGACAAGCAAACTCAGGTGTTTGAGAAGCTGATTGCGGGGAACACGGCTCCAGTCCCGTCAGCTTCCTTATACCGTGAGTCTCCCCGGGTCAGGGACATTTCTGTCTCCTCTATTGTCACAGAGGGGAGAGCGACATGCAGAGAGGCACTGACCGGGACACTTTGATTAATCTGTACAGAAATATTGACCCCCAGAGACTAGAGGACACGGTAAAGAAATTAATTTTTAGCTTAAAAGGGTAAATCTTAGGCATAAAGCATTGCAACTTCATTGTAGGAAAGTTGAAAAGTTGCCAGATTAGAAGACAAGTAAACATTTTCCTTCATTTTGTGAAAAATATTTCAATTTTTAATTCTTATTTTGAAAAGAGGGAAGCAAACTGAAAAAGGAAGGTACGCAAAGGTGAAGTGCAAGTGCTACGCTGAGTTGTAGCGGAGTCAGAGCAGGAGGAAAAGTGAACTGAATGCTGTGGGGACTCACTGTGCTGTCAGTGCCAGGAGGGAGTCGGGAGCAGAGCAGACAGCCATTCCCACCCGGAGTGGAGGAGACCCCTGCTTTCGGGAGGATGGAGAAGGCCAGGTCCCCCCATACACACAACAAAACCCTGGGTACGACCTAGAAAACAAACGAGGAGGCTCTGAATGGTGGGGGAAGGAGGCCGCTGTCTGGGCTGCCCAGGACCCACCGGTGGCTTTGCTTTTCCTCTGGCATCTGCCTTAGAGATGAAGAGCCCTCTACCCAGAGTCACCAACGGATCAGACAAAACCCCACAGACCAACGGCAGTCTGCTCTCTGGTCCAAGGACCAGGAAAAAGGCCGCCTGGCAGGACAATCAACTTTCAGGCAATAATGCGCGGCTCCAGCCAACACCACAGAGGAAATGTGCTCCTGGCACCCCGTTAGTAAAAAGGGGACCCTAGACTCCACACTCTCCAGGCTGTAGTGAAGTCCCCAGCCCTCCACTGTGGTCTCAGAAGGTCAAGGGGTCACTTGGACTTGGGGTTGGCCTGGAAGGAGCCCCTGGAAGGTCAGTGGGGTGACATGGGAACAGTGATGAGGGGACCCCTCTCCCCACAGCCTAGTGGAGAGTGGGGACTCTCACCACCTCCAGTGGTCACCTGGATAGCATCCTGCCCAAGGGGTGTCAATGGGGAACTGACTTGAGAGAGAGAGGAAGTGAGAAAGAAAGACATGTTGTTCCACTTATTTATACCTCATTGGTTGTTTCCGAAACCTTGACACATGGGGATGACTCTCTAACCAACTGAGACCTGGCTAGGGCCAAACCATGTGTTTCATATGGCGTTTTCATAACCAATACTGCAAACCTGCACGAGAAGAAGGTAAGCCACGTGGCTGGTGGCACTGCCCTGGCGCGGTTTGTGCGAGGGCACCTGTGTTGGCAGGAGCACGGGTGTGAGTGTCACTTTGGAAACTGATTGGCAGGGTAACAAAAATTCACATTACTTCTCCAACTCTGAGATATAGAAATTACAGTCTTTTATTTATTTATTTATTTATTTATTTATTTATTTATTATTTTTATTGCTTAAAATATTACAAAGGGTATTACATATGTCTCTCCCCCCACCCCCCGCCCGCCCTTGACAATCCCCTGGCGAAATTACAGTCTTATTGTAAAAAGAATGAAGGCACGAGAATCTTTCCGAGTAGCCCGTTTTATTTTTTTCAATTTGAACTTTTTAGGAGAAGAAAGCAACAACGCACTAAACTGCAATCTTAAATGAGCATTTGTTGAAACATTGAGATGGGCAAAAAAAAAAAAATCAAATCAAACAACTTTTAATAATACTTTACTGCCAGAGGAAAATAAAATCTAAGCTGCCACTATAAAATGAGAAAGGCAATCAGCAACTTTCTGATTGCTGTTTCTCTAGGAATCTACCTCAAGGGGACAGATGACACAGAGGAGAGGGAGGAAAACCTTGTCATTTTTAAGGGAAAAACTGTCTATAGTTTTTGAAAGTTACCTCAGGGAATATTTGGACCAAAACATATAGCCCCTGTCCCACAGAGACAGACTAGGCGTCAATGCTTAAGGTACAAGTGCCGCGTCCAAGGGGCCCTGGGGCCTGGCTGCCACAGGGAGCCGAATGCTTTGCAGGCGACAGTGATTTCATGAGGAGACGATGAGTTGTGCCGAGAAAACGGAGAGCTACTCCAACTTCATACCTCGATGTGGGGTTGGGGGGACGAGAAGAGACAAACCAAAGAACTTACATGCATAGCCCATGGACACGGGCAATAGGGTAGCGAAGACCTGATGTGGTGGATAGGGGCTGGGAGGAGGGGGATCAAGGAGGGGAAAATGGGAGATGTCTGTAATATTATCAACAATAAAAATATATTCAAACAACCCCCATACAAACCATTTATGGTTTTTTTCTAACAAGCAGTATTCAAGTTTCTACCTGGTATTATAATCCTTAAATTCTATTTACTCAAGACTTACCAAACCCCAAAGAACTGGCTTTAGTAAAACGAGCATGGTAAAATAAAGATTTATCAGTACTTTAACTTGCTTATTGGCCTCCACTGACTCAAAAGACCCATGTCCTTCTGTAATATTCCCTAGGCAATGAGATCAACAGAAGGTGCCCTGGGCTTGTTGTCAGTCACTGTTAACGTCTACCCAACACTCCTCGAGGCATTATCGAACGCTCAGAGAACTAAGCTACAGGTCATTGTAGTTCATTGAATTTGATTTTTAGATTCATCGCCTCCACCTGAAAACTCTTGCTCCCACTTTGCTGCAGCCCTTTACTGAGACCCAACGAAGCATCTGTCTGCGGGACAAGTTGGAATGAAACTCCAGTGGCGGTGCCTTTGCTGGCACTTGTCATAGGAGCACCGGCTGGCAGCTCCTCTCCAAGCCCCGCCGCTGCTGGGGACTCAGGCACAGCCTTCCCTGTGAGCCCCACACCCACCCAGCCACTGTCCTTCCGGAAGTTACCCCATAAAATAATTAGATAAATCTTTGTTTCCTAAATACAACATGAGGAATGCCTATTGTAAACATCACTGTTCAAAACAGGTGAGAATAGTAAAACCCTGAATACTGTGCAACCATTAACAGTGAGGCTGATGTGTGTTTATTGCCACATAAACATGTGCAAGATATATTGTTGGATAAAAAGTCAGTTATTGAAGAGCAGGTATCGAGTATCTACTCTATATGTGTTATCTATCTATCTATCTATCTATCTATCATCTATCATCTTTCTAGCTATCATCTGTCTATATCTACTACACATTACATGCAAATAGAAAAAACTTGGAAGAATATAAAATAGTAAAATGTTCAATATGCTAACAATGCATATATATGGTGGCACAAAATAACTTTTAAACAACTTTATGTTTTAAGTTTTTACCCTATTCATTTATAAATATAACAACAGAGATAATATTATTTAAAATATTTTCCTTTGTCCTCAGATGTACAGGGTGTTCTTTGTCATATTCACCTGTTTCTGCCTCAGTTTTCATGACAGTGCCCTTCGCAGAAGAGCGCTCCAAACCAGAGTGCCCAGAGCCTGGGTGCTGGTACAGGAGCATCTGAGCTCACTGGGACTTCTGCCTCCAGCCCAAGGTCCGTCTCAGCACAGTGGGGGTGGGGGACGGTAGGGGGCCAGAAGGAAACAAGTCTCCAAAAGTCAAGTCTGTAGATTTTTCCCAGCAAGAGCCCATGGAATGAAGGTATGGAAATGGTATTAAGGTCACATTTGTAAAAGTACATGTGCGTCACAGAATTTATGTCACTGAGTTTAGCTCAGTACGGCCTGGTGGCATCTATAATAATAAAAGCATAATATGCTAATTAGACCAGACAGCCGAACAACCTTCCGGACGCCATTCTGGATGTCCTTCAGGACGAAGCCACTGCAGTGGGGGCCGAGGCAGATGCGGTTAGGGGCAATCAGGCAGGCAGGCAAGTGGTTAGGGGTGATCAGGCAGGCAGGTGAGTGGTTAGGGGCAATCAGGCAGGCAGGCCTGTGAGTGGTTAGGAGATAGCAGTTCCAGATTGTGAGAGGGATGTCCGGCAGTCAGACATCCCTTTGAGGGGTCCCAGATTGCGAGAAGGTGCAGGCTGGGCTGAGGGACACACCCCCACCCATGCACAAATTTTGTGCACCGGGCCTTTAGTAATAAATATTATAGCACAATGTAACAAGTGCACGTAGCCATACGTTCATTTTCAGAACAAGGAGTGTACTAATTTATGTGTTCGACGAACAGCCTCAGTACAGACACTTCTGAGGTGAGACAGCCACATGCTGGAGCCCTGTCCCTGACCCCCCAAAACACTCGTCACCGAGTGAGAATGTGAGGGGCTTGGCCCCTGAGGACACCCACCTCCCATTCCCTGTCCCCACAGGTCAGGTTCACGGGCTCAGCTTCCTGGGGACGGCTGGGATCCCAAGGAACTAACAGGACAAGAAATTATTCAGATCTGTTAGGCGATGTCCTCTAACCAAGAGGAAACAAAATTTATTGAAAACATGGTGCTCATTTTCCTACAAATACTCTGAAAGTTCCATTCATTTGTTCTCTCTCTAGTCCCATATTGTTGAAACAAGAAAGCTTTGCTGCTAAAGAGGAAGAGAAAGAAGGGTGTCGAAAAAAGTTAGTTTGTTGTCAATGCTTCAAAATTTCCCCCTAAGTTGAACTGAGTTGTCAATTCCGGAGCTGTTATGTTCCCCACTCCCCATCTCTCCCCCTCTCTTTTTTAATTCTGCAAAATTCCCAGCAAAACCGTCCTTTGCTTGGCGCTGCATAAAATCGAGAAGCTGTTGCCTGTCACTCACTAGACCAGGATCAGCTCCTAATAACAGATCGTCACCTTTCCCATCGACTAACTGCATTTTACTTGCATTTATCTTCTTAAAACAAGGCTTTTCAGATTAGTGGTCTCTCAAATGAACAATCATGGACACAATACAGTTTATCAAACTCGGAAAAGCCTTTCACAGGAACACACTTGTTTTTGTAGCATCAAACTCAACTTAGACTCCCACCTCCCTGCCCGCGTGAACCAGGGGTCATGCACTGCTGGCTGCTCTGGTGACCACCAGGAACGTGCTGTGCAGACCTCGCTGCTCTGGGGACCCTGCCAGCAAAGGGCTGTCGGGATGACAAGATCTTTCTAGCATTTCTAGGTTTCCAGGAAAAAACTTTTGGAATCATGCAAAAACACCTCCCCCCTTGTTATAACTTCTATGTGGCTACCCATCTTGGTGAGCCACTGAGTCCTGGTGGCTATGACCATGGTTTCACTGACCTGTGAACAGCTTTGAGGGGATATTGACTTGATGTTTATGTCTGAAGTAGAAGAACTAGACCTAGGTAACCTTTTAGATTTAGCAGCTGCCTAGTGTTAAAAGCCAGTCTCTCTCTTTTTTTTTTTTTTTTAAAAAAGGAAAATGAAAGATTAACAGTTAACAGTATTATTTCAGAGCTCAGTGTCAAAATAAGAAAACACAAACGTTTCCGTGCCTACGCAGCCTGGGTTTCCATCTGGAAGTTAAGCTGCCAGGATCTGCACTTTCAGGGAAGCCCTCAAGTGGTTGTGGTTCGATGTTGTTTGTACTTTTCAAACTTCCCCACGTGACCCCTTCTATGATGTGTCTGCCCCATTCCCATTGGATGGTCAGCCTTCTTATTATTGAGTTGTGGAAACACTTTATATAGTGTAGACACAGGTCCTATATCTAATGTATGTGTTCTGTCTTCCAGCCTGTGACTTGAATTTTCACCTTCTCAGTGGTGTTGTTTAAAGAGCAAATGTCTTTAAATTTGATCATCTTATTCATCAATCTTCCTTTTATAATTTAAACTCCTTTGCATCCTACTTAAGAAACCTCAAACTACCCCAACACCACAAATATTTTCTTGTAGAAGTTGTATAGTTTTAGGTTCATTTTGAGTTAAGTTCTGTGTAGATTGGGAGGTAACAGTTAATGTTCATTTCCCCCTCTATGGAAATCCAATGATGAAGCACCTTTTACTGAAAAATTATTTTCCCATTGAATTTCTTTGGCACCATTATCGAAACTCAATTGGCCACGTATGTGTGAGCCTATGTCCACACTCTGTTCTGTCCTGTGGGCCTATTTGTATGCCTTGTTACCAACACCAACATCTGCTACCTCAATTACTATAGCTTAATTGTAAGACCTGAAGGAAAGTGTAACGAATCCTCCAACTTATTATTTTAAATCAAATCTGCTTTGGTTATTCTAGGCCCTTGACATTTCCATGTAAATTTTGGGATCAGCTGGTCATTTTCTATGACAAAAAACCTTTTTGAATTTTTATTTGGGTTGTTTCTCTCTCTATGAAATTCTGTGTTAATTAATATATTTTCATTGGTATTTTAAAGGGCTGTTCCGGCCACAGTGGTTTCTGGTGAGAAAGCTGTGGTCATTCAAATCATTGTTCCCTGTACATGATTTGCCTTTTCCCCAGTTCTTTACAAGTTACTTTTCTAGAGCTTAGGCTTTTAGCCTTTTATTGTGATACTAGAAGCCCAGTGCATGGATTCGTGTACCCGTGGGGTCCCTCGGCCTGGCCTGTGCCCTCTCGCAATCTGGGACCCCTCGGGGGGTGTTGGATAGCTGGTTTCAGCCCGATCCCCACAGGCCCGATCCAGACAGGAGACAACCCGATCCTGTGCGTTGAGTATCTGTCCCCTGGTGGTCAGTGTGCATCATAATGACCGGTTGACCAGTTGTTTGGTCATTTAGGCTTTTATATATATAGACTAGAGGCCTGGTGCATGAAATTCATGTGGGGGGTGGTGGGGAGGGGCAGGGGTCCCTCAGCCCAGCCTGCACCCTCTCGTAATCTGAGACCACTGGCTCCTAACCGCTCACCTGCCTGCCTGATCGCCCCTAACCACTCTGCATGCCTGCCTGATTGCCCCTAACCCAGCAGTTCTCAACCTGTGGGTTGCAACCATCGGGAAACACATATAGCATATCAGATATTTACTTTATGATTCATAACAGTAGCAAAATTACAGTTATGAAGTAGCAACGAAAATAATTTTATGGTTGGGGGTCACCATAACATGAGGAACTGTATTAAAGGGTCGTGGCATTAGGAAGGTTGAGAACCACTGCTTAACCACTCAGCCTACCTGCCTGATCACCCCTAACTGCTCGCCTGTCTTTCTGATCGCCCTTAAAACCACCTCTGCTTTGGCCCCTCCTTCTGCTGCTTTGTCCAGAAGGATGTCCGGAATGACATCTGGAAGGTCATTCGGCTATCCAGCCTAATTAGCATATTACGCTTTTATTGTTATAGATGATCAGGCTGGTTTTCTTTATTTATCCCATCTGGGTGTACCTGGCCTCTTGAATCTATGAACTTAATGTCTTTCACCAAGTTGGGCATGCTCTCCCACATTTCATCCTCACACACTATTTTGTGTCCCAATGTCATCGTCCTCCCTGTTGAGCTTCAGTGAGGGCTTCATCTGGTTTGCACTGTCCCAGAGTCTCTGTTCCTTCTCTTTCCTCTCACCCTCCACTGGGTACTTTTCTGGTCTGTTTGAAGGGGACAGGTTCTTTCCTCCATCATTTCCATCTGCTGTTCATCCATTCAGTGAGTTTTTAATTCAGATATTTTATTCCTCGGTTCTAAATTTTCCATCTTTTTCTTTTTTGTCATTTACTCCTCTGTTAAGTGCTTCCTCATTTCCATTCCTTTACCTTTTTTTCTTCTTTTTTTTTGGTTAAACCTCACCTGAGGATATTTTTTCCCATTAATTTTTTAAAGAGGGAGTAGAAGGTAGGGAGGGAGTAAGGGGGGAAAGGGGATGGGAGAGAGAGAGGGAGAGAGGAAGAGAGATAGAGATGGAAACATTGATGTGAGAGAGACACATCGATTGGTTGCCTCCTGAACTTGCCCCGACTAGGGCTGGGGATTGAACCTGTAATCCCGGTACATGCCCTTGACTAGGAATCAAACCCATGACCCTTCCGTGCTTGTGCCGACTCTCTAGCCACTGAGACATACCAGCCAGGGCTCCATTCCTTTATCTTAAGGAGCACAGTTACCTAATCGTTATTGTAGGTTCTCTTTCCGATGTTCCAGCACTGAATCATTTTTCACTTTGCAGTTGCTGTCCCTGATCTCCAGTCAGTTTTCTGGTTCTCTGCACATCAATCATTTTGGCATATATCCTGGATATTGTGAAGGCATGCATGTAGACCCTGGATGGTGATAAAATCCTGGGGAGAATGCTTATGTTTGTACTTTGTCAGGCAATCAACCCAGATTCCCTGTTGCGAGTGGTGGTTCAAATCTCAGTCCACTACTTCTAGCCTTAGTTTTATTTTTTAATAGTTTGGAATTTACATTTTCATCTATAATCATGTAAAACATTCACATGGCTCCAAAGTGAAGTCGACAATTCACAGTATATACCTGCTTCTATTTCTGTTTTTGCTTTGTGGTCCATCTTTCCATTTTTGTTTTATGAATATAAGTATTTACTAACATGTTCCCGTTTTCTTAGACAAATGAGAGCACACCACGCACACGTCCTCCATTGCTGTAGGAACTAAGTGCTGTTTAATTCTGGGTAACAATTTGTGCTATTATGACATAATATTATTGAAAAATCTTTAAGTCAATAATTGTTCTTTTCCCTTCATTAATATTGATTTAAATGGATCAGTGGTTTGTCTTATTAAATTCTAATATAGCTAAGATTGATATTATGTCTTGGTAACAGAATTTTCATTTACATCTATTCTGAAATTGAACTTTCACTAATCAACACTTAAATTTTTATTTAAAAACTGAAAAACACTGTTCTGTCAGCTATCTCTCACTTTATTACTAAAAAGAGGAACTATAACCAGTTTTTGAAGCTATGAGTCCTTTATTTCTGTGTTCAACTCTGACATATTTTTCTGTTTTATATCTTTTTTCTTTTAGATTAGCCCACACTTTAGTAGACATATACACAGAGGATGCATGAATCTGTTCAGAACAGTACAGGGACTTTAAACAGGCAGGTGACAGGTTGTTAACTCACCCGCTGCTCTCTTTTGGAAGTCGTCTGATGACACGTGTGTCGTGATTAAGACTCTGATGAGTGCGGTGCTCAACCTAAGGCTCCAGGACGGCACAGCATCATCCTTGCCCGCAGTCAGCTGATCTGTCAGGAAGGAGAAGAAGGATTTCTGAGACCTTACTGGGGAGCATATGGCAGGCTCTGATTTCCTTCCTAAATCAGATGATATTACTAGAACTGGGTCATTATGCACACATTGTAATCCATCGTTAAGCCCAACAAAGTAATATTTAGCTAGTGCTTTAATTGTGCTACTGGGATTTATCTTTGCTCCTCAAAGAAAAAAAAGTCAGGCAGCCAAGAATAGAAAGAGGCAGTGAATTTTCCATTTTAATAAAAGTGATTTTCACGCTGGCTGCTGTGGCTCAGTTGGTTGGAGCATCGTCCTATCGTCCAGTCACCAGTTCAATTCCCTTTCAGGGCACATGCCCAGGTTGCGAGTTTGATCCCTTGTCCGTGTGCATACAGGAGGCAACTAATCCATGTTTCTCTCCCACATTGATGTTCCCCCTCTCGCTCTTCCTCTCCCTTCCTTTCTCTCTCTAAAATCAATAAAAAGCATTAAAAAAAGAGATTTTCATTTTTGACCAACGATGTGTTGGAACTGGACAGTTACCTATGTGGGTAGGAGTGGAATTGTGATCTTTTTGGGATGCGGTGTGTGGGAATGTGCTATTGGAAGAGGTGACCTCAGGGTCCTGGGCTGAGATTTTGTACAGAAATGTTCCATAGGGAATGTGGGTCAAGCCTGTGCTACAGGGTTGGAATTTATACCAGTTTTTCTGTTTAAAGTAAATACACTGAATGCATGTTTCCGTCAGTGGCTCATTTCTTCAGGCCTTTTCTATAAGCATGTTTTTCTTCTCCAATATTTTGTTAATCTTCCACTTCTCCTGAGGTGTTCTTGCTATATGTAGTCAGGAATAAAATCGCTGAAAATCTGTGGCATGTGATATCTGTGGCACCATCTCAACCCGTCTGCCTTGAGATCCACCCCCACTGGGAGGCCTGGTGGTCTAAAGACCTTCAGCTCCTCTGTCCTCTGCTTTTTGTAGAATCAGCTCGTATCTGACCACAATCACCTGGTCCCAGACTCTTGTACTGAATGATCACGCCAGACAGGCCAGCGGGGATGGGTCAGGAGCGGCTCTTGTTTCTCGCCAACCTCCCAGGTGAGAGGCCAGCTCCGAGGCCAGGTGCTCAGAGAGGTTGGGACCTTCCTAGTGGCTGGCCCATTCAGATGTGTCTCCTTTGTGCCACATGTCCAGAGAAGCCACCCAGACAAACTCCAGCTCTGTCTCCAGCAGCGGGAGACGAAGAACCAGTTTTGTTTCCTGTCAGGGTTAATAAAACAAGCAACTTATGAATAGCATTTTGACAAACACAGAGGATAATGAATCCAGTTACATAGTTAAAGACTTTTAACAAAAAGATTTATGAGCCATGCACATCAGAGTGGGATGGAGTTGCCTCCTGTTGATGCTGAAGTTGAGGGGCCAGGCGGGGGACAGCTGGCGGCATCTGCTGTGAGGTGGACGGCCCACAGGAGGACACGTCATGGCTGACACTGTGGAGCCGCAGCTCCAGGCTGAATTAGGGGGAGACCACATTCTCACCCCATTGCCCAGCTCCAGTCCCGTGGGACCTGGAGACTCAGGGCTGTTGTCCTGGGACGGTGCTGATGAGCACGGGAGGCCACCTGGGTCCAGGGTTCAGTAGCACTGCCTGTCACAGGCTCCTCCCCAGAGTCACAAAGGAGCAGGGCATGCCCACAGACCTGTCTTTGCTGCAACTTTCAAAAGAACATTAAAGAACCTTCAGGTCAGTATATGCATTAGGCTGATGTCTTTGCTTCCCTTCAGTATATATACTAGGCTGGTGTCTTTGGAATACATGATATAAAAAGAAAAGGAAAAGAGAAAGAGAGAGAGAGAGAGAGAGAGAGAGAGAGAGAGAGAGAACAGTCATGGGAAAAATTAAGAAAAGCTGTACATGTGACAGAAGAGTAGGATGGGAGGCAAAAGAGAAATGAAGGCTGACCTATGACCTGTGTTCAGTGGAAGAGGGAGGTAAAGCCAGACAGGAATACTGATCCCTTTCATAAAGAGAAGATACCCTGTCACAGTGCCATCAGCCTGGAATCCCCGGATGTGACTCACTGGTCTCCATCCTCAGGTGAGAGGTCGGTCATGATGACCCCGAGATGGGGGTGGGGGTGGGAGTGGGGGTGGGGTGGGTGGGGAGGGGTGGCACACAAGCATTTTCAGGCCAAGGAGTTCTCCATTTTAGCTGGAATATACATGAGTTTCTAATGACAGAGGTTATGAAATATTTCAAGAATTCTCAAAGCACAAAGAGGCTCTCCACAGCTTACTTCTGTTTGCAAGGTTTTAGGAACATAAGCCCAGGGAAGTAAAATCAATGGCCTCTGGGGTCCACCTGGCTCTATGGTGAGTAGGACCTAAATGAAATGGAGAAATGGACGGCTGCCCTCTGGCTGGGCTCCAGCTGGTGAGGATCAGGTGTTCCGTGTGTGCCTGCTCTCGTGTATTGTGACCATGATGCATCTGGGAGGATTACCTGGGATTTTGTCTAGAGCAACGGTGGATGCACCAACAGTACGTCTCAAAAAGGCCTATTGACCTGGCCCAGTTCCTCGGTGCTCCTGAAATAGTCATGGAAATATTTCTTCAATGCTGGAAGCATTAATAAGCATCATACCAAGAGAAGCTAGTTTCTAGGAAACAGCATAATTTGTCATTCACCACGTGGACGTGATCCCAGGCTCTCACAGTGCTTCGTTAAGTTCAACCCCTTTAGTCCCTATTTGAGAGTTTCAGAAATTTCATTCATTGTCACTAGCTTTGTATCAGGTTCTAATCTTGGACCCCGTTATCATATTGAACCCCAAAACAATCCTGGGAGGCAGGGATGGGCTGCATTCTGATACACTGAGGATTCCATCAAGAATGACTGAACCCATTTTTACTCCGAAATAGATATCTAACCCTATCCACTTAGAGTCTTATTCTTCATCTTTTCACTTCTTGGATATCTGAGTCCCTGTCTTCTCACCTGTTCCCAGAATGTGTGCTTTTCTTATTTATAAGTGTTTGCAATTTCTTTCTGCTCAGTAACACAAATATCCTCGAAAAATTCAACCTGTCTATGTGTAAGCATTTCCTGCCAAGAATATAGGTTTCTGTTCACTTTGGGGAGCAACCAAACTTTGGCTGAATTCGTTGACATCGAAACCAAGTTTGAAGCCTTTTTAGAAAGGGGGAAAAAGCTGAAACCTTGTCTCATCTTCATAGCTAACTTCTTATGAGTGAAGTGAGCATATTTTCCATAAAGCGACTGCTGATCCCAGTTCAGTCTATATTTCATTAAGAGGAATGGATCTCATTTTCTCATTCAGAGCGGTGCAGAACCAACAGGTTACCCACTTCCCCAACTGCACGTGGTACTGACCCTGGCTTAGAGAGGCAGCCTCATTACGGGCTGGGCCTGCGGGTTGTGAGGGCTGGTGACTAAATGGTCTTCCGCCCTCCTGGCTTCTGCACTTGAACAGTTGTGCTGAAAAGCACCCACATTTACCAAAGCCATCTCCTCCAAATGGGACTCTTGCAGTGACGTGTTAATGGTACTGTTTTATACGGATCCTCGGATCCAGCCGCCCCTGGAGGCTCGCGGGTTTTGATGTATTCTGCTTTTCCTGGATGATGCTTATCTGCTTGATATTTAATTTGCAACTTGTTACCCATTACTCCTGCTGTTTGCCAATTTCTCTTGAGTTTCCTACAATTGTCAAATTAACTTTTTACTGGAATATGCCTGGAAAGTGTAGGTGCTGCTCAAAATACACTGGTTTATCATCTAAATTTCTCTTTGTGGGAGTGATTTCCAGAACTTTGGTATTTTATAGGTTATAAATCAAATTAATGTGTAAAAAGACTTATTGGTATAGCTGTGATGCAGTCTATCATCTATCATCTATATAATATCTATCCATCATCTATCATTTTCTAATCTATATATACATATATATACATACATACATACATACATAATACATACATGTATTCAATCAAATGTATAGAAAGGGAGTCTCTATCCTTCAAAGCAATAAAAACCTTAATTTGCTGGTAATTAGATATTGGTCAAAGGGTACAAAATTTCAGTTCTAAGATGAGTAAGCTCTGTAGATGTACTGTATAGTGTGGGGACTGGTTAACAGTGCATACTTGAAGTTTGCTATGAGAATAGATCTAAATGTGCTCACCACACATCACACACACACACACACACACACACACACACACACACACACACACACACACACAGTAACCATGGGAGGCGATGGATGTTAATTAGCCTGATTGTAGTGATCATTTCACAATGTGTACATATATCAAACCATTGTAATGTACACCTCACTATACATAATTTTTTGGCCAATTGTACCTCAGCAAAGTTGGAAAAATTAAGGAAATAAAACTGAAATAATACCTTATTTTGTGTGAGACTAAGGTATTTGAAAAGTTCATTCTGTTGCAAAATAAAACACCTCATTCACATGCATTCTCTTTACTTACTGTGATTCCACAAGTTCAGGGATGGTTGCCACACAGGGATTTTACGTTGTTTAGAGAAGCTGCTAAATGTTAGTGTGTTTGTGTTATGTGTGCATGCATTTGTGTGTGAGTATGCTTGTGTGTGTGCACCTGTGCACATCTATCCACATGCATAGCTACATCTATACAAACTCCCATACCCATACCATACGAATACGTTATTCAGACAAGAGCACAACTTTATTTTTACCTCTGATAAATAAACTTCCATTGACAAAAACAAAGAAGGCTGAAGTTCAACCTTCTTTTTAAATAAAATCAGAATATGCACAGAAAATATGGTGCTTGCATCTTAACCAACCCAATAAGCAATTTCTAAAACTATAGTGAGTGGAGATTTAATCTTTATAGTCAGCAAGTGTAAGTCTATTCCTATATAAGTTTTGGAACTTTATTAACTGAAATTATTGCTTAGTTCTATCATTGAACAATGTACAAGTCATCGAGGAGACCAATCTAACAGAACAATCACAAGTGGGAGAATTGCAGGGTGCTGAGAATCTGTATCTATGTTTATATCTGTATCTACCCATAGCTCACCTATCCCTGTGTACATACCCACACCACAGCAAACCCAAACTCACATATCCATACCCATATCTATACTATACCATCTTCTTGTCCAAATCTATACCCACATCTGTACCTATATATCTCTCTCGCCCTCTCTCTCTTTCTGTCTCTCTCTATCTCTATCTCTGTCTCTATACCTACATCATCTCTTTATATGAAATCACATGCATCTCTATTATATCAATCTCTATAATACCAACGTATGCTGGAACCAACAAACCCACGCTCCCTTGATTATTTGCCACTTGAGTGCCCCCGTGTTACAAGCTGGTTACAATTAGGAAATCTATTAATAACTATGGAGAACTTTACTCAGGTGCAGAGACAAGCAAATTGAGGGTGAAATTAGATTACAGACAACAGGTTATGATGGGTGAGATGTTTTCCTTTAACCGCAGAGAAATATATTAATGAACACTTAGGGAACACAGATGCCAAATTCTTTATCATTCCAGTCCCCATTTGCAGGGTGCTTCTAGGACACCCTATAGGATGTTCATGGTAGACTATTTCTTGGACTTTCAGAAACTGGAAGATTGTTTGCATGCGTTCTTCTCTATATGGAGTGTAGGACAGACTAAAATCCGTTCTTTTTAAATTATTTTGATTTGTTAATTGAACGCTATGATGGTGTGGTGTCCAATGCTAATTGAGCTTTTGTTTCTATGAGGCAAAGGGGGCCTGTCATCTGTAGATGTGTTCGCCGCAAGATGGAGCCTGTGGTGCTGTTCACTGTGTCCTGGTTCTTGGTCCCCTGGCAGCATCCTTTCCTGGGAGCAGAGGGCTAACTCTGCCGTGTCTGCCGCATAAGACTCCCTGCGTGAGCTGGCGCAGGGCAGGCTCAGAGCCTGGTGATGAAGGGCGCACATGGGTTGCCCTGTTGACTCTGACCTCTGGCTGAAATGGCTAAAGAGAGGTGAGTGTTGGGCTCTTGTAGGAACTGGAACATTAATTATCAGAGGAGCCAATGCCAGCTCAGCACTGCCCCACGATGTCAACTCAACCGTTCGCTCGCCCGTCTGTCCGTCTGCCTCTCAGTGTCGCCCTCTCCTCTTTCTGTCTCATCTGTTTCTCCCACAACCACTCAAGACCAGGCCCAGATCTGCTAGTTGAAATGGGGCTTGTTTTGGACGCTATGAGTTTGCTAGGGCAGCTGTAACAAAAACCAGAGGTTAAGGACATTTTTCAGTGTTTTCTTTTAATGTTTACTTGGTTGTTGTTATCTTGTATTTCAAGCTTTATTCAGCAGAGCATTTATTTTGACGTCAGCAGCAAGGTAGGGATCAACATGGCTTTTGTCAGATTGCCACTCCTGTCCCTGTGGTATTTACTGAGACATCTTTTCCTCAATGATAAGAAATGACACCTTTATTATATCCTATGTCCCTGATAGGTATTTGGGCCCGTTCTGGACTCCCTATTCTATGCCATTGATTTATCTGTCATTCAGTCCAACTGCGATGACATAGACATTATGGGATGCTTCAGCGTCTGGTGGGAATGGTGCCTGCTTATCACTCTTTTTTTTACCACGGCAATTTTATAGATATTATTTTATGGTTTATCCCTTAGGGATGCTTTATCAGGGTTTCCTGACATTTTTAAATTAATTCAAGTAGAATTGATGTCTTCATGATACGGACTCTCTACCGAAAAGTAGAATGTGATTTTTAATGCAGACAATTCTCCTTTTGGAACATCCGGTCAAGGTGTAAAGGAGTCTTCATGCGTATGTTTTACGTATCTCCTTAACTTTATTTCCCCATCACGTTGTTTATCTGATCATTAGTTACACATGGGATGGTGCTAATGTTGGGGTTTTAGTTTTCACCTGGGGGCCTTACTGAATTGTTTCCTAACTCAGAACATTTTCAGGTGATTGATTTCTTTGGATTTTCCAGGTGTCCGATCTGATCACCTGTAGATGCTGAACCATCGTCCTGTGGTCTTGGTTCCAGACCCACTGACAGACAAGCTTCAGTCCTACCAAAGTCACACAGATGTTTCCTACACTTACCTCAGTTTCCCCTTTCCTTCCTCATCATAATCGTCATGTCCTGTTTTTATGTTGTCAGCATCTTGGACTTGCAGTCGCTCCGCCAGCTGCCAGGAGTCGGGGGACCCGGGACTTCAGAGTGGAGAGGGAGCCGACATGGTCTCCGCAGGGAAACATGAGTCCTTCACCCGCCGTTCCCATCCACTTACCCGCTGCCCACTAATCGATTCTGTTCTTGCTGCTCCACAACTCCTAGTTCTCTCTTTCCTCCTGGTCCTTGACTCAACTTGTCATATCTGCTCATCTGGACTCAGCTCTAACCCCAGGGCAATGCTGTCACATCCACTGTCCAGTTCTCACTCCCTGTCTGATCCCCACGGACACTGCCCCAGAAGTCTGACTGGCACTGTGACTGGCCCCACCCCCCCTCCCCGTTCTCTGTGACTGCTGCTCAGTGTTCACCTGGATGCCGGGCCTGACAGGTGGGTGCCTTCCTTAAACCCGCCCTTTCTGGCATCACTGCCTGTGACCCAGTGTCCCAATCACAGCCACCAGTGGCCGAGCACGTATCTCCTGCCAGGCAGGGCCTGGACCTTCCATAGCCAAGCTCGTCACGACAGAATCCCTGCACCACACGTCTTGGTTCTGTTTTACTCGACTGCACCCTAATTATGGGTCTGTAGCTGTGCCCTGACCAGCAGCTCAGCTCCTTGTGTTCAGCACAGCCTGTGAGCTACAGTATCTGGGTTGTCAGTCAGGACCCAGTGGGTGTGTAGTTTCTCAGTGAAATGTCATGGATTATTTTGCTGTCCTACAGCACATCACGGCAGCTGTGCTGCCTCAGTGCCACTCTGTTCTCACTCACACTGCAGCTGACTCGCAGCTTGTCATGTCCAGGTTCCTGCCCTGCTCTTCTAGAGCAGCAGCCCCCTGGCCTCCTAGGTGGGCAGTCTGTCATCTAACAAGCCACTCACTGTGGCTAACCTTGGTTTCCAGTAACTCAGTGTGGTCGCTGGGGGGACAGAATCTTAGGGTAACAATATTAATGAATGCATTCAATTCTACAAAACTTAACGGAGGACTGAACATGCCCCAGACTTTGTGGTAGGCGCTAAATGACAATGATGATGATGATAATATATTCACGTGAGCTTGGTCTTATGCCAGGTACCTGAAATGTTTTAACTCCTTCCCTTCTCAACTGATGCTTTGAGACAGGTGCAGGTCTGGTGTCAGTTTTGTGATTGGGAACCCGAGGACGACGCCCCACGGCACGACAGCGAAGACGTTGGTGCTGGGCTCTGAAGCGCATGGCTTCACATGACAGGGTCACGGTTCTCAGGGTGCCAGCCCCTCTGGGACACCCCAGGTCAGTCCTTGCAGGGTCATCACCTCGTTGTGTGCTCCAATCATGCCCTCGATGGAAATTCTCTGCAGCCAGAACCGTCTCTGTCATTTTTACCGCTATTGCTCTGCTGTCTGGCATAGCCCGGTGTATACGGAGGGATGGAAACTGTTCTGCTGAATCATAGTCAGAACCTGACTGAGAAAACAGAGGCTTAACCACCACCCCACGGGACGGGAATACTTTGCTGGGTTCTGATCCTGGAAAGACCTGTCCCTCACAGCTCGCTGTGGTGGAACCGCGAGCCGGTGTGTCTGGGTCTGTGACTTTGGGGGGTGTGGTTTCTTTTGTGCAAGAGCTTTAGCGTTTCTTCTCCACACAAGCCCACCCATCTCCGTGGTGAGCTTGGGTTCCCGGCTCGGGCTTCCCTGGAAAATCAATGGTGGCAACAGAAGCAGATCTAAGACCCGGGCTGAGGAGACGATGCGCGGCTGAGCCGGGGAGCTGTCCACCCACAGTGACCTGCGGGGCAAGTCCCAGCCACAGCGTCGTGGCCCCGAACCAAAGAAAACACACCGATAAATGTTATCTATAAGTGTGAGAACTTGACATTCAAGAAAGCCAGTGACCTCACAGCTCATTTCCTCCCCGTACTTTATGTAAATACTTGCCCACCCCGGGCCCCTCTGTTCTCGGGCCCAGGAAGGTGTGGACGCCGAGGCCCAAAGCCGGGCGCTGAGCGGTCCTCTGCGTGCAGGCTGACGCAGAAACCGGATTTTTCTGGGTTTCCTGAGCTCCTGTGTCCGAAGGTAATCGATGCTGGTATTGTCGAGAGAACAGAGCCCCAGACAAGCACAGGTTATAACGTCCCTTCCCACGCGTCTCGGGGGTGTCACGCAGCAATGCTTCTCTAGGACTTGAACCTGGAACGTGTCATGTGGCCACGTGCACCGGCTCCCGAGAGAGCCAGGGGGTGAGGTTCTCGATGTGCCCCGGACCGCACAGTCAGGAGGGGCGTTCCAGGTGAAGTCAGAAGAGAGCAGCCGACCCCCTGAGGATGCTGATCTGTTTGTTACCGGAACGCTGGTGACCCTGGAGTGTGAACGTGCACACGGCTACTGCGCGTGGCTCCGTCCCCGAGGTTTGAGTTTTATAAGAAATGTTGATCGACTTTGGGAAACTCATCTGAGAGGGAAGCGCCACGTTTCCACGTTTCCCACCCACCGTTAGAAGCGGCTCTCCTCCCCAAACTGGCTGCTGGCATATGTTAGGGGCACAGGTAGCAGAGGCAGTTACAAAGCTGGCCCCCTGCCCGGCGTGTCCGGGGGGCGGGGCAGAGGACAGCATGCGTCCCCCTGTCTCTGCGTCCTGGCGCTGTCCCTGTGTGTGCTCACCGCCCTCCCACCTTCCAGTCTCTCCTTCCCATCATTCACCCTCAGAGCCCTTTCCTCCCAAACCCAGTCTACGTTTATTTTCCTTTTCTAATATATTGATTTGTTCATTTTCTGTTAAAAGGGAGGCTCCATCATCACAAAAGACTAACGATTCTTATATCGAATCCGAGCAAGGCTAAACCTCGTGCCCTAATTTAAAATTATGATCTAGGCTTTTCTCAGCACACACAGCTCCGCTCCTTACGTGGGAACGTCATCCAGGGCGCAGCTGGGGTCTCTGGCAAAGATGATCCGAGAGGCAAAGTTTACTGGTTGCACTTGAAAAAGAAGTAAGCAGCCAAGCTGCCTTCACGGGGCTGAGGGACCCGCCCGTCGGACCCGGGTGTGGACAGTGACATGTGTGGGAAAGCAATTCCCGGGAAACTCTCACGTGCCCATGAGAGATCGTGGGACGAGGGGGCGAGGGTGAGGACCAGATAAATTCTCACCAGCTCTGCATGTTCATTGACAAATTTTCTGTTTTTGCGTTGTTGCCCCTGGCCCCCTGGTTACCGGGGGGATGGCATTAACGTGGAGAGAAGGGCTTGTTCTGTGTGATAGATTCAAACAGAGATGACGCACTTGCCCACCGAGTATATCTAAGGAATTGAGGGGAAGTGCCAGGCACCGGAAGAAAAGGCTGCTGTAAATTCTGGCAGTTCTGCGAGGAGAAAGGGCTCTTTGTTTGCTGGGCTCACACTCAGCGTGTGGAATATTATGAACTGCGGTAGGGGGGTGAGGAGGTGGGGGGGAGGGTCGCACAGGAAAGAAAGAAAATGGGATGTGACAAGACTCCGGCACCAGAGGTGAGATGTTCAAGGCCTGGGAGAGCCGGCCGCATGCAGGGCACCCAGATGGACGCTGGCAGTTTCCTTTTGGGGTGCCCCTCCCAGACCCGGGAAAACGAGGCCACCAAGGTGCTGGCATGGTGAGTGTATGTGGGGAGGTCTTTTCTCTAGAGGCCATCGCAGTCCCCAGACCAGGCCCTGAGGGGCCAGGCTCCTGCTACTCACAGGGGGAGGCAAGCACCTCTAACAGCTTAAGAGATGCTATTCCAGAAACCAGGAGACAAGAGAGACAGATGTCCATCCTGCCGACTGGGAATTCGCTTTGCTTCAGTTTGCATTTCTGTGGGAAAAAATAAAGGCAAGAAAAGAAAAAAAAGACACACAAAACCCCCAAACACACAAAGCAAAATGAACTGGCAGCCTCCTGCTGCGGGCACAGGAAGGCGGAGCCCACGCCATCCTTCAGTGCCTCTCGGTACGTCCCGGTGAGGAGGACAGAGACCCCACCACAGGTCAGTTATCTCTCACAGAGATGCTCACACCATCGTGCCTGGCATCAGGAGGGACAGACAGACAGGGACCCAGTGACTGGTCTGGTTGGGGGCAGGGATCCCCTGTTTGCACCCTCAGGGCCTCCCGGGGGGATGGGGCCCCACCGCTGTGCGGCACACACACTCCCGCCAGGCCCTGGCTGTGCACCTGTCTCCCAGCTCCGCCTCTGACTCCCGGGTGCCAGGTACAGCTTCTTTTCTGTCAGAAGAGGTTGTGGAGAATCACCGTGACACGGCTGCTATTGGCCTTGTTTAATGAGAGGTAAAGATTATCCCACGCGATGACAGAAAGGCGATGCGTGCACCTCCAGCGCCTCGGTCAATCCCTGATTCTGCTGATGCTTTACTGTTGCTTGGGGGGCCACGGGGGGGGGGGGGGAGGCACTCACAGACAGGGGCTTGGAAAGGGACCCCGGTGTCAGGTCATTCATCTCATGTACAGTCCAGGCTGGTTGCCAGGGTGGGGTGGGGTGGGGTGGGCCTCTCCTCGGGCACTGTGTCCAGCTCCAGTGTTAACCAGAGCAGGAGACCTCAGTCCCGGTCCGGGTCCAATGGGAACACAGAATTATCACCCGGTGATCTGAAGACCCACACGCAAAAGGTCAGGTTGCCCCCAGCTTCCCAGAAGCTTCTCAGAGCCTGTAGAGGGAGACCTGACCTGCACAGGCAGCGGGAAGGGTGTTGTCCCAGGCAGGAGGCCTCAACGGAGGCCCTGCCTGCCTCCTTGCCCTGGAGACAGAGAGAAAGCTGGGAAGAAACCAGCGCCTTCCTTTCAAAGAGAAACTGAAGTGTCACCCAGGTGCTTCTCCCGTGATGTGGCCCCTGTGACCTTTTGTGGCCACCACCTGTCCCTGCCGCTGGGCACACGGAGTCACAGGGCCAGCGGGAGGATGGTGGGCCACGGCGGGTAGATGGGCTGCGGGGGGTAGACAGTCAGCAGTGCTGTCTCCTTTTATGGAAGAAGAAGAAGAGAAACAGCTCATGGGGAGACAGTGCTGTAGGGCATGTGCGGATGGCACCGCAGGGCCCCTCAGAGCTGCTCAGTGCGGGGACAGGCTGCAGCAGGTGAGGCCTCGGGAAGACCAGCTGCTCCATGCACGCAAGAGCGTTCACTGAAACGCTGCGGAAGTGCCTCTTCAGTTCCTGGAGAGGCCACAAGCGGCCCATTGCTTTGGCTCCAGCGAGCAAGCTCCCTATTAGCCGAGGCTCAGAGCCTGGCTTATCCGGGCTCTAATGGGACCTCAAAGTCAATGGAACCGCGAACTTCCGGTGAGCAGGGACTTGGCCCAGAGGCAGGTGGGCTTAGAGCATCGCAGAGCAGAGAAGGGCGGGAGGCAGGGCCAGACTGGCACGCAGGCCTGGGTCACAGCGAAGGAGACCCCTGAGGACTGTGAGGAGGGATGGGGATGCCCAGCGCCCACCTGCATCCCACACCGAGGGCGCAGAGCTGGCTGTCACCCGTGGCCTTTGTTTGGAGCGGAGGTGGTGGAACGAGAAAGTAGTCTCTTCTCTCCACTCTGGAGAACTTGCAAACTGGCTTTCCAGGAGGCCCACCGTCCGCCAGGGGTTATTTCAGGTTCTCAGTCTGAAATCAGTTCTCTGGGCCGCCGTCAAGGAGCCAGTAGGGCGAGGCTGCCTCCAAGGCTCTTGGGGGAATGGGTTTTACTGAGTTGTCACCTCCCGGTGGCTGCTGGTGACCCTGGGCCACAGGCGCCATCGCTACCCTGTGGTCAGGAGGCTTCCTCTCCTGTCCTCTGCTCTCATGGCCCCTCCTGCAAAAACACTCCTGGGGGCACAGGACCCACCAGATCACCAAGATAATTTCCCCTCGGAGACCCTTAATTTATTCAAATCCTCAAAGAGGATTACTCTTTTAAAACATGCGTATTAAAGTTTGCCTTTAAATTGCATAGCCCACCACCATCCCGGTCTTTTTCCATAGACGGCAACAGGTACAGGATCTGGAATTGGGACCCGATACTCTGGGGTCCTCAGTCCAGCTGACCTCCCCTCCCGTCTCCATCCATCTGGACCTCTCACCAGGGAATCCTGACCCAGTGCTCATCACTGCTGCCCAAAGACAGGCACAGACCCACTGGAGCCCCCAGAGGGACCCGGCAGGACAGCATTGTCCCAGCAGGGTTGCTACTGAGTTCCGTGAGCTCATTCCCTCAGCCTCACACAGGCACAGCGGCCGTTAAGTTCTGTCCCGGGGGTTTTGAAGCCTGGGAAAGATTTCTCAAGCTTTCTGTAGTTTATTTGCATTTCACCTGTAGGGTGGGTATGACCATAGGGCCTTCCGTCCTTATGAGGGTTACGTAAGGTTAGGCATGCACGTTCCTTAGTATTGTCCGCAGCCCAGTAAATGCTCAACGCATCTCAGCTGTGGACGCCCCCGTCGATGCTACGTTAGTTTAGACTCCGTGGGTCCCTGGAGTGAAACCTACAACAACAACAACTTTTCTCCAGCAACATGATAGCTTGGGCTCCTAAGCATAGATGCAATCCTACAATACCTTAGTAGGGACACCAGGGATCTCCGGACGCCACCGGAGGCTGCGACAGGGCCAGGCAGCATGGGTGACAGCTGACAACCTCACCTTGTCAATCACCAGGAGGTGTGTGAGACAGTGTCACACAGGAGCGGGGAGAGAGTGTCACCCACGGGACAGTGGTGGCCTGGGCAATTTAAAGGCGGACTTCAGTAAGGATGTTTTAACGTAGTAAAAAGTAAGACAAACACTGTGATCCTTTCACTCAATCCGAGGCATGAGGGTGTACAGGTGGGAGGGTTTGTGGGGGGCATACTTGCTCCCACACCTACATTCTGGTATCATGCCTGGTGCCCGTGACACTTAATAAGTATCTGTTAACCAGCGACCAGGAACTGTGAGCATGGAAGAAATGGAGAAAAGTGAAATGTTTGCACATTTTATTTGATACAATTTTCCTGATGTTATGAAATGCTGTTTTTATTTTTCATTCCCTCCCTCTCCCCCTTTGCTTCTCCTAAATAATTAAGATTGTAGAGGGACCCACTTTACCCGCCAGGAGAAAGATGCAGAAGTTTCAGATCAGAAAAACAAATTCGCAATCATAGAAGGAAGTCGATGGCAAGGAAAGATTACGTCACGGCACTTGATAAAATTTGTAACAACTTCCAGGCAAATCCTGAGAAAAAAGCCACTTGAATCACAGGGCTTCAGATAAAGATTGGAAGCAGCCAGTGATTATATTTCCCAACGTCACCAGAGATAAAAATCTCTCTTAAAATTCTTTTTAGACAGTTTCTATAGCTTTCCATCTTTTATCTGTGTAGTCAATCCAGACAGCCCAAGGAGCAGGTGTGTGGCAAACATGGTTTTTTTCATAGTTCATATTTTATTCTTATATTTTCAAACAGGAAATTTTGCCCCACATTTTAGCATCATGATGGTCTCTAACATTTCTTCATAGCTCTACGTTGTTAGATTCTGTCGAAAACTTTGTATATCTACCGATGGAGGCCTTCATATGCATGGAAACTGTTTTCTGTTGAAAGTCATATAGCAAGTGCGTTTTAGGATAAAAATTATATTATTGGGCAAGGTTATGGCTCTCTTGAGAAGGGGCTTCTAACCTTATTTTTTGTTCAGAGAATGTTACCTGATCCCAGAAAATCCTCCCAAGGAGTGGCAATCCCTCGCCTCAGAAGATACACTGCAAAACAAAACACTAAAATAGTCCATTTATTTATCTTTCATTTATTTAACAAGTTTGTATTGAGCACCTCCTCTGGGCCAGACAGAGGGGGATGCAGAAGGTCATGGAGGAGGTAAAATTGGGCGTGGCCAGGAAGTAGGGATGGGAAGGTTGGAGGTGGGGGGTCTGGACAGAAATTGACACATGGCAGAACCTCAGGTGCATCCAGGGGTCCAGGTCAGCACCCGCAGGTAGCTCTGGACAGGCCTGTGCCTGCCCCCTTCCCTCCTCCTCCACCTGCAGGAGGGACTTCCTGCCCGGGACACGGGCTATGGGGTCAGGGCCAAACCTGTCATCTCCCAGGGAGGACTGAGCGAGCCTCCATCCTCACCCAGAGCAATACCAGCGCCTTCCGTGCCCACACGTTTCTCCCAGAACACGTCCTCCACTCATGCATGGCCCCACCAGCCGAGTCCCACCAACAGGGCCCATGAGTCTGCACTTCCAATTCTGTCAGCATTTCCCCTCAAACTCTCTCTCTCAGTTACTGCATGGAAAGTCAAAGACAACTGTTCTTATAAATATACAGGGTGGGCCAAAAGTAGGTTTACAGCTGTTCATATGGGAAATAATACAATAATTAATAAATAATAACAAGAATAAATCGTGTTTCACATACTCACAACTGTAAACTTACCCCTGAATGTTATAATTAAAATATATTAATAAAATAGAACATTGAAAATTGGACTATTTTGGAAAAAAGAAAATATTTACATAAATCTCTTTTAAGGGTTTAAAAAATATGGCATTATATGGATATCATTCTAATGAATTGGTAAATATTTTCAATTTCTCTTTCTGCAGGTTTGTAATCAGCTGAAGTATGTCATGGAAATAAAGTAAAATACATGTTAGGGGGTCTCCCCGCCCCTCCCCCCATCACCCATTAGTCTACAAAATCGCCTCAGCAGCATGTCATTATTCTAGAGTTAAACAGTTAAACGTTTTATGCGGGAACATCAAAACCCTATATGCTTCAAACACCAAACATTTTTTTAATGGCTTTCAGATAAAACAATTTATTTATGCAATTAACAGCAACATGCAATTTCTAATAATTAGCAGATAATAGTTATCTGCAAAGTACTTTATAAAATTGCCTTTGAACTGCATCCGTTCTGTGGGGAATCGCTGAAAATTGGACTATAAAATTACCAGAAAATGTACTGCATTAACAAGAATTTTCTGTATTCAGTTTCTCTTCAAATTTATGGGCTCAAATATTTGTAAACATTTGGTTTCATTGACAGAAACCCTAGCCCCTCACCTCTCGAAAGAGGGAAAATGCATTGTGCAGCATGTTTGGTGACCACAGGGCTTTTATTTTCTTTATTTTAACTTTGCTTTCTGCTCTTTCCCCACCGGCCCCCACACTGAGGACATTATATTGTTATTATTTCTTCTTGGTGAATAAAAATGAATGCCTGATCTGCCATTATTGGTATTACACCAGTGCTCTCTACATCCCTCTCAGAAACATACAGTGCATTCAGAATTGTAAGCATTTCTACTAAATCGAACTGTCTTTGAAGAAAAACAGTAAAAACATTAGGTAAATATGTTGAGCAGGCGCCCAGAGGACCTTGAACTTGGAGGGGACTTTCTGCCCCGCCTTGTCCTCTGAGAGACCCCCGCTGTGTCATCCACAAATTCTCCAGTTCTTCTGGGGTGTTGGGAAAGGCCACATAAAGGCTTAGGTGAATGTGCAGCCAGGACATCATGGAATAAACCCCAGGGTCCTTTGCCGAGGTGAGAAGATGAGGCCAGGAGCCCTCAGTGGCCTGGCTGGTGGCCTGGACTGGCCAAGTGTGGCCACCGAGACCCTCCAGCCCAGCAGCGCCCTGAGCGCCACACTCCCTCCCAGCTGCCGGCCTGGTTTCAAGTGTCTTCAGGAGGTGAAAGGAAGCAGATCCAGACCTCTTCAAGGGTTTAATCATGTCGCTTAATCATATTTTAAAAATGTACTGATTCAAAGTTGGATAGTTGTATAAAAATAGTGTTTTTTTTAACTTGTCATTTCATGCCCCCAATTCTTATATCATGTGTATGAATTAGGCAGATAACTGACTTCATTTTCCTCTTTACTGAGAAAATTGAATATTCTCATATCATATAGCTATAGAGATTTTTTTTTGGTGGGGGAGTATATGTTTCATATTTCACAATTAGCACACATCTATATATATAAAAAGCCAGCAACTGGAATGCCGTAATGACTGGAACAACCAGTTGCTATGATGCTCATTGCGGCTAGCAAACCAGCCCTATATGGGGGTGGGGTGGGGCTGGCCGGCCAATGCCCCCCCCACGACCCTTCCTCCTGGCCAGTCCCACCCCTGAATGCCGCACCCCCCCACCTCAATAGGGGGTGGGGCTGGCCAGCCAACCTCCTGCAGCCCCTCCCCTTTCTCGGCCCCATCCTAGATTGGCCTCCCTACCCTGATCAGGGGCAAGGCCAGCTGGCCAACTGCCTGTAGCTCCTCCTCCTGGCTGGCCCCGCCCCCAATTGGCCCCCACCACCTGCATCAGCCCGGGGCCCCTCCCCTACCCAGCTCTGCCCCTGATCAGCCCCCCACTTTGATCAGGGGCTGGGCCAGCTGGCCAAACCACCCATAGCCCCTCCCCCAGGCCGCTGGCCCCCGATTGGCCACCCCATTCTGAGGTGGGGCTGGTCAGCCCACCGCCCACAGCCCCTCCCCATGGCTGGCCCCACCCCCAATCAGCACCCACTACCCTGATCAGCCTGTACCCCTCCCCTCAGCCAGCTATGTCCCTAATGACCCTCCCCACCACACCAACCCCCACCCCATTCGGGGGCCAATCACCCATGGCCCCTCCCCCCAGCCAGCCTGGCCCTGATTGGGGCCCCAGTCAGGGGCAGGCCAGCTGGTTAACCTCCAGCCATCTCCTCCTCCTGACAGGCCCAGCCCTGATCCACCCTGATTGGGCCTGGCCTGCTGAACCCCACTCATGCACAAATTCATGCACTGGACCTCTAGTACTAATATAATGAGATTGACCATTTCCAAGATTTGGTGACATTCAGTTTTAAGGAACGGACTACTTCATATTCACACACAACAAGGTATACCTAACAGGATTCGAGAGAAGGTCAAAGAAGACTTGACTAGTGGGAGCCAGACAACAGGCAGTGTTTGTGGAGTTCCTCATGATCAGCAAAGTAGTTTTAAATCCAGTGGTTAATGTTAACTAAAAATGACCTTGAAATACGTATATAAAACAGATGACATTACTATTGTTTCTACTTAAGAAGAAACTGAAAATCAGGGAGTTTAAATGAATTGCGTCTATGGAAGAGACTGATAGACTTAAATACAAAGAAGAAAGAGCAAAGGAAGAAAGTGAAGATTTCAGGAGGTTGTTCCCTGTTTTCATATGTGCGCTCCAGTGCACCCCCATGGCAACCTGATGCACAGGTGTGAACACCCTCCTTTTGTAGTCAGTCCTGGAGACCAAAAGTGGGGGTGTCTTGAGTGCCCAAGGACCACCAGCAGTGGGTTTGGGCTTGGTATCGAATTCCCCAGCATCACACATTTTCCACATCCCCTTCATGACGGGATATAGCTGATGTAAATTTCGTGATTGTTTTTAGCATCACTATTGTCTGTGTTCTTGAAATTTATGGTTTTCCAAAACAAGGGCTTGTGCTGAGGAAACAGGAATCCACTGTGCGTGCTAATGGGCAGGATGACAGGGGAAAACTCCCCGCCACCCTGGCTGATCACGAGCCACAGAAACTGCACAGGGAGGCACAGAATCACCCCTGAAGATGTGAGGAAATCGAATCTGAAGCCGCAATTTTGTTTTCCTCACCACCCCACTCCTTGATCTGTTGTAATCACTCAGCACAGTTAAGACAGCAAATCACATTACCAACCTGCTCAGATCCATGGCATATTAAGAGCCTCCCCGTCCCCAGCTCCCGTCGCCGCGCTGGCTCCCTCTGCGGGGTTATTGACATGTGTTCTTAAGACGGCGGCATGTTTTATTGACTTCATAATTATTCCGTGTGTGTGGTTAGTTTAGTTTATATGTATGTGTAAGCTTATTTTATGCTCTTTAAAATGTAATAAAACTAAATTATATATGATTCTCCGAGAGCAGAGAGGGTATTGGAGGGGAGTGAGGAGCTCTGACTTCCATTGTCTCGAGTCACTCATTTAAAAACACAGAGGCCCCTTAGTATGCTAGTTGTTATGAGAAATTAAAAACATGGCAGGCAAGCCGTGCCTTCAAAAACGTTCATAGCTGGGAACCTAAGCAAACAATGCGTATTGAGTACACACAGCAGAGCTAGAAAGAGGCAGCGAACAGGACAGGGCCTCACTGGAGAGACCATTCTCCTCTGACTTCAAGATCCAGGGAGTGTTTACGGAGGCAGTATTTAACTGGATTTTGAAGGTTATGTTTAATTTTGAGAAGCAGAAAAAGAGACTATTGCTGAGGAAAGGAAAACAGGAGAGAGAAACTTGTTGGAGGGGAGTTAGTGGATGAATCAATTAGGACACAGAGGCAGAGACCCCGATGGAGAGAGGGGTTCGATGTGGAGGCTGACTGTCGCTCAGGCGTGGGGAAACCTCAGCTTACATCTCTCAAGAGTCTGGAAAATCTGGTCTGAGCGCTTATTCTTCAGCTTATTGACAGGGCAACCTGTATTCCCAATGAAAGCCTCAGTTTTCTGATCTGTAAAATGGGGTTAAAACAGTTCCTGCCTCAGGGTGTCATTCAGAGAGTTAAGCAAATAGCCGGGAACTGTGCTTTGTTAAAGAAGGAAACACAGAAACAGCTGTTGAGATTGCCTGGTGTCTGTGTGGAGAGGAGGAGACAGGAGGAACGCGTTCAGAGATCAGGTAAAGAAACGTAGACCAGTGAAGAGCACAGAGAAAAGCTATCACAGGATCGAGTGGGACTGCTTTTACTAAAATACTGGAAGAGAAAGGGAAATTGAGGAAAGAACTGTCAAATAAAAGAAACTAAATCTTGAGGATTTGGGGAAGTCTCAGCTTAACCAGATTACAAAACACACTAAAAATAAGAGACTCACGCCCAGCGGCATAGCTCAGTGGTTGAGCATCCACCAATGAACCAGGAAGTCACAATTCGATTCCCAATCAGGGCATATGCCCGGGTTATGGGCTTGATCCCCAGTTTGAGGTGTGCAGGAGACAGCCGATCAATGATTCTCTCTCACCATTGATGTTTCTATCTCTCCCTTTCCCTTTTCTCTTCCTCTCTGAAATCAATAAAAATATATTTAAAAAATAAAAATAAGAGAATCACTAACAGGAAAGTGTGTCCTGCAGCAAAAGCCGAGGGTAAGGCTGTCGAATCTTTTGCTAAAACCTCAGAAAGATCAGTGGGCCCAGTAGTCAGTCACTAGAAGGCTCTTCGGAGCACATATGGGTGCGACACAGAAGTCTTTTCAGTCAAACCACAGGGCATCTAGGAAGCTTCCAGCATTGTTGCTCAGTCATCTCAGCCACAGCCACAAATATGACAGAGTTCTGTACGAAATCTGTGGATGGGCCTCCTGTCTAAGAGCTTGTCCCTGTGACATACACAGGAGATCCGCAAGGTTTTTGAGAATTTCCTATCAGCAAACACCATCAGCGTGGCCCAAAGGAAGAGAGAGAGAGGACAAAATGAACGAAGGCTATAAGATTCCCAAATTCAGACTAAGAAAACCACTCAGCAGGAAATGAGTGCTATCTTTCATGAGACAAGAGAAATGACTCACAGCCACGAGTCCTAGAGAATTGATCCCGGACCTTGAAACCTAATGAGTTTTACCATTTTGTTTTCTCCCCTTTGAACCAAAATGTTTGTAATTGGCACCTGTACGTGCCACCACAGCATTGTAATTTGAGAGCAGATAACTTGTTTCTAGTTCCCAGCTCCACAGATGGGGAGAAAACTTTTTTCCTGGGATGGATCCTACCCAGACTCCTGCCCGTATCGGGTTTAGATGATGAGTAATGGAAACTAATACCATGTTTTAGAAAAATATAATACAACATAGGATCAAGAACTGCCTCTTGTATCCAGTAGACAGTCAACAGACTTCCTTGCTTACTGTTTATTCAAAGCAATGTGCTTAAATACACAGCTACACATTGATTTGCAGGTAGTAGTTTCCACCGTGACTTTTAAGACCAATATAAATGCAAATCCAACATGAGAATCTCGGTGAACTTTTATTTTCTTTTTGGAATAAAAATAAAGATCATGATAATTCTTCACATAAAAGATTGTCATAATCCCATATTTTATGAAAGTTATTCTCATCACCAATTAGCAGAAAGCTATTTACATATACATTTTAGACTAGTATAGTCTCATACAGGCTTTGGGAGGTGAAATGAATCCAGCAATATTATATCATTTCATAGAAAAGACACACTCAGGGGAGAGAAAGCCTGTCTAAGGAGACACTTCGCCCTAATGGCTGGTGGGGAACAGGGCACAGCTATCAGAGTTTGACGCCTGCCTTGTGGGTCAGCTGTGGCCAGTCTCCTCTCTTGTGACCTTGAGTGACATTGCACTGGTCCCCACTGCACAGGGAACTGGTGCCAATTTATGGGAAATCATTCATTGTGCAGAAGGTCTCCATTAGGTGCTGAAACAATACAATTCTAGAGTTATTATGATACTGTACCCACAAATGGCATAATTACAAACCAATCCCTAATTTGAGAATTCTGGAGAGTTCAGAGAGGTCAAATGTTTAATTGAAATGGAATATTTAAACTAAATTGCTAGCGTGCGACTTCAATATTATTGAAGTACTAATAAATACATTAAAAGACTGTTAGCAAAAGTACTTCCTGCTGAAGAATGATTGTCGCCAGAAACACATCAGCTCGGTTTGTAATATACAGAGACTGTTGTTTCCAGCTAATTAAATGCATGCATTTTTGATAGCACTTAACAATATGTGGTTAATTATTATTATGCAGGGTTTGTTCTATAGCATTAATTATGATGAACTCATTTGGCTTTTAAGGGGAAATGTGCTGGTTTGGGGAGGTACAGTGCTTATGGCAATATATTGGAACTTGATATGAAAAGCAAAGCGTTTTCTAAAAAGGTTCTAACATTGAGACAAAAAACAGAGTTGAGGGAAGGATCTCTTAGGTTTGACATCTTTGTACCATCACGTTAATTCTACATTAAAAATCATCACGTTTATTCGAATCACCGAGACATGCAGCCATGAGATGAGTCACAGTGGCTGGACTCAGCTCTGGAGTTACCACAGTGATTGGAAACATTTCTGGTCCCTTAAACAGTGTTCCCGTGAGTCACTGAACCTGGCGCTTCTCCAATGAGAGCTTCCTCCCCGTCAGGCCGGGGTGGTTCTCCCGCCTGAGTCAGTCCCCGGAGATGTTAGAACGCACAAGTGTTCAGACCCAGACCCGCACACCACGCCTGGACTCAGGGGGTCTGCAAGATGGGGCATTATCTCTTTAACAGAGGTCAAGTGCCTGGCTGGGAGAAGGGGATGTCCTTCGGTTAGGTAGTGAGGGTGACTGCACAGCTCTAAGAGTCCTGGAAACCCTGGTTGTGCACTAAAATGGGCTCATGTGGGAGAATTTGAATTGTCCCTCGATACAGGGTCAAAGGAGCGGCAGGTAGCGGAGCCCCCTCACGGCTGTGTCTCCCTCCAAGTTCCAAAGGCTGTCCCCACAGCTCCTGAGACCCGCACAGGCATTGGCGCTGCCCCACACTCAGGGCTGTTGAGGGTGCCAGCTTCCGGGATGCACCTGCATGGACAGGAACAGGCTGTTTGTGTACTGTTCACACAGCACACGCGTGTAGTTAAGGTGAGCTGTTCCAGCCACGTGCATTGTGCTGAATTTGTCACCTCCATGCAGCCCTAGTGAGGCTGAGACAGCACCACCGTGTCTAAGGAGCAATGTGGGTGGGGTGGGGGGTGGGGGGGACACGAGCCAGCTGAGCTGCCGTCACTGTGAGTGACCCACCTGGGGAAGGCTGCATGTGACATCAGGGTGGTGCTATGTTCAGAAGTGGCCCGCCTCTGCAGGGCCGGCCCTTGTAGCTAGAGACCCTGTCTTCCACAGCTCGCAGAAGGCAGGGGCCCTGGCCTCCGTCCTGGGGCATCCCCAGCTGCACACTGTCACTCTGTGCCTTAAGAAAGGCAACCCTGGTCATGCCCACTCTAGTTGGTGGTTTTCCGGGACACAGGCAGCCTTATGGGAAAAGAGACTTTTATGGGAAAGACAGAATGCTTAGGTCCCCAAGGTCACATTTGAATGCCCTACTAGTAAAATGATTTTAATAAAGTATGTTGTAGACACTCTTCTCTACAGTCATATTATGGGAGGGGATTTAACTGAAAAATTAAAACAGTGCCTTCTGTGGACCTTGGCCTGAGGCCGCCTGCGGGCGGAGGCCTCGGGTTCTAACTCACTGTGTTCCCACGGGAGCAGGACCATGGGGTGGAAGAGGGAGCAGCCGGTGTGCCATGGCGTCCATGTGGGCAGGGGAGCCTGGGGCCCTGCCCGGGAGCCATGCGGTGTCAGATGACAAGCGGGTCTAGAGCAGGTCTCAGAGCCGCAACAATGACTCCGCTTTCCTCCTGGGTTTCATTTTCCCCATCAAAGCCCTTGTCACGTGCTCTTCCAACATCCGCTGAGAATTTCCTGGCAAAGTACTGTTTGCTCCATTTTACAGATTAAGTACAAAGCTGGGGAGGGTGATAGGGTGACGGGTGGCAAAATTAGGCTAACGGCATGGTTTGGGAGAGAACAGGCCAGGCAAGCAGTGAAGGTGACCGAGGGATGACTCAGGACCTCCTGCACCTGCAGAGGAAGGACCACACACATCAGTGAAAGGGCGCACCTGGCTGGTTTCTGTTCGGGAGACCCATCCTCAGCTCTCAGAAACCTTCTGATGTCGCAGTTTTATGTATTTCTACCTCATTTAAGGGAGACTAAATGCAGGAGAGAAGGAAGGTAAAGGGCATGAGGAGAGCATGTACCACATGTGGCTCCCAGGGCCCTGCCAATGATGGGGTGCTGTTCTCCTCTGGGCCCGCCTCCGATCCCAGCAGTTCCAGTCGTGGGGCACGCACATCACTCGGCCTCTGTGCACTCCAGTCTGCAGTCTGGATGTGCAGTTAGTTAATTCATGAGGATTAAATATGAGGTGGCAGATGCTGGGCAAGTGCTCAGTGTACAAAAGGGTACTCAGGGGGAGCAGGAGCTGGCGGGGGGCCCTGTGCCGCCATGTGGGTTCCCTGTACCCCGGGAGCAGAGCTGTGACAGTGACAGGGCACCGGCAACTCGGTGACCAGAACGGGGTGGTGTTTGCTGCAGAGAGAGCTAGGGCTTCGCGAGAGGTTCCCCAGTGCAGGCAGCTGTGCCGGAGTTACTTGAGGGCTGAAACGGCTGCTGTGAGCGTAGACGGTTGCTTGATGCTCAGCGACATCCTGAGAGGTTCCTCGTCTGGGCCCGGACGGTTAGAAGAGATTAGCGCTGTTAGACAGGGCCCAGGTACACAGCAGCGCGCGGCGTGAATGAGCGTCGGCTGTGAAACACCGTGTTCAATCGTCTCGCACAGTTGGAAATTCCCATTCTTTGATAATGTCTCAAAATAAACAGAAGAACCGGGTTTTTACTGTCGCTGATAATGTGCTGCTGTTTATAAAATCCAGGTTTACATTTAAACTATTAATAGTTACTTCAGACCCACCCCCTCTCGTGCTAATTACCAGCAGAGAAAGGAGGGAAAAGCTAATTTAGCTGAGTAGGTTTGTCTTCCTAAATGCCTTCGTAGAATGAAAGGGCAGTGGCAGATGCTGTATCAAGCGCCAGTGACACTTCTTGTCTCCACCTGCCCAGTAGATGTTGACTGAGTAAGAGAGCTAAGTGCAGATGTTTTTCTTTTTTAAAAAATATATTTTATTGATTTTTTTACAGAGAGGAAGGGAGAGGGATAGAAAGTTAGAAACATCAATGGGAGAGAAACATTGATCAGTTGCCTCCTGCACACCTCCCACTGGGGATGTGCCTGCAACCAAGGTACATGCCCTTGGCCGGAATCGAACCTGGGACCTTTCAGTCCACAGTCCAATGCTCTATCCACTGAGCCAAACCAGTTAGGGCAGTGCAGATGTTTTTTAAATTGAAGGAATGGAGAGGGAGAAAGAGATAGAAACATCAATGATGAGAGAGAATCATTGATTGGCTGCCTCCTGCCTGCCCCCCACTGGGTATCGAGCCTGCAACAGAGGCATGTGCCCTTGATCGGAATCAAACTCAGGACCCTTTAATCCGAAGTGTGATGCTCTATCTGCTGAACCACGCTGACTAGGGCTAAGAGCAGATATTTTAAAAAACATTTAAAATTATGATGACTGTAGATAATGTAATTTTACACTATAGCTAGAATAGCCATTAACAATTTATTTGTTCTCACTGTTTTAAGGAAAATCACAGCAGCACACTGACTGTTTTCATAGAGAGATGGTGATATGAGATATTAATTAAGATAAAGCACAGATTCTGGTTGAAATATGAGGTTTCCATTTGGGACTAAGTGTCAGCACTACAAGCTCCAGGCTTTCCATGACTTTTTGAGAAGTGACTGTCCCCCGATCTCATTCTGTCTCAGGACATAACCCCCAGCAGCAGCTTTGGGATTGCAGCCTGAAAATACGCACATGCAGGTTCCGAGGCTGACAGACTGACGTGAGCACCAACCATCTCCCGGGGACGCTGCCCTGCCCACCACGAGTCACCTGCTAGTCCCTACAGTATGTGTCCTCGAGGTACCTCTCAACACAGAGGATATGGAGGAAATTGTTTCTTATTCCTTCTGATATGTCAACCTAACTAATTTCAACGTTAAAGGCCTTAGTTTTCTCAGGGATAAAATGAGGATAATAAGCACCTGTGTTATAGACTGTTTGGGGGTGAGAATCCTGTGACTTCACATAGAGAAACACTGAAATGCTGTGTGATGTCAGCGTTATTTTGATGCAGTCACCTTGGTCACCAGACTGTGCTCGTCCAGGTGGGATGCAGCTCAGAAAACACTGCTGAGCACAACTGTCTTCACAAGCTGCTTAATGCATTTTTCATTCATTTTTTGGGCGTGTCTAGTAAATGCCCAACACAAGTCAGTGGAGAGCCAAAGTAGCACATGAGGAAACTGCCCAGAGGTGAAATTTTCCATCAAGCTGAGGAGTCGGGAAGGGACACCTGAGACCCACAGGGTTCTCTGTGGTGCGGCAGTGTGGATGCTGGAGAGCATGCTTTTCTGAACCAAACACGTGAAAGAATGGTCCGAATTTGAACCGACCAGCTTGCTCCACGTAGAAGAGGTGTTTGCAGGGTTGCTGCACAGACGGACCGACTGGCAGGAGCCCAGGCTGCTTTCAGCTCAGGCGGAGTCTGCACCTCCTCGCCCCGCCCCGCCAAGTGTCAATCCACACCATTCTGAACTTTGCAGCAGTAGCCTTCCGTTTCCTTCAGGAATTTTGCAATTCTTGCTTCATTGTGCCTCAAATTTAATTGCACACAGAAACTGATAAATAGGTTGTGTGCTTGAAAAGAATGGATTCAAAATATACACGATTATGTTGATAAATTCTTGTTTCCTGAGAGACTTACTCAAGCCAGTAGCAGAAGGCTTTCTAATAAGAAGGTGTGGTCAATACTCTCTGATGCTTTAATTGGCCGTAGGTCATAAACACTGTGCAGCAGAGTTTGGAGCTGATCACTCCATGTCTGCACTCCATGAAGATGGGCCTCCTTGGATCAACACCACTCAGGAGCCACGTAACCCTGTAATCATTTATCTGCAGTGTGTCTGTCTTCCATGAAGAGCTAAACCCTCTTACTTTGGCTTACCCACCACTTGACATTTAGTTGTACCAATTGCTGTTGATAAGTTCAGTAGTGAACGACCTTTGTTGAAATGATGGGGGTGTATCCGTTTCCTGGGGCTGCCATACAAAGTACCACAAACCGGGTGACTTCAAACAGCAGAAAGGCATCCTCGCACAATCTAGAGGCCAGAAGTCCAAAACCAAGGTGTCATCTGGGTCGTGCCACCTGGGAACCTGTGGGGGAGAGTCCTGCCTGCCTCTCCCAGCATCTGGGGTTGCCTGGTCATGCTGGGCTTGTGGCTGCATGTTCCGACCATCTCTGCTTCCATCATCACTCGGGCTTCTCTCTGTGTCTCTGTGTTCTTAGAAGGACACCAGTCATATTGGATGAGGGCTCAGCTACTCATGACATCAACAATGACCCTATTGCCAAAGCAGGTCACATTCTGAGCTTTGGGGGATTAGAACTTCACCATCTCTCTTTGTGGGACACAGTTCAACCCATAACAGGTAGGAAAGTGGCAATTAGTTCTGAAAGCAATGGCTGGAACATTCCAATAAGTGAAATCCCCTAAAATGTTTTTTCTTTCCTGCGATGCCATGAGCTAAGAACCCAGACAGGGAACCATGGGCTGTGGTAGTTGGCTTAGCAACGGAAGTTACAGAAAACCAGAGCTGCACCTGTGTATGGGAAAAGAAGAGCCACAAAGCGGCAAATTGGGGTGGACATGTGTATGGAAAGCATGATTGGCACAAGCAGACTATTTTGGGGAAGTTAAAAGATGTTCAGTTTGTGGAAGAGAAGATTAAGGAGATGGTGGAGAGAAAGCTGGAAGAGAAGTGAGTTCCAGCCTCAGGAAGGGTGTGCAGAGGCAGGAGGACTAGGTGATGTCCTTGTGTGGGGGGCAGGGGCTCAGAGTGCTAGTTCAGGGCACTTGGTTTAAGGCTCGGCTGTCACCGTCCTCACTCTCGTTAGTTTTCAACAAGGGGCTCATTTCTGTATCCAAACTGGAATGTTTTCAACCTCCCTCATTTCGGGGGCGTTAGTCCCTGCTCCGCTCTGGCCACCATGGCCCGGGGCCCTGATGGTGCCCCTTCTTGCCTGGGCTTCCCCATACCTGCTGCCAGTCCTCCGAATGGCTTTCCTGTGGCTGCTTCGGCTCCCACGGGCTCAGGCCTTACCTCTCTCCCTCTCACTCTATGTTTTCCTCACTTTCCTGCTTCTCCTGGTGTCTAACAGGAGTTTCCTAAAAATGGGACCGCCAAGCCCGTGGCCTGGTGGCAGAATTAAGCGTGGGGTCAGGTGTCCACTGTGCCTGCTGAGACTGGGCGGGTTCTTGGTCTTATCTCCTAGTAGGAGAAAGAGACTTCTTTTAGTTTTAAAAGTTTTATCCTGTTGAGAAGGATCAGCACAAATTTATAAATTGGAACACTCTGTCTTTATTATCGAATCATGAACAAGCTTGTATAACACATTTGGGTTCACAGCAGAATATATATTTTTTTCTGAAAATCGGGACATTACTTCTTTTTGCCATATAATCCTTTAGACTAATCCACAGATTCCGGTGTAATTGTTAGAAAGAAGATATGAACAGCGTGACTTCCTTTGATTTGCGGGCACAACAGAAGATGGAAGGGTGCTTTTCTTCCCTCTCAGGAAATCACAAGTGTCAACAGATTATCTCTTAGGAGCTGGTGGGTTGTTTTCAAGGCTCCTGAATTTTCATATGTTGAAAATAGTTTTCCCAGCCACCTTACCGTTTTTTCATATAGGAGCCTGTTTATAGGTGGACACTGGCAGCTGTATCTGCAATTGCAATTGTTAGTATCAGGCGCTTCATAAATATCCCTGTGAGATGGTACTTGATACCTTCTATAGTCCTGCAGGAAACAGACTGGATACTCCTGTTTCCCAAGCAGCTAAATGTATTACAATAAATTTGCTTTCTCTGTGCTGTGGAATTGGAAACCTATAAGATGTTGAATAAGAAAACTGATACCACTGCTTATCTGTCCAAAAGCTAGTGGTGTTAGGAAGCCCAGTAATTGAAAAATGGATAGCATTGATATTTGAACCTTTTTATATAACCTTTGAAGTGTAAGCCTTTTGGGGAATAAATTGCTTTTTGTAACAAGAACAATGTCAGATCCCATATTTAGAAACCGTGCACTTAATTCATTTTCAGACGGAGAAACTCATGTTGTCTTGTTGGGGAAAACATTGCAAAATGGATTAAGCTTCACCCTGGAGAGATGATAACCTAATATAAATAACTAGAGGCAGATCTTTATTAGTTACTGAGCAAATATTGCCAAATAGGACAGGCGACCTTCAATGGTGATTGATCTGGGATAAGTCATCAGCAACATTGTCTTTGGAGAATAACTTTGGGGCATTTTGGGATCTTTAGTCTCTTCTAATTTGAGGGGACTCGGCGAAGCTAATCTGCAGGAAGAGTAAGTTTATCTTGTTTAACGGTAAGGATTAGCGCTCACAGCAGGCAGAGCAATGACATCCCACGGGGGTGAGCAAGTGGCTCAGTGTTTGGGGAACTGACCAGACTGAAGATCAAGGCGCGGGGCTGGAAACCCACACCTGACAGAACGCTCAGGTTCAGGGGGGTTTGAGTGAGCTCTGTGTTCCACCAGTTCTGTAATAATGAATAATTCACACAACATGACATAGGGTAACTGGACCGTCGAAGGCTCAGCTGTATGTTGGAGCTCAGGACGAGGGGGAGGGGTGGGGAAGGTAGGTGTGTCCATCATGTCTGCATCAGTTTCAGAAGCCCTTCAATTCTGAGAGGAAGGAAAACAGTGACAAATTTAGGTGTGATCCTAATTTTTCTTTTCAGATGACTGGCTTATGGGAGGAATAGCTACATGGGATTCCTCTCCTCCTCCTCCTCCTCCTCCTCCTCCTCCTCCTCCTCCCCCAAAATTGTTTAAAATGTAGATTTCCATATTTCAGAAGTTTTGGTAATGCCTTTATAGTCTTCAACCTTTCCTTATTTTTGATAGCCTTGACAGTTTTGAGGAAAGGTCATGTAGTTCATACAACATGGCTCACCTGGGATTTATCTCATGTTTTTCTCACTATTAGAGGGGGTTATCCCTTCCTGAGGAGGTAAAGTATTATCCGTGACAGATGATATCAGGATGGGTACACTCACCATGACTCAGCGCCTTTGTTCACCATGACTTAGCACCCTTCTTCGTCATGACTCAGCACCCTTGGTGTTGCCCCCAATCCCCTGACCAAGGCATGTCCAGTAGGTGTGCCCCCTGTAAGGTCACTCCAATCCCCTGTTCATACTGTAGTCTTTGGAAAGAACTCAGGGGCTGCTCCCACTCAAGTAGTGACAGAATGACTATCTGCCTCCTTGAGGACAGGTATCTGTATAAATTATTTTGAATTTTCCTGCCCAGGATACTGGTCTTTTCTCTATCAGTCATTTATTTATATTAGCATGGATTCACAGACATTTACTACACACGTTGGGCTATAATCCAGCACTTCTTTATTTTCTTGCTCAAATTGTTCCAGCTCTTTCACTTGACGACTGTCCCTTTTACACCCTTATCCCCAGCAATTCTTAAAAGCACTTCTGTCCATATTTTTTTGTCACCATAAGACACTCCAGGTTCACCCTGCCCCAGCCCTACAATCAACCCTTTTTCCAAGGAGCCCGGCTCCTTTCTTTGGAGAGTACCTTGGAAACCGAGATCTGGGTGTCAGGTGAGTACTTCAGGTTTAAAGGAAGAAAGATAGAAGCAAACATGTAAGCGCAGGTGGCTGGCGGTGGACATCAGCCCCGAGAGCAGGTGTGTATTCCCCTCGAGTTGCCCACTAGCTGGCGTCAGGCGAGCTGGATGGTTTCTTTGTGACTTAGCTTTCACAGGCTGCTCTGAGGACTGACTGAATGAAAGCCTGTGCGGCGCCTACCACAGGGGCTGGCACACAGCTGGTGCCTGACAAGTGCGAGCTTACTTACCTGCTGTGTCTCGGCCCCATTCCTGCCCTGCGTGTTCTGCTGGCTGCTGGGTGGGGGTCAGCAAATTCCATCACCTGATTCTCGCCAGCTGGTTCTCCTCCAGATCCACTCACACGAGGCCCTGGCTGGAGATCAAAAGGCAGGAGGCTGAGAGGACGTCCTGCCTGCGGACACCTGTGGGCAGGTGCTGGCCAGCACGGGGGCAGCATCCCAGGGTCCCAGTGAGAGTCAGCAGCATCTTTCTTTGATGGAGCCTGGAAGTTGCCCATCACCTGGGGACAAAGAGCCGAATCAGGCAGCATCTGCAGCAGCAGGGCCTGCGGAGCCTGGGCAAGTGGCAGCTCCCTGTCCCCCTCCTTGTCCCTTTTTCTCTTACAGACATTTTAACACCCGGCAAACAACCGTGTGTGCTATGTCCCTTGTCTCTCAAATGGCTGGAGAAGTGTTTGCTTCCCTGGCAAGGCAGCAGCATCTGTCTGCCTTGTTCTCAGGACATTCAGGGCCTGCTCCTTTGTGACTCTGTTTCAAGAACCCTCATGGTGGACATCATCCCACGGGGAAGACTGATATGCCCTCCATTGTCACCAAAGTGAGGCTCCACGTGGAGTGGGTCAGGACACCACGGCGGCCACCCCTGCAAGCCCGTCCTGTTCCTTCCCCTGAGTAAAATCAGACACCCTCCCAAATCCCATCAAGTTCTGGTGTCCTCTGGCCTCGCAGAGGCTGGGCCCAGGCCGGAGCCTGCCCACCCTATTGTCCAGGTGGGCCTTCGAGGGCTGGTCCTGTGGGACCGGGGCCTGGGAGGGCTGGTGACCAGGGGCGGGGCCTGTGCCTGGGTGAGCATGAAATTCCACTCTGTTAACACAGACCTCAGAGGCTTCAGGAAGGACATGCTTAGTGATTTCTCAGTCACCCAGCCGCTGAGCAGGATCAGGAGGTCAGATGGCTGTACGTGTGCCTTTGCATGTGTGTGTGGGCATGTGTTGGCATGTGTGCACGCATGCACAGGTGTATCTGTGTGGGCAGGTGTGCCTGTGTGTATGTGACCAAGAGCAAGTAAACATGGGAGCTTGGCAGGGGTTGGGGGGAATGGTTGTAAATCCACTTGGGGAGAACAGACACAGATATGGCCGCCTAATTAGGAAAAGAATAAAAAGCCCCACTATCCTAAGGCACCTCCTTCCTCTAGTCTCTTCACAGCAAGACCAGCAACCCAGGTGGACGCCATGCGTCCCTTGGAGAAGGAGACTTCGATTCACCTTCAAGAATGGACTCATTTTACTGTTTCTTCAAGACCAGCGTTTCCAGTTTTTTAAAGAGGTTGATGTTACAGGAGAGGTCAGGGTGATTATTTAGTGGGAAAAATTGTATTTGCTGGGACTTTATTGGTTCTCTCTCAGAAACCTGACTTGTTTATGACATAAGTCATTTTAGGCCAGTTGATAGGAGTTATTTCTCTTTCATGACACTTTCCCCTCTGTGTAAAATTGTGCCATAAATGATATTGACGGTGTCACAGTACTACTGTATTTTTGTATGTTGTAAAACTTTGCTACTTTATGGTCAGACTAAAGTGTGACTGTCAGCTTCTCTGAAAAAAAACAACAACAGTAGGCCTTCCAGGTTTTGAAGAGTGCGTTTAAGAGAGTAATATATGGAGTAGAAAATCTGTAAAAAAGTCGGGTAACCCAAGCCTTTATTTTATGATTCCTCTAGATGCAGAATTAGGTTGGGGTCACATTCCATGTTCTGGACCATAAACACCAGGGTCATTACTGGTTTGTCCTCGATTGCTCTCAGGCCCCCGTTCTGGTTCATGGACGTCGGTATTCTGTCTCCCATGCTGTATCTGTGGCGGAGGTCTGAGCTAATGGCTTGCTCCATCTTCCTGGACAGTTGGATTTTACTACCCTGGGCCAGAAAGAGGCTACTGGAAAGCCCTGCTGACTTTGGAGTCCAGGGGAGAAATGGCTCCAGCTCCCCTGGGACTCTCCATGTCAATGGTTTCAACTGGTCCCAGGGGCTCTCCTGGCTTCCCTCCAGGTCAAGAGCTCCCCAGGATGGCCGCTCCTGCCGAGCAGAGGAGGATCCTGTGAGGCTGGGGGGCCTCTCATACTCATGTTTAATCCATTTATAATACAAGTAGCTCCTTTTGTTAAATATGATTTTGTGCTGGTTACTGCATTTTCACAGTTTACTGGTCTAAGATAAACACATAATGAAGCATGGTTGTGACAAGGGACCATCGCAGGTAACAGTGTATTCTATTCATGCCAGAGTTGGTAGTTTCACTGGGATTTCACATAACTCTACCATCTATCTATTTATCTATCTATCCATTCATCTATCTATCTATCTATCTATCTATCTATCTATCTATCATCTACCTACCAACCTACCTATGTATGTATGTATGTATGTATGTATCTATCATCCATCCATCCATCATCTATCAATTAATCTATAATCTATTTTTTAAAAATATTCACAACAAATGTGGGAAGATGTGTGTGTTGTGTGTTCGTGTGCATGTGTTCATGTGTGTGCATGTGTGTGTGTGTGTGTGCAGGGACTCCAGGGCAGGGGTGTTTCTCATCCTTTCAGTTGGTCTTCCCAAGGTGACTCTGGACTACGTCAGCCTGAGCAGAGCTGTGCGTGTCCCAAGGGAGGCAGATGGAAGGAGGCTGGGTCTCTAGGACAGAAGGAAGGGGGCAGACATGGAGGAGAAGAGAGAGACAGGAGGACACAGAGAGGGAGGGAGAGATGGAGACAGACAGAGCGTAAGCTGGCCTCAGCCTGCTCTATGTTTCAGGCTCACGAGAGGCCAGGGCAAGGGAGAAAACTGAGGACAGGAGACGTCCACACACAGTGTGGCGTGTTGGTTCTAGACGCTGCCGTGCCGTCCCCGAGGAGGCGAGTTCTACTCTGCTCTCACACTGTTTTGTTTCCCTTCCCTGTCTTGTCATTTACGGTGCCCTCGACAGCACGGGCCGCCAGCCTGGCACTCCAGGGCCGAGCCAGCAGCATGGCGCGATCTCCTAATGGCTTCTTTTCATTCCAGCCCTCCCTGAGAGACCCAGTGGCAGATTGTAGACTCAATTACTCTCATGTCAGGTGATTATCCGAGGTCTTAATGTGATCTTCCATTCACACATACCATATTTCAATTACGGCAGCTATGAAACAAGCTGTGTATTCAAATCGCCAATCACCTTATCACTGCTGAGCAATGTCAACTGTAAGAAACGCCAGCTGAAGGCAATTACACATGTGTTGAGAACCGATTATGATGACTCTCTGTGGTATTTGTGATGAGCTGGGGAATGTTCTGAAAATTTAATTTAATGACAATATGCTTGCTGTACAATCCATAATACCTCCTGAATCCAGCATGGGGCTATTAAAACTGATAGGAGCATATTATCGCCGCGTGGAGAGGCTGGGCCGGGCTGTGCGTTCGATGCCTCTACGGGGAATGTAGGTAATTTCTCCCCATATTTCTAACGGCTGAGGCAGACAGCTCCCGGCTCCAGCTGCACTCGGAAGGTGGTCCCTCTCTCCCGAGCTGAGTTAAGGTGTTTTCTGTGCTGCAGCAGCTTCAGGAGCCGAGGGGACTCTGCCCTCCTCGTGGGGCCCAGAAAGCCCTCTCCCTGGGCCTGGGGGGCTGAGCAAAGGGGTCCCAGATTGTACCAACGCCCTGAGTGCAGGGCCTCCCAGACACCCTGATCTTCCCCATCTAGAGGTGTCAGCTATTACTATTCCACACCATGACAATTGCGTAGAACAATGAGCCTGGAAGGGGACCCTGACACTGGGCACCCACAGAATGATTTCAAATGGCTCATAGCCAAAGCTCAGCACAGGATGTCCACATAAGGATGATGTGACATCCCTCTTGCTCCTCACTAGCCAGACTGGGGCTCCCTCCCTGACTAGGCAATGACATCCAGACATATGCAGCCAGACCCGGGGAATGTGGGCCGAGCGGTGGGTGTGTGGGCAGGTGAGAACGGAGACCCAGGGCAGGCCAGGTGAGCAGAGGCAGGGTGGACACAAAGAAGGCTGGGGGCTTGCTTCCCAAGGCCACCAGCAGGAGGGTGCAGGGTCTGCAGGTGAGGCTGTTGTGTTACATCTTATAGGTCTGGTGTGTTCGGAGTTGTCACAAAGGGCTTTTGGGGGCAACTTCTTCAATGTCCTACAGGTTTTCCTCCCAATTTGACCCAAATCCATATTTTGTTCCATCTCCTGAGTAGCAAGGACCTAATTCATTAAAAAAGCCCCACAGTGGCCCACCGTACCCTGCTTATTAACGGAAGTTGGGGAGAGAGTGGGGGGGGCAGACTTTGGTTCACGTGGGGCTGAAGATTTTCTGAGTTTATTACCTGAAGAATAGACCTGTCATGTGAAATTACCAGCTCAATTCTTCAGATCAGTCTTAGTTGCATGCTATTTTAAGTGGCTGCTTATTTTGGACATGTTTTTGCTGTGTGTTTCTTAAATAGAATGTATTTCTTTGGAGTGTTATGGTGTTTAATTCTTTAATGAAGACCTCATTATGGCCACAACACATACCACCTCTAACCCTCCTTCCTATGCAGTGCTATTGCCATCCAACACTGTAAAGACTCCCCGTGTTTGTTTTATCACCTGCCTCCCTCAACCAGAAAGCAAGCAGCATGAAGGCAGGTATGTTTGTCTTTTTCATGCAAATATCCAATATGCGTTTGCAGAATAAATGAATGAAAACTTCAACATCAGTACGTGTTGTTTACTTCACATGATCTTTGCATTTTGGTTTTTATACAATAAAAACTTGTTCTGTTGTCAGATTTTTCAGTTGCTGGAGAGCGTCCCCCCGCCCACACATACACACCCCATTTTATTCTGGCTGTAGTTCTGTTTAAATAGATACACAACAGTTTTAAATCCTAGTGGGCTCAGAGGAACTGACACGCATTTCCAATCTTTACTGAGTTTATCCATAGAATTGAAGACAGAACAAGTTGGAGGCAGCGCCTGCGAAGAATGAAGGCTCTCTGACTTACAGCCAGGACTCCCAGGAGGCAGGGAGCCTCCGGCCTCAGCGTCCTCTGGCCGTGAGGACAGGGTGGGTGCTGTGCCTTAGATGTGGGCACCCAAGGCTATTTCTTGAGTGCAGGGGTCTTCACCTCCCCCTGCACTGCTGGTGTGAAATGAGGGGCAGGGGCTTCCACTCCCCACACCGTGCTTGAGGTGAGAAGTTAGGTGGTTTGCCAAGGCCTTTCTGAAAAGGAGACCACTGCCATTGAGGTTCACTGTGATAGGTGTGCCTGCTTCCATGTGGAAGAGGTCACTGTGATGAAACATGGGAAGGGAGTTTCTGCTTTTAGAAATTCTGTAATATGGGCATTGGATAGATCAAGGTTGGCTGCAAGCAAACAGAGTGTTGTTCGACTGTGGTTTGCTATGTAACATGCTAAATAATTAGTGTAAACCTAGGTAGTTAGGAAAAACGTCACGCAACTGTAGGCTTACTGTTTAAATTCCACCAGCGTTTCCCTTTGGTAGAGGCTAGAGGCACTTCTGGTTGTCACAGCTTGGAAGGGGGTTTCTGTCATCCAGGGAGGGAGGTCGGGGTGCTGCCGAACACCCCACTGTGCACAGGACGCCCCCGAGTGTCTGCAGTGCCGAGGCTGAGGAAGCCTCCGGGGAGACAGGCAGACCTAATTATCAGGGGAGAAAGCGCCTGGGAGAAATACAGCCAACTAAGTGGCTTTTAGAAAATTTGGAACAGATCTGCTAGTCTTTCAAATAGTTTTCCATAATCACCACTTTTCATAATTTTTTTCTGTGAACTGCCTTTTCTGATCTGTGGCCCATTTCCCCTCTGCTCCTGCTTATCTTGTCAATTTGTGTGTGATCTCTCCACAGGGAGGGCAGATATGCTGTCATATTTGTCCCAAGTCTGCGCTGCCCCCATGTGTGCGACCCTCTCAAGGGGAACCTGCTCCCCAGAGAGCTTTCTCGTGACTGCAGGCCGAGGACAGCTGCAGAGGAACGCTGACTCAGGACGTTTCCCCGTCATCCTGAACATGCGGCAACCGGGAACCCAAGGAGCCTCTGGGTGATCGTGAAAGTTGACAACCCAGCCACTGAGTCGTGTCTTCCATAAGGGGGATCCAGGGGGCAGGCCCTCCCTGCTCCCCCGCCCCCACCGCCTGGTGAGGCCAGCATGCTGGCACCTCACCGTGCCACCGCGGGTCACGGGGACCTGCAGACCCATCGCTGCAGAATCCATTACTGAAAGGAAACGTTCAGGACACTTCAATGTGACCCTAATTTGTGGGTGAATAAGCGCTTCCTGTGATCATCCGTGGGTGTTCTCCATGGGACACACTGGAAGAGTGGCTTTTATTAACCTGTGTATCAACATTGCCTTGGCATGCTGACCTGACATTAACTAGAGAGCATTTTACAATATTTCAGCAATATTCTTGAGATTATTTTAAAGTGAAATAAAAAGACCACACAAATTCAAGAAAAATTTGTTTCCTAGGCACTATACATTCCTTCTTATTCTTTTCCTCCAAAGTCTTGCCAGAACTTTAAAGGAATATTACATTATTTATATAAAGATATAAAACATAAGCAGTTCATATCTGCATCAGTTGGATTAGAAAATGTTACTGTTTTCAAAACTGAGTCGCAAGCATTACTGTACCACCACTTGTCATACATTATAGTTCTATAAATATGAAATAAAGCATGCTCTCTTTATAATTATGTGTAGCTTAGCTCTTAACCTTGCTGAATAAAATACATCACATGGGTTAATTATAGAATGGAGTGCAATAATTGGATTTATTTGTATAAGTCTCATAATCACATAGGAAGAGAACAGGCATTTGCACTACAATATGGTTCTATTTCCAAACTGCCAAATAAATGCGAATCTCTTTAGCAGCCTGTGTTGCTGGCTGTTTTCCTTCACGGATAATTCTTCACTCGGAAAAAAATGCTATCTGATTACAAATTATGTACCTATTCTTACTTCTTTTGCCCAAGGCGGCAGTTAGTTTTTGCCATAGGTCACAGAGGATAAAGCCCCAAAGATCGGGGAGCTGCTTAATTGCACTGCCTGCGAGAGCTGTCGCCAGGCGTCTCGAAGGAGTTATTGCACCTTGCAGATAATGCCCTTTCCCTGCGAGCCACGAGATGGATTCTTCCTCTGTTGCCGTATTAATTAGACTTCAAGGATGTTAGGAAAATTATAGCTTGGGCTCCTGTTCAAAAAATTTAGGCAATATTATAGGAGGAATCTTGCCAGAACTTACAGGGAAATGAATTAACCTTGAGGCTTTTTTTGTTTTGTTTGTTTCAGAGAGAAAAGGAAAAAAGAGCCCCAACCTCTCAGACTCCCCTTACAACAATATACACATTTTGATAGGATTCCAGGTTAAGTTCGTCAATTCTGATGTTGTAAAAATGGAGCGAATGGACACGACCTGCGGAAATCCGGGGAAATGTGAGAGATTTCCTGCGCCGGCCGTATATCAAGCGTACAGTGAGGAAGGACGGGGAGGAAAGTAGAAAAGAAGGGCAAAAGGCGAAGTGGTTTGTGTCCATTTAAGAAAAAATCAATAATAGCATAAAATTGATTTAGTGCTTGTCATAAAACATAAGTAAGTGCTGGAAAATGGAGAAAATTGAGTCTCAATTTAATCTGCACAAAAGCCACACTGTACTGATGAAGCGGCCGGGGTGGGGGCCGCGTACAGCCCAGAGACAGATACTTAATTGTCATATTAAAGACTCTTTCCTGCCGCAGCCGTCGAGGGGGAGGACCCATTAATCATGTGGATAAGGGGCATTGAAATCAAATCTCAATTAAAATCTGTTCAATAATGTCTCTAATATGTTTCTCAAGCATTAATTTTTTCCCATCGATCCCACAGCCCATAAATCAGCTATGTTGCAGCGCGTGTAATGGTTTATGGGGGGGACGATTATGGCTTTATGAAGTTAATGCAGCGCATCCATTTCATTTACACGGGCTAAAGTTTTATGTCTGTTGTTCGTTTCTATTACGTTCTTCAGCTAAAAATTATTTGGGCAATAAAACAAAAACCCAAGCTCATTTCCCCCCAAATGTCTATTTATTTAGCAACCATATTCCAGGTTGCTTTTCCCAAACTTAGCTTGGGGAAGTGACCTTTGGAACGGAAGAAAACCGCACATCCAGAGGGCTTCAAAGAGATCTCATAGAGACCCCAAACACAGCTTCTCCCCCTTTGCTTCTGAGCATCCTCAGGGGCCTTGGGAGGGTTTATACCTTTGGAACAGAAAGCCGTATCTACATCCCTAGCTGTGCTCGAGCAGGGATGCCGTCTGCGGTAGAAATGAAGGTGAATTTGTGCGTTGAAACCAATTTCCTAGAAGTCTCATTGTCACCCCAAAATTCATGGAGGAGGTGGAGCTCTTCAAAAGAAGGGGACAGTTTCCTCGTGCTCTGTAACTTTGGTATTAGCTGAAATTCTAGTCAAAATTGCAAGTCATTTAGGAAAGAGGATGACGAAAAGCAAGGGTTTCTAGATGTTACATTACACCATGCAGCTGAGGGCGTGGGGAGAAGAGCAGCTCTCAGCCCCTACCTGGCTGTGCAGTAATTGAGTGAATTGCTCCCCAGCCTTGTCTCACCTGCAGAGTCAGGGGCCCAACCTGTGCACTCCCCATGGGGGCCAGCTCTAGGCCCAGGACAGGCTGCATTTCAGAACAGGCTCTTGAGATTCCCGTGGCTTTAGAATTCTTATAACCGCGCCTTCTTGAAGATATTTAAAAAGTCATTTGGGGCCCTGGCTGTGTCATAAACATTTATTCACTTATTTATTCAATCATTTATTTTAATCAGTATGACTCAGGGATATTTATTCTTTGGATTGTAGTCCAACATCATTTTATTTTATTTTATTGTTCCACTTGTTACCCCTGTGGCTCTTGCAGTCGGCTCCTGGGTCTCCCTGACACGCCCGCACGGGGCGTTTTGCTTTCGTTTTCTCCAGCACGTCCTTACTTCCCAGCACCAGGACATGCTCAGTCTCCTCTGTCTCCTGCGCCAGTTCTAGAGGCGTGTCTCCAAGGATCGCTGATTCCTTTTCCTGCATAATTGCACCAGAATCCAAGGTCTGGGCACCAGGTGTGTTCCTTGTTTCTAGACCCTCTCAATAGACAGAACAAGGAAATATGTCTGTGTATACTAAGCCCTGTATATGTGTTTCCACAACTATATATGTATCTAGGTGTGTCCACGTACATGAGTTCCCATACACACATACATGTACACATACAAACACACACGTGCATACACATATCAACACACACAGGTATACACAGATACACATAAGCATATAAATATACATACACACATGCATGCTCACACATATACACACACACATGCATGTACATATAGATGAGTTCTCCCTGATGCCCCAAATCTAGCCCCCACCACAGTGACCATCCCAGCCTCCTTGTTTTGCTGTGTCACCTCCCACTGTACCAGCGGGAACCTGGCCCCCAGCTGCCACCCCAGACAGGTGATATTAGCATCTATATTGCTCCCTGGAGCCCCATCCACAGCTAACTTTCAAGTCGCTTATTTTGCTTTGGCCTCAGGACATGACTTATTTTCACCTTGCCTCTCTTTGAAAACATCATTGAGGCCTGAGCCCGACCCCACGATTTTTCTGTCCCTGGTGCATGGGGCGCCTGCTCAGATGCTTCACATCACCCAGGAGCCTTTCAACGAAGGCAAGACAGCTTTGCTCCCACATCAAAGGACCCAAGCACAACCTCTGTTTTGTAATCAAACATTTACCAAACACCTCAGTATCCTTAGCCATTTCTGAGCCTTATCTGGTCACCGCCCTGTGCCTCCCACGCCACTGGGCATTGTGTGAAGAGGGTTTGCTGTGAACACATGTGAGGGCATCGGCATTCCTGTGAGAAGCTTAGAGACCAAGATTTCCGATGGTGCTGCTCACACGGAGTCAGGAAGGATCAGCAACTGCTGGAAGAGTGACAGCCCTGAGCGGGCTGGGCAGAGGTCGAACTGGGTGTGTCACTGGGAGTGGGTGAGTCAGCATGGTCATGGGGGGAGGGCCAGAGGCCAGGACAGATGGGACCAAGGCTGCCTGGGATTCTGGGATCTTGTTGTCAGTATAGGATAGAGCTCAGAGGAGGGTGGCCTTCTTGCTGTGTGGAGTGGAGAGAGCAGGAGTGGGAGCGGACATGGGAGGGAAGTGTGGGAACTCGAGGGAGACCGCAGAGCATGGCCACGTGGAGGCGATGTACCCGGAGGAAAAGACACTTTCAGGGTCTGTTCTGGAGCACAATCAACAGACTTAGTGAGGGTTTGTGTGAGGACAGGGTCAGGGAGGGACTCTTGATTTCGTAACTGGACGGCGGAGGTGACTTTTACCAAAATGGGTAAGGAGATGGAAATGGAAGGGGACGTACAGATTTTGGGTTTGGTCACATTCGGTGTGGCATGTTCCTGGGATGTGGGAAGGGGAATGGTCACCAGGCCAAGGGCACACATGGAACTGAGGCTCAGGGTGGGCTCTGGAGGACAGAAAGAAGCAAGATGACAAGGTCAGACTGGGGTTCTCGACAACATGATGTAGGCTGGCCTGGTGCTAAGACTCCTGCTCAGGCATCCCACAGCACCACTCCCATGGACTCGTGGGCTCCCTGGAATAAGGAGGACAATAGGAATTAGGGATAAATGTCAATGTTTAGGTCAGTGTTGCATGGTTCTGGCTTCTCTGGCCTGGTGCAAACCACCATGATGAAGGTAGCTTCCCCCCTGAGCACAGGTTCGCACACTGGCCTGCTAACCCCATGACACAGATCAGTGGCACAGCCTGCAGCCCAAGCTTTATGCTCCCGCCACTAAAGCCTTGCCTCCCCGGGCCTCACTGCAATAAAACCAATCACAATGGAATCATTCCATATGTATGTGACTCACAAATATAGTTCCCCAAGCCACTGTTCTAAATTAGTAGTAGTTAAGCACCCATTGAAGGAGGCTTAAAATAAAGTGCTCCCCGACCGGCCCCGCTTTAGCCCGGCGTTACCCCAGAAGGCAGAGGAGCCTTTTGGAGGAGTTGCCATAAACTGCATACATTTGGGACTTTGCCAGAAAAATCAGGGACCTGTTCATTCTTTTCCTTCTTGCAATGATAGAATGATATAATGATATTGTCACAAGGGTATTTTTATGCCAATAAATCTCGGTGTCTCTCTGGCCTGACTAGAGGGTCGTTTTTTTCTTCTCCTTTCTTTTTTCCTTGGAGTCTTTTCAGACTAGAACACTGAGGTCTGAATTAGATGCAAACAGATTCTTTCAAACCCTCCCCGTAACAATGCTAGCTTGAAAGGAACATATTTGAAAGCTCAAACTGCTCCAGCTCTCCTGCAAAAGACTTCAGTCCCCTGAGTAGGCCAATTATAAATTATCGTGTAGGTGAACTCTCTCTCCATTCACGGAGCTGAGTCTGTGTCATTCACATTGCTACGCTGATACCTTGTAAGTGGAGAAAGGGCTTTTCATACTCATTAACATTTCAGAGAGCCACCCTGGATTCTATGATGCACAAGGGCCAGTAGGTAGAGCTAATTTGGCTCCTACACTTGAATAAGACCCTCGCCAGACTTCTCTTGTTCCAAAGGGCCTTCTCCTCCTCCCTGGTGCTTTCCCAGGAAAATGACTGACGTCAGGTGTGGAATTCCAGCAGTGAGCTCTCTGTGCCCAAATCAGGCCTCAGGATCTCCCTGGCATCACCCAAATGTCCAACAGCACCGAGAAAACCTCTGCCTGGACGAGGAGCTCTGGGCAGAATATTGGAGGAAGCCATCAAATTTACACACAGCACAGGGTCAAATATATATTTATAACTTCCTTCCTAAAACACATAGTAAGAAGTAAATAAGCCAAAACAATACCTTTCATCACATAGGTAATTCATTTCTAAGGTTTTGGGAACTCTATGGTCACCCATCAGTACCCCTTCCCCGGGCTGGAAATTCATGAATTTGTCACTTTGAAAGGAGGCCAGGCTGATGTTGAGATTGACCTTGAAAAGAGTTCACTGTGCCTTCCTTTTATGATGAGAATGCAATTGTCATGTGTTTATTGTTTAGTAAATTCTTAACTAGACTAAGCACTCAATCAATGCATTTTGGGTGTGGCTGCTTCCTAATTACTTGCTGTAAATGAATAGGAGAGGCTGAGAGCTGTTGCTAATCAAAAGTGTAGATGTTTATGTCTTAAATTCAAATTTAAATTTCATATAACAAAAATACCCAGAAGCAATATTCAGCTAATTAGATGGAAAGTAACAAATCAACATCACACACACACACACACACACACACACACACACACACACACACCCTGATAACTATCCACTATAGACATTTTTTTAAAAAATTAAGTAATTTAAAAATATAATTGTTTACTTCATTGAATTAATTCTAAGACGAACCTCCCCTCCCCCAAACCAGCAGGGTAAAATCTCACTGTCATTGTCCTGTTAGGGCAGGAGAGTTGTCTTGTCCTGGCCATGCCCACAAACACCAAATTTCTCCCCTCTGCTGAGGCTTGATTAATTAAATTAGTTTAGGGAAGTGCTCCCTTTGCACTGAAATTAGCCAGTCACATTAGAGGTTTTGGCTGGCAGGTCCCCAGCCCCAGCCCTGCCACCCCCAGCCTCAGGCAGACTGCCCCTTACAGACCAAAATGGCCTCTGTTCTTTCCATAAGGTGACACCTCCAGCCAGCGTGTCCCCCTGGCGTTAGCCAGACACAGTATTACAGAAATCCAGAATATCAAAGACAAATAAAGGCCATATTTCATTGGCATCAATATGTCCAGTGGAGAGGAAGAAACGCCTGAATGTGTGATGTGTCTTCTTTTTTCTCCGCGAAGGGTGGGGCGAGTTTTCTTGCGGAGCGTGGAGGCTTCCGTGGTGCGTGAAGAGGAGCCGAGACCTAAGAAGTGTGTTTGTGGAGTCGGAGCCATATGAGGAGATGAGAGCCCGCCAGTTCTCCTTGGCTTCTTCTGTGCCATTGCCCTTCAAGGCTGTCACTTTTTAAGACTGTATTGTCCTTCCAGGGTTGCGGGAGGTCAATGGATCTCTGTGCTCTTCTCTACCCGTGTCTGACTTCACCTGGGGCCTGTGGGGGTGGGATGTGCTCATCCTGTACCCCAGGTTCAAATGTTCCCCACCTCTGTCACTGCCCAGGTGTAAACCACCGGCTTCTTCATGGTGGCTCATCCCCATGAACCTCCCGGGTGGAGAACAGAGCCTGCATGCCTCCCCTGAGACAGGGAGACCCACAGAGATGAGTGAGGCTGAGAAGCCCATCCCTCCCTCCAGCTCCCCAGTCAGATCCACTCTGTCTTCCCAGGGTGAGGATGAGCCAGTGCCACTCTGACCACAGAGGTGTCTCCATCTGCAAACAGAAACACTCCTTTCACCCACAACGGCATCTCCTCAGAGTCTTCTGGCTGTGCCACCGCCAGGCTGTCCTTTCAGCTCTGACAGCCTTTCCCCCAGCTCTCGCCCAGGCCTACTGCATGCCACAGCCCGAGGAGTCCGCTTGGAGCACCATGTCCGTCAGTGTGGTCTCCTGAGTAGAAGATGGGCCTGTGGCATTCTGGAATGGGGTGGCTCTGAGGACACCAGTGCCTGCTCTCTGAGGCTCGAGTCTGTGGCAGCGGCAATCACCCTCGCAGAGGACACGGTTGAAATGCTGTGATCAGGGGCTGCATTTCATGCTGTGACTGTGGCTGAGTGCATGGGACTTTGTCCCGAGTTTAGGAGGACACTGCTGGTACCATCACCAGGTGGGTTAATCTCAAGTAATGAGGATGGCAGAGCAGGGGACTGTCCATCAACATATCAGCACCTTCATTGTGACCTCATTTTGTTGTCACAGAATGGGGAGGACCAAGAACTTGAGGCCTCACAGAGCTCAGAACACAGACATTGCAGGGGCACCTGCGGAGGACTGAGTCAGCCTCCACAGGACCATTTTCTGAATAAGATGGAAGTAAACAGGCAAACACGAGACCACTGCGAAGTTCAATGCCCCACTCAGGACCATGGAACTCATCTGTGAGCAAGGAAAACTGCCCCTGAAAGTTAAGGGTTGAGAGTAAAAGGGCTTCTTCGCAGGAGTAGGATGCCCATATCAAGACTGACAGAGAACCGATTAAGGGACCATTTAAAAGTCCCAGGTAGAAGGTTCTAGAAAGACATAGACTTTCTGTGGATGTGCAGTGCATATTATAACCACTAAACAGCTCTCACCGCATTGAATACCACATAGCAGATTTATGTTTCAGTAAATCCTTAAGGGCTTAATCTTAATGTATTTTGTCTTTAAGTGCAAACCAGTAAACAAAACCTACCAAATGGGCAAACTTTCCACCACAACCATGGATCCCAATTATAAGAGGCAACAGAATGCTGGCTTCTGCCAGGGCAGCCACCGAGAAGCCACTGAACCTTATAGACACCAGGCCCCCAGCCTGTGTCTGTTCTGCACAGTAACAAAGACAATGGGAAGTGAACCCTTTCCTGGTATTTAAGTGTGAATATGCGTCCCGATTGGAGAAGCACCCACGGTCCTCAAGACAGCCGTCATGACAGCCTCCAGAAATCTGAATTTGGGAATCTTGTGTGATGCTAAAAACAAGGGGTTCTGAGTCAGCTGGGCAGACTATTTGTGGACACGAGATGGAGAGTATCCCATTAGGGCAATTCACTCTTAAATTATTATTTTCTGTAAGCGTTAGTGGTCTGAAAAGAGTTTATTTTCATGTAAAGTGCCTGATTCTGCAGTCTTCAGTAAGGCAATAACTTTTCATTAACTTCATTTTTCATTTTTATCTTTCTTGGAGTGTTGCAGAACATAGCGTATGATTTCGAATGTCATGTAATAACAACCCTCTAAAATCATCTGCCCTTACTCCCACTTGACACTAATATCTGGTATGTTAAGTTAAGCAGATCTGCGGATGGAGGGCGACGTCATTTTGCCTTGGGTGACAATAAGAGCTGTCAGATTCACATTTGCTCATTGAATTCATGTGGCTAATGACTACTGATTTCTTTTTATTAAAAATACATATTGTGTGTGTGTATGTGTGTGTGTGTGTTAGTGTCAAAAGAGAGGGAGAATGAATTTCAATTGCTACCGAAAAGAGAAAAAAAGCAGTGTTTTATATTTTTAGTTTAAATGATTTAGCTTTTGCAGAAGAGAGTTAAAGTGGCTTCCTACTTAAAACAATATGTTGGCTTGCTTTTATTTTAAAAAAATCAATGTGTATCCACAACCAAAGTTTGATACATTTAAAAACGAAAACTTTGTGCATTAAAATCATTGTATATTTTCAATCATATCAAAGTCTATAGTGTTGTGGGTTAGCGTTGAGATCGGTGAATTGGGCGTGAAGCACCATGGGAAGCCTCCTCCTTTTTCCTTTGTCCTCTCGCCAGGATTTCCTACTTTGGTTCAGTAAACTGAACAGATCATGGTGTGAGCCTCTCCACACCTTATTGATTGAAACTGGCTTTTTGGGAATATTAATTACCTGCCTCATGGCTTTTCTTAATGTGGGACCTTCTGGATGTGAGAAGCTGAAGTTGCCCCTGAAGAAGGATGCGTGCTTGGTGCCCGGCTCTCCAGTCCGGCCTCCATGTGAGCTGAAGCCATTTCTTGGTTTTGACCTTGGGAAGTCATTATCGGCTCAACAAGTACTGGTTACTACCGTGTGTGGGCAGTACTGTGGGGGGCTCAGAAGTGAATGCTGGTCCTCATGGAACATCTATTCTATTGGTTCCAAACCTACCAGGAAACAAGAAAGAATGTTCATCTGGCTGGCCACGGTAATTCTATGACATCAGGATGCTTGCTGCCAGATTACCTCTTTGTGATGTGACATGCTCTATGCTCTGCCCACTCCCCTGGGATGTCTGCATGTTAACAGGGCTTGGAGGCCAACTGTGGAAGGACCGTCCTCCAACATCAGACATGGGCCTGGGCCTGGGTGGTTGTGAGTGTGGCACAGGGACCAGATCTGGGTTGCAGAGGGAATGATTGCTTCTCACCCACCACAGGTCAGGGACAGCATGTGCCACTAAGCCAGGTGTTTCACCTCTCTGTGAGCCTCAGGTTCCCCATCACAGCATAGGAACTGCGTTAGCTTCTTTACTGAGATGTTGAGTGGTGAGTGTATGTCTCTGTGTGTGTTTGTGTGTGTGTGTGTGTGTGTGTGTGCATGTATGTGAAGAGTGCATGAAATAAACATGGCCAATAATCATAGACATTTTCTGAAATACACATTATTCTTGTCTCTGCCCCTCCCCCTGCCCCCAATTATTAAACTCAGAATGCTGTGTCCTTCTCATCCAGCACATACATGTTAGAGACCTTGCACACACAAGTGCTCACCAGTGGGTCTGGCTCCACCTGTGCCGAGCTACACGTGTTGGCAGCTCAGGGCATTGCTTGTGGTGGCTTGTGAGTGTGGGGTAGGGACCCCTGAGCCTCAGTCATATGGGGATCTTTTTTGGGGACTCCGTGGGATGAATTTGCAGGTGCCTGTTACTTTTCTCACAAATATAGAGTTTGGGCCCAGTAGCCTGCTCGTGACATCACGCTACTAAATTCACGTGACAGTCATGAAACGCTCCCATAATCAGTGACATGTGTGATTTTCTGCGGCTGACAAGGCCTCGTATTGAGTATGATAACAGTCACTCCATCTTCATCCCGGCTGGAGAGTAATATCAATCCGTCCGTGCTCCGGCTGCAAAGCCAGCTCTTCTGCATCAATCTCCGGAGAGTCCTGCCTGTTGTCTGACAAAAGGCCTGAAATGACACCATTCAATCACTCCCACAACCGCTGCTCCTGGAGGTGCCCCAGTGACCCACCCCTTCCCCACACACCATGGTATTGGAGGCTGATGGCTGCAGGACGCTCAAATGCGGTCTGGATGGAGCCAACGTCGGATAAGGAAGACACAGGCTCTGCGAATTCCCCACTCAAAGGTGTGCTGGCTGCGTGCAAACCTTCTCCAAGTATGTTCTGCTGGGGAACAATTATGCCGCTTCCTGAAACGGATGTTCACTGTCCCGCAGTGATTTTCAGAAGCATTTAAGCAGGGAACCCATTTTTGTGTTGGATGAGCAGCTAACTCTGAATATCATCTTGAGTTACTCCTAAATTGAAAAAAATTAAAATGATTTATGAATGTGAAAACAAGGCAAGAAGAAATACATTGTATCTGAAATATGGAACAGAGATATTAGAGGGCAGACTGCACCAATGCCATGTACTTGATACTGAAATCATCGCAACAGTGGGGAGAGAACAAAGCCGGTGTCTATACCTCCTCCTCTCCACTCCTATTCTAGTTTTTATTTATTTCTTTGTTTTAAATTATATTTTATTTTCATTGTTAACATAACTACAGATATCCCATTTGCCCTCTTGGCCTCCCTCCACCCAGACCCCACCCTCCTGTCTCTCTGGCCCTCACCACATTGTTGTCTGTGTCCCTGTGCTATGCATATATGTTCTTTGGCTCTTCTCTTCATCTATGAGGATGAGTTTCTCTGTGTAACCAAAGAAAATAGAGACTAAAATGATCCCTGATACATCTAGAAACGCCCGCTCCCCCCCCCCCCCCAGTAAGACTGAGGAAAATAGTGCTGTGCTCAGAAAAGTAGAAATAAATTTCAGAACAGTGGTCATAAATTTTTAACAAAAGAAACAGAGGTGTGTCCACATGTATATTTCAACATTTACAACTTATCAATACAATGGCATAGTTTTTAAGAAGTAAAGGGGATTCTAAGTCATAGTTTATGAATAGACACTTCAATTGACCTTGAGTGCCCCAGAGTGAGGTGCTCAGCAGCACCTGTGAAGGCGCGTCCCCACCTCCATGTGCACATCACAGCTCATCTCTGTGAGGGAGGCTGTGCTATTACAGCCCTGCTCTGAACCACTCCAGGAAGCTCTCAGATGATGTGGGGGGTGAAGAGAGTCTCTCCCTTTCAGGTGATGTCGATTCCTGCTGGCCAGGTGCCAAGAACATGTTAATTATTTCCCTTAATACCAAACCTTTATGCTTTAAATATAGTCTCTCAGAAACCTGGGAAACAGATGTGCAGCCGTATAACACACGGAAAAGCCCCAAGGATACAACTAGGCAAGGCCGAGGGAATCCCAGGGGCACCAGTCCTGCATAATCGGCCCTTTCTGCACATCTGTGGCTGAGGGGCTGACCCCTGCCTGCCCCTCATGCACTTGTTTTTCTCCCACTTGTAAGTAGTACAGGAAAAACAGTGTCCCTTCCTGATTTAATTAGTAATTTCTACACATACTCGTGCACACACACACATGCACACAAAGTGCACAGGTGCACACACAGGCTCACACACACAGTTCTTGATGCAATATTAGAAAGACACAAAATGACATTAAAGCACAGAGAATTCATACCATGTGGGTACAAGTGAATCATGAGAGAAGGTGCAGGAATCATTTTCCAATTTTCAAGAAAAGTTTGGCTCTTTGATGATATTAGAACCAACGTGTGTATTAATCCATTTTTTAAAAAGACAATGAATAGTAAATCCACTAACAGCAAGTTCATTACTGGTGTCTATAAAAGGTGTGTGAACAAAATTAGCATCTCTGCTAATCCAGCTGCTTCCCTGGGTCTCGGTGTAGTAGACATCTCTGTGCCTGAAAATCTAGTGACCAGTTTTGCAATGTCACCAATTTTTTCCCATCATCCAAATACCACCGATTCAATTACGTTCATAAGCTCAGTGCCCTGGTCCTCCTGGACATGTGGCCTCATCTGAGGGCATGTGGACGCGCCGTGCTGTCCCTGTGAGATATGGCTCAATCACCAGCCAAAGTTTCCGTGTCAGTTTTGATATATCCGATCATCGCTGTCGGTTGTTTGCGATGTCCAATGTTCTGTGAAGATGGGCTTTTCATATTCTTTATTGTTTTTTACTGACAAAATGTTGCTGGGATTTCTGCAGTTTTGTGAAATGAAACAACAGTAAAAACAATAGATAATTTAACCCTCATACACCTGAGTGGACGCCCCCATCCTGATGGCTAGTTTTGGTCTGGACCTAATGAGTTCCTGTTCATTGATCTGTCATAAGCAGGCTTGGTGATTGAACACAACCCCTCAACACAAACACTACAACTCATCAGGTCCTCTTGCCCCACGTGGATCCCTGCGTGACACCGGTGGGCTGCTCAGCCATCCATAATTATATTTCACTGCCTCTCTGAGTCGGGCCTGACAGAGAATAAAAATGGTCCTTCCGAAATGTGTAACGGCTGCGGTGCTTTTACTTATCCTGCGGAACTCTACATTAATACTGCGTGTGACTGCTTCCTCCCTAGGGAGCCAGATGCGTTCCTTTCTCATGCTTTTCTTCTTTTCCATTTTATGTGGAGACAATATCACACAAGGTTTGGTACACTAGTCAGCAAATTCTGGTGCTGCAGGAGACAGCCCTTGCCACCCCTCCCCTAGGGACACGCGCACAGATGTGTACACAGGTGTGTACACAGGCACACACACTCATACACAGCCCACATACACACAAACCATAGACACACAGATACACATTCAGACACACACATACACATACACATGCACATATACACACAAACCATAGACATTCAGACTCTCACAAGCACACACACATGCACACATACACATAAAACACAGACTCGCTCACAGATACACACAGACATACAAACACACACATACATACATGGAGACACACATAAAGACATACACACAGATTGTGTGTGCGACACAGACACATACATGCAGACACATTGACATGTGCATACACATACATGGATGCACACACAGACATGCATACATATACACACATAGACATGTGTACACAAAGTCATGTATGTGCTCCTATGGAAGAAGTGTGATTGCTCATATTTATATATCTGTGCATATATTCATAATTGTGCATTCACCATTATCTCAAACACACATGCACACACAGTGTGTTTGGTCTTAGCTTTGTGGTCAATGACAGAGCTTCATAACTGTGGCAATTACTTCAGACTTAGAGTTACTCAAAAAAAATGACCGTAATCGATGGGTAGGTGGTGTCTCATGTGTGGAAATCTATGTGAGTGGCATCACTGATGTTCTGTCGTTTCCCGCAGTAGTTAACAGGTGTGAATTGGCCTCTGTAGCCTCGGCTCCTGCTGTGGAGCCCTCTCTTCATTAGCCCACTTTCCTCACTTCGTCATATCAGATTTCCTGAACTCCTTGCCTCCAAGTATGGTCAGCTTTTTGTAACATAAAGTGCTCTTCTTTCTAAATGGATTATGTACCAACTAGAGGCCTGGTGCATGAATTTGTGCACTCAGGGGGTACCTCAGCCTGGATTGCAGGAGGGCGCAGGCCAGGTTGAGGGACCCCACCGGTGCTCAGTTGGGGCCAGGGAGGGAAGTAGGAGGTTGGTCAGCCAGGGAGGGACCATGAAATGGCTCCAGGCATGTCTGGCCCATCTTGCTCAGTCCTGATTGGCTGGGCCCCAGCAGCAAGCTAACCCACCAGTTGAAGCATCTTCCCCCTGGTGGTCAGTGCACATCATAGCCACTGGTCGACTGGTCGACTGTCTGTTCCCTGGTGGTCAGTATATGTCATAGCAAGTAGTTGAGAGACCTTAGCATATCATTAGCATATTACGCTTTGATTGATTGTACCAACGACTGGACACTTAGCATATTAGGCTTTTATTATATAGGCTATATTTCACAGATTGCTAATAGAAACAAATATGATTCCTCAGAAGTTCTCAATTTCATGGAGAACTCTGCTGGCTTTCTCCGAGATTACTGGAAGTTCCTACTTGGCTTTTTTCTCTCAGACAATGAGGTCTGTCCTTGGGATCACCACTTCATGGGTGCCTGAGGTCAGGATGAGGGGCTGAGGGGCTATCTTTTCAAGATCTTGAAGCATCATGGGGCCATGTTGTGCAAAAAACACCCTTGATCTTTAACACTGACTGTAAGAGTTGCCAGACCTTAGTATCTGGTTAATAAACATATGTGACCGTTTTACCCGTTCCCACAAGTGGTTGGAGAAGGAAGTCTGGGCGAGTACCCTGCATAGGAGATTTAGTGTGAGAGCAACTCCTGCTCATGGTCAGGTGAGGAAGCAGTGGTTTTTCCTGCGAATACACAAGAAGAGTGTAGGATAGTGTTATATGTGATCCACTCATAGGTCTTTCAGTTCAATAAACCGTAACTAAGCGTGGTTGCTAGAAGGCTGTGAGGATGGGTCTTCCCGAATCATTAGCCATGGGGAGCTCCAGCACCCTCATTTGTAAAATTGCTCTGTAAGGGTACTTTCTGCAGGCAAAGGCTTTGTCACCACAATACATCAAGAGCTCCTTTAACTCAACATGTGTTTATCAAAGAATCACATAAAGTGACCTTGGAGGTATGTGCAACAAAGGGTAGATCGTGGGCTTTGATCTGCATGTGTGGCTTGAAGGCCACACAAAGAGGCGATGCATAGGGGTGTCAGGAACTGAAGGGGACGGGAACCCCTAGGGGAGCGTAGCAGGGACTGAGCTGGCGGCTGGCAGGCCTGGGCTCTGGGAGAATCAGCTGTTGTCAGAGGTGACGTCCTTTCCTGGTTTGGTGAGGTGGTCCTGTTGGCAGAAGTGAGCCAGGTGGGACCTGCAGAGGCTTAGACAGTATCTAGTTGGGCTTGTTGGAGTAAGAGGGGAAAATGTGATCCTATAACACAACAGGCTACTGCACTGCTCCTGGCTGAATTGAGAAATTTTCTAGACTTGTTTTATTTTTGTTGGATCAACACCATATAGATGGTACTAAACACACAGTGAATTAAAGGAAAACCTACTTTCAAGGCGCTTACTACCTGAAGGGGGTAAAGCTGTGGGAAATAAACGCTCTCATAGTAAGTGTTCACCCACATCGCCCATAACAGCGCAAGTTTCTAATTAGACCTTTTAAACATACAGTCAATGCAGCCGGGATGTGAAATGCGTTGAAGTTAATGTTACAATTAGAACATTGGCATTTGCATTTACAGACGTTTTTGTGCTTAAATTTGTAATCTTAACTTTGCCTTAACCAGTTTTTATGTTTAATTTCTTCTCCATCTTTTGAAATAACAGAAAGACACAGACAGCGCTCAACACAGTTTGCATTTAAATAGACTATGTGGGCTATGAAGTTGCCACCTCCTTGAGCTGAATAGGCGGAGGAAGAGAAAACAGGTTGCTCCTGCCTGATGCAGCTGGAGCGGCTTCCCCGGTACCTGCCCTCGGCAGACCCGGTGCTGTTCTGTTGTCTGGAAATTGCCAAGAAAAACTGGGGAGACAATCAATGCAAAAAGCTTGCATTTGACAGGAAGGGACAAGAGTGAAATCATTGGAGTGAAAATATTAAAATAGTGTTTTCCCTTGATCAAGAAATACTTGTAAACACTGGAGAACGTTTGCTGACTTGGTGAGCTGCTGATGGCGATGGAGCTGGATAAGACTGACACTTCTGAGCCCATCGTGAACATCGTGTTATTACTATTTCAACAACCAAGCTTATGAAAGGGCCAGCGGACTGGGGAAGACTGACGATCGGGCCATTCTGTCCTTCCAGGTACCGGAGATGCTCAGCCAGAGATGCCAGTGTTGACACCCAGGGTAGCTGGCACCGGCCACGTCCTATCGGGATTACAGAGACTGGGGAAGAGGGTCCGAGAGCCTCACTCCAGTTCTGACGCTGCCCCTACAGGCTTGGCCCCTAAGGGAGCGGCTGTTACAGTGACATGCCTAGCAACACCGACCCTGGGGGACACCAGTCACCTAGAGCCGTGAGCCCCAGCTTCTGTCCCTGACCTCAGGCCTCCGAGAGGTGAAGGGGTTTGGAAGGAGAGCAGGGTGGAGAGATGGAGAAACAGAGACGTTAAATATTGATGCTCATTTCACTTTCTTTCTTTTATTTTTTAATTAATTTCACAGATTGTAAGACACTGAAGTTCCATGAAGTCACGCCTGTAACCAGAAGGTTCATCCCCGTCAAAATGCTGATTATACCTTCTCTACTTCCTGCATGAGGTGTCGGTTGTCACTTAAGCATCAGCATCGGTTTCCGGTCTCCCTTCTTTCTGGAAGTTTCTGTGGCAAGGTTGTCATAGGGAAATATTAAGATCAGATTTATTAATTTTCTTCTGGGATCCCCAGTGGGTACTTACTGTGAAATAATGGGAACGGCGTGGGAAGACACCTTGCCCGGTGAGGCAGATCTCGGGGAAATTGCCCGTGGTATTGGGAATGCGCAGGTCGTTGACTATCCCAATTTAATTTGGGCAGTCCAGGACATTTCTAATAATTAATACTGTAATAACACTTAATGATCTGCACTCATGCAATCTGAAAATCTGGCTAATGGTGCAGTTTTTAGTGATTGCACAAACAGCAAGTTTTAAATGTGTCCAACGCTGCTACTTCAGCATTCGGAGCCACGCAGACGACCCTGCCGAGGGGCTGTCCCTGACCCCGATTTCCAGCCTAGACGTGGAGAGAGGCCCACCGGCTGGTCTCCAGGGAGGGGCTCCTGCTCGGAACTGGATCAGAGGCTGGAGAGTTTTGGAGCACGGCACTTCCTCCAGATGAGGGGCATCTACAAGCGGTGGCCATGGTCACTAGAGAGGGAGCAGGGAATTGGATAAAGGGAGCACGATCGTAAAGGCTGCTTGACAGACTTCAGTAGGAAGGAACTAATATTTTGGAGGCCTGCCCAGTAGACAGCGATGCATTTACTAACCTCCGCCTGCCAGTCTGACTGTTCTGTGGGCACCACACAGCTCCCGAAAGGTCTTCCCCGGACCCCGTGGCTCGGGCCTTTCCCGGGAACCCCCTTTCTGCATTCCAAGGTGGAAGCTTTCTATTGTGTCGAGGGCCATGGGATTGTTTTGTTTTTCTTTTCCTTTTTTTTTTTTTAAATGGGAAAGACATTAAATTTCATACCACCCATTATTTCCAAAAGAACAGAAAGTGGTAAAACCGAATTTTTAAAAACATAGTTGAAACGACACAGTAGCTGTTAGCTGGGTAGTAATTTCATTTTGCTCTTCTGTGTGCTCCCTGACTGCCGTCTCTGTTCTAGGATCCTAATCAACAATCATTGTTAAACAAATAAGAAGGAAAAGATAAAGAAATGGACAAGGAAAATGCCATTCTAAGTTCAGATGGTTTAAAATCTCCTCTCCCTCTTTTCCTTGGCAAAGCCCCTGGTACCTGAGAGAGATGGGCACTTTCTGGGCGGCCTCCTTGGACTTTGAGAGTGTAAGGCCACCCGTGGCCAGTTCCGCTGTGGCTCAACAGGCAGAGACATGTCGATCCATGGGGAGTTCCAAAGCCTCCGTGTTTCAGGTACTCTGACAAATGTCATGAATTCCAAACTGCATTTCAGAAATTTTAAAATTCACTTTAGTTTATATTCTGCATTCACACAATTGCAAAAACAATGGCCTCTTTTTATTTTTATTTAAAATTGTTGTTGTTTTATTAAGTTGGTTGAGAGAGAAAGGAAGGGAGAGGGAGAGAGAAACATCGATTGGATGCCTCCTGCACAGGACCCTGTAGGGGATGGAGCCCCAAACCCTGGCATGTGCTCTGGCCAGGAATTTAACTGGTGACCTTTTGGTTTGTGGGGTGATGCTCAACCAGCTGAGCCACTCCAGCTGGGCGGAATCTTTTTAGGAGAAGGTTTGCAGTTACAATTAATTTTGTAAATGATTAGATCTTACTTTTCTTTCTACTTTAATTCCACCCAATTGGAGCTGTTTTGTGGTTGTGGTTGGAACTGGCTAAGTCTCTGGAGTGGGAGGCGCAGCTCAGGGAAGAGTGCACGTGGAGCCCACTGACGTCATGGAACTGGGAGGAGTGTGGAGACACAGGCGAAGTCTTACCACTCACTGAGTGAAGTGAGGAGAAGAGGATTGACACAAGTGTGCCAGGTAGAGTTCTCACCTCTCCCGGAAGCTCCGTGCCTCCTCCTTTTGTCCCCAGGCCTGCACACCCGCTTGCATAGAAGACAGGATCTCATTACCAAGGGCAATTAAATGAACAAGCCCTACCCCAGAGTTCCAGATGAGGAACCAGGCTCTGCCGGTTAGCAGCTTCCTCACTCACTCTCAACCCCGCTGTTCCTCTGCCTCTAGAAATGGAATAAGAATTCATAAATGTGAAGGGAAGTGATAATGGCAACGAAAACATGTTGTCATGGTCTGATTCTGCAGGCTCCCGCTGAGCCCCGGGAAGGGTGCGGGCTGGCCTGGGAGTCACAGAGAGGACCAGGCTTCTCCCAGCCAGATCCCAAGGCCAAATCGGACTTGTTCACAGACACGGAGGAGGGGCTCCATGTTGGTGGATTTTAGTTTTAAATGGAAAACACTAGACAATTTCAAGTGAACTTGGAAAATGTTGACCTTGGACTAAGCAGTTGAGGTGCCATATGAACCATTGTTCCAACACCAATATGTTTCCTAGAAAGCGTTTGCATTCACAGCTTTCTCTACTTCAGCCAAAACTTTCCAGCAGAAAGAGGGCAAAAGGACCCTTTCCACCCAATCCGACCACTGTCATAACCGCTTCGTCATCGGCAGCAGCACTGATATCCCCGAAGGTGCCCAGCTCTGGCCCTCAGGCATAAGGGGTGCAGGGAAAACCCTGGGATGCCACGCGTTTACATCCTACAAAGCCAGTTTCCAACTCCAGCACAAATCCATCATGTGCCTTTCTATGGACATGTTTCTTGGACCTCAATTACAGACCCAAGAGTTGGGCTTCATAATTGGTTTGCAAGGAGTAAACATATTTCTGTGAAACATCACAGCTCCGTGTTGGTCATCACAGAAAACTGAGGATGTGGGGCCCTGGATGGGGTGCTGGGTCAGCTGACCCCCAGCAGACGCTCTGGCATTGTCCAGATAGCAAGGCTGAGATTCCCCCTAACTGCACCCTAACTGTATATAGCAGGTCCTGGTTTTTGAGTCACAAAAAATAAAAAAATTAAACACAGAAACACACTTCTGTGAAGAGGAGACAAAGCATTTGTAGGTTGAAAACACATAGGCAAACACATTTATAGCTTTTCAAAATATCATAGCTCCTATTTTTGTGTTGCTATTAAAATACAAACACAATATTTGAAATAATTGTCCATATTTTAAATCTCAGATGTAGCCCATTTTAAAAAAATATTGTGCTTTGACAAAACATAATACTTTTATATTCCAGAAAACTGACAGAAACCATCATTCATTTCTATTGCAATAATTATATTACAATAGATAATATAATTTTAAATTTAAAAGTACAGATTTTAATCATTTAAGTATCAATGTTTTATAAAATTTCTTACATTAAGAAGCACTCTGACTTCTGGTAATATTTCTTTAATTTATTGATACACTTTAAATTCTTCTCTTTAAAGTAGGTTGGTGTTTATTCAGACATTCACACACAAATTGAGGCTGTCATGCCCACTATACTCACATATTTGCATCACTATGCCCTCGAATAGCTGTATTAAAAATGTTAGTTCTTGCAATTCCTCTGCCTAAGGGTGATTTATTCCTGGTTTTATTAGAATAGAGCATGCAATGTTCAGTAGGTGTAAAATCTGAGGTCTGATATCAAAGGAGTAATTCTCATCAGAAACGACATGGCCAGGATGAATTCTTTTTCATTTTTATTTTTTCCTTTTCTAACAAATTCTTATTATATCCTACCTCTTCCAGACATGCATTGGAGCCCAAGGAATGTAGGCTCATTAGTAATAAAATGTCAATGGAAAATAAGAATCCACAAGGCAGATAAAGCCAATATGGTTCCTAAAGGTAAGTACTATTTCCATAGAATACATCACTGATACAGGTGTGGGTTTTATTGAGTATTATTTGGATTGAAAGATGCTAATTGTCAGCCTATTGATTTTCCACATATTAATGTTTCCCATTTTTATCTTACCATTTAAGTAAAAAGTTTCAAACGCTAAAGTTAGTGTATTTGGGAGAAATATATTTGGAAGCCCCTATGCACAAACAAAAAAGATATAAGAAACCTCCAACATTCGCATTAGGATCCAGGTATAATGACTGTCTTCGTGGAAGTTTATTGTTAAATAGCATCTATAGAATTTTTTAAGAAAGTTCAGTCTTGGATGAATTACCCTGCCGATGGCAGCTGCATTCGAAACAAGAATGCTATCTCTGAGGGACTGACACGCTGAGCTATGGAGCTTCAGAAAATAATATCTCTTTTCTCAAAAGGACTTCAGTTCACATCAAGCCCCTTTTCTATTGTTTTCAGATTCCTTTCAAGGTTAGATCAGAAAATTAGTAATTATAGTTAAAACTAATAACAGGAAAGTGTCAGATTCTGTAGAGGAGACTCTTCCAAGTGGATAATTTCAGGGCTCCTTTGTACCAAAGATTAAACAACAGTGCTTTCCCCCCCGTGTTTATCTGCTAAAAATAATGCCTCGAGAACAATGAGAGGCTCATAATATAAATATAATGAACAGAGACGCAGGCAAGGGGAGTGAATCAGGGGGAAGCTGTCGATTCTGACCGATCTTTGGACCATGTACTTGCCCTTTTTCAACCTTGATATTTTTATCCCATAGTCTTTCCAGGTGGACGTTCGTTTCTTGCTGTTTATCAAAAAAGGCATCTTTACAGATTCACAAACACCCCTATTAAGATTTTGGTGACTGTTCAGTCTAGAATTTATGGAAACATATTTTAGGGGCCAGGACTTAGCTGGGAAAGGCAGGAATGAGTTAGTTTATTTGCGCGTTTGAGTTAAATCTGGGCTTTCATAGCTGCTACATGATTGTGCCCAGTAATTGCACCTGCTGCGTTTGCTTCGACCTACAGCCCTGCAACGGGGCAGATTCACCTTTGAGTGAGCAGGTGCACACCGGCCTGTGCAGCGCCTCAGGTGAGTTAAGTTGGGCACATTGACTTTACACGTAGGACGATCGCATGCTCCGGAGCTTTAGTGTCCAGCATCCTGGGTGGCCTGCGGGGAGGGACACTGTGGGGCTGTGTTTGGTCAGCACCCATGGTGAGAAGTCACATGGCCCTTCTTCCAGCCGGGTGGTCAGCGGTATTCAGTGACGTCGGCCGCCCTGGCACCTGGTGCCATGGTGGAAGGACATGCTGGGTGCAGGTGTCTTTAAGACCAATGAAAACAAGCTCATCTGCCTAAACCCAGCGGCTGCAGAGCCGGGCAATGACTCCGGTCATGCTTCCCTGGTCTGTGAGAGAGGAAAGCTGTAAGTATCCCCAGTGTCGCTAGACTGGACAGGAAAGACATTCATCTGCAGAAGCACGTGGCCTGTGAAAGACACTTCTGTCCCTGAATCTCGAGGCCGCATTGGCCTCAGAGGTGCCAGACCCAGACCCGTGTTCATCCAGCTCCTCTCACTGGTGAGGAAGAGCAGACTGCGGGTTTTCACTCACCGACGTGCGGGACTGTGGGCGCCCAGGAGCCCCATGCTCCTCAGACGTCTCTTAAACCATCACCCTACGTAACAGGTGATCGTGTTTTACCTTGGAGTTTGGGGGAGCCCACTTTGCCCTCATCTCCTGACTGGAGTGCCTCTCAGCGGGTGCTGCCCCAGTGTGTGCACGCTGGGCAGGTTCTGTTTACATGCATGTGTCATGGTGACGCTTGGTTACACCACCCCCTGAGGTAAACTCGGGAAACCCTCGCCTCCTGTCACCCAGGCAGAAAAGACTCAGCAGTGACCCCCCATGGCCCCGAGGGCCAACGGCAGGAGAGGAGCAGGTGGCCAATGGCCACGCTCCAGGGGAGCCCAGCCATGTTCAGGCTGCCCTGGCTGCTTATTTTTAGACCATTTAAGATCTTCGACTGCAATCAATCTTCCCTTTGACCTGGGCAGCTTTCAGACGTGACGTTCCCCATCCGTTCTGTTCAGCAGGCTTCCTCATGACACTCACACATTTAGGTTTGTTATCAAATTCATAGTCTCCGTGACGTTCACGGTGGGACCCCGGGCACACCCGATCACTCAGACCCTGGAAGTCGGAGGCTCAGCTGTGGAGCCAGGTCATTTTTCATCTCCCGAGTTTCCTTGTCAGCGTGTCATAGCCGGTAAGGGCTGCGAGACTGGTCCACGTGCACACATCCGTCCTCAGCGTCCCCTCACCGCTCTTCCCTGACACCCTGCTTGGCCACTGTGCTCACAGGCTTAAAACACCTTTTGTTAGAAGCGACGCGCACTTATTAATATTACGGAGGGGTTTGCGTGAGATTTCCCCCAGCTCGGGCTGACAAGCTGCCGGCACCTTGTCATTTGTCATTGTACACCAGATCTGTCAACGAGAAAAACAATTTCAATACAGGATTTCTGCATGAAATTACTTTGCCGGAGAACCAACTGGGTCTGCCTTTGTGTACTGCTCTGCGTCTCTGTGTCGTGTCTGTTTCTTCTTCCTCCTCCTCCTTTTTTTTTTTTTTAATTTTGGCTGTGAAAGGTACTTAATGTACCAAAAACAATTTGTACAGGCATTATTTTACCAATTGCAAGCGTGTACGCCTTGCTGAGGTCCCCCTTATCTAACTGTTGCTAATACATTTTCATGCTGTGCTCTTACGGCTTCATTTTACAGTTGAGGAGATCACCCACTCCATGCTGTGCTGGAAATGGGACCCTCGTCACTCGGGTCCACAGAGTGCAGTTAGCGTGCGAGCGACAAGCAGCACAAAGTTGGCGCATTAGAGCATCCTCCCTCCCGTTCGACTTCTGGTGCAAACTTGGTTTGTTTGATCTTTGCTGTCTCGAGAAGCAAAGTGCGGCCCTGAGGGAGGGAGCCTGTTTATCAGAAAGGGCAGGACGCTGGATGGTCCGCAGCAGACAGGCGGGTTCCACGAGGGAAGGACGTCCCGACGGCCAAAGTCATCAGGGCCTGGGGTCCCAATCTCGCCACCACGCTCTGCTCTGCAGAGAAGGCAGCAATGATTTCGGGGGCTCATGGATAACCCCGAATTGCCTTGGCCTCGTTGGGTTTCTTGTGGGAGCCCACCATCCGTGGAGCCAGCTGGGGCCGTCACTGCTGTGGAATTACGTTCGGACAGCAGGGACAGAGCGGGGCCTCGCGCCCTGGTTTTCCACCCCGTCAGGTTTTCACTGAGCTATGGATTTGTTGTCATCGGCTCCTGATGATAGGGCTGACACCCCTGTCAGAAAATAAATTTCCCACTCCCCACTTGGTTGACTCCATTCATAGGGTGTAGCTCTGTCACAAACGCCACTCTTCAGTCCGCTGATGCGTGGGCTCGTGACACCAGCGCTTCTCAGGGCTCCTCTCCGAACCCCACGTGGTCCTCACGCGGCCGCTCAGATGGATGCTCTGCTCGCACTGCTAATTCAATTAAAAACCTCCATTTGCATCAGAGTTCCTGCAGAATGCAAGATATTTATATAAAAGAACAACTGAGGCTTGATCAAAAGAGGATATTGGCTATAATCTTATTTCTCATGCACCTGAATGGTTTAAGTCTGAAAAATACATTTGCCTCACCTATAATAGCTAATTGAGTCCTCCTGGAAAAAAACAAAACTCATGGAGGCCAAGGAGTGAGGCCAACGCACAAGCCAAGCCACAGAGAAGTCTGGGAGACATGTATGATGACATGTGGTCCCACACTCTCTTTGCTGTGTTTGCACAGTGGTCACAAAAGTCTGAACTATGATCGCTGTCTCTAATGGAGATGTGAAGGAAAGCAGTCATCAGACAAATATTGTTTGTTCAACAAGAGTTGCTGAGTAAGTTACTTGTCAATCAATGGACAGAGATAACAATGAGGTCGAGGGTCATGGATAAGTTACGATAGCCCAGACCAGGGGTCCTCAAACTGAGGCCCGTGGGCCACATGCAAATACAAATATTGTATTTGTTCCCATTTTGTTTTTTTACTTCAAAATAAGATATGTGCAACGTGCATGGGAATTTGTTCATAGTGTTTTTTAAACTATAGTCCGGCCCTCCAACGGTCTGAGGGACAGTGAACTGGCCCCCTGTTTAAAAAGTTTGAGGACCCCTGGCCCAAACTGAGGGAAGAGGTTTGTAGGTACATGAATAAAAATGACCAATGCTATGTCTGTTGAGCACTTATTCTGTATTTTCATTTTTGTACTTTAAAAAAATATATTTTTATTGATTTCAGAGAAGAAGGGAGAGGGAGAGAGAGACAGAAACATCAATGATGAGAATCATCGATCGGCTGCCTCCTGCCCGCCCCCTACTGGGGGTCGAGCCCACAAACCAGGCATATGCCCTTGACTGGAATTGAACCTGCGACCCTTCACTCTGCAGGCCTGTGCTCTATGCACTGAGCCAAGCCAGCTAGGGCTCACTTGTGTACTTTTATCACACTAACCCCCACCCCTCAACATCCTTAAGGGGTAAGGACCATGATGGTCACATTATATAGGTGAGTGTAAGGGCATGAATAGTGCCCATACCTCCAAATCTATGTCTCTAAACTTCAGAGTGGGACCTTATTTGAAAATAGGATAATTGCAGAAGTCATTAGTTAGGTTATACTGGAGTAGAGAGGGTCTTAGTTCAGTTATCAGTGTCTTCATAAGAGGAGAAAATACAGGGAGGGATACATAAGAAAGAGACCAAGTGAGGATGGACACAGAGATTGGGGTGAGGCATCACAGCCGAGGAGCACGGGGGGTTTGGGGAGCCAGCAGAGGCCAGGAGAGGCAGGAAGGAGTCTCCCCTGGACCTTCAGAGGGAGCATGGCTCTGCTCACACCTTGCTCTTAGACTTTTGGCCTCCAGACTGTGATAGAATACACTCCTGTTGCTTTAAGACACCCCATTTGTGGCACTTCTTTGTTATGACAGTCACAGGATGTAATACAAGGAGGAAAGTTTAGGTCCTGGCTGAGAGTTACAAAGTCACTTGATAGACGGACCAAGATGTTCACACCTGTCAATCATACTTTCATTGTCGCTAAACCCAGCTCAGGTATGAACATCGGATAAGGATATTTTGAAGACAGGTAAGGGCTTGAGAATTTTAATTCTCAAGTCGTTAAACACAGAGCTGCACGGGAGGACATCAGTAAGAACTCAATGATGGCGACATGACCCGATACGCTGCAGGTTTTACAATTCAGAATGTGCAAGATGCCTAGAATTGTAGCAGCTTTCATCCCAAAGTTACCTATGCAAGAGCCACTGAATGCCATGTACTGTCAGGTGGACAGTGAAAGCAGGCAGGTCAGAGTCCCTACTACCAAGGGCTTGATGGACACTGCCCCCTGGTGGCTGCAGCAAGGCTTGTCAAAAGTCAGCAGACGTCCCCCTGGGGGTTCTGACTCAGCAAGTCTGGGGTTAAATGGAGTCTGCTTTTCTCCCTCTTCCAGGTTGATGCTGTGGCGTCTTCCCCATGAGCCCTGTCAAAGCGGCAAATTTTAGGCACTGCCATTCCAAAAATACGGGCTCTGTTCTCCGTGGTCTGGGTGTGGACATCTGAGATGTCAGCTTTACAAATGGTCAGTAACTTAAAAATCAGAAACAATAAAAACAAGACACTTCTGGAGCCGTGAAGCTAGCCACCCTCTCTCTTGACTTCTTTGTCTCCAGAGCAGACTTACGATCATCCAATGTTTCAAAACTGTCCTCAGCAGGAGTTCCACAAGGTGTCAGTTATCATCTTCATTGATTCATTATTTGGTCCTGTAATTCAACCAAATTCTAATGAACACAGCCTTGTACTGGCCCTGGGCAAGATTCCGAAGATTGTATAATATATAGAATAGACAAAGTCCTTATATTATGGACAACAAACCACAAAAAAGACTGTTTAAAAATGTAACTTGTGACAAGCACCATGAACTTGAACATGCGGCCCCACATAGCCTGACATCCCAGCAGTGGCATTGACTTGTTCTGTGGATCTTCCTAAGACTAGCTCCTCCTTGTCATGTATCTTAGCTCTATAGCACGACCTTTGCGCGAGTTTCCCATGGAACTTTATGACTGTTGGAACTCAGTCCAACAACCGCCATCCCTCACTCTCTTCAGACACTCCATCCTAGCGGGCCTCCCCTGGGGTCAGAACCCTATTCCTTTCCCTTTTGTGGTTTACTCCAAAGGTGCACAGGAATGAAAATTCTCAAGCCCTTACCTGTCTTCAAAATATCCTTATCCAATGTTCATACCTGAGCTGGGTATAAAATTCCAAGCATTAAATCATTTTCTTTGAGAATCCTGAAGAATTGCTCCATATTCTTTTAGCTTCTGGTGTTCTTTTAGAGAAACACTATGCCCTTCTCACAGCTCATCCATTCAGTCTGGAAGTTTTCAGGGTTCTCTTCTTATCCCTGGGTGATAAGACATGTTACAATGACATGCTTTGCTGTGCTGCATCTAAAATTCATTTTCTAGGTAGCTCATGTGTCAGGTGACCCCATGCAGTTCTGGGAGATAGGCTTACTTTATTGCTTTCCTCATGTCCATCATCACCATTACTATTTTTAAATTGATCTGATTTCCATTATTTTACTGTCTCCATTATTTTCTGAGTTTAAAAGTACAGCTTTTGCATTGTCACAGAACATGTGAACTGTGACTGTTATGATACACTGTTTAGGACATCGGGGTGGGAAGTTGACACAGAGGATGGGAGCAGTGCCTGCCCTGCTTCCTCAAGCTCCTGGTGCTCAGGTGTCATTGTGAATTCCCCACTGCTCAGATGCTCTGCTGGGGTTGGCTCACTATGGTTTCGAATTTCTCCACTCCTGGCCTTCTAGACTAGGTCCCACGCCTGACCCCTTGGACATGCTGCTTACAGTCAGTTTCCTGGGCAATCTCATAATAAAAATAGAACCTGAAGAAGTCCAGAAGGTTAATTTTTTTCAAAAACAGATTGTTTCAGGAATTCCACTGAAAATATTCCAGCATATGTAATGAACTCTCAGATACAATCTGTAAATAACTTTATATCTGTATGCTTAGCAAGTGTTTATGACATCGACAGGTAAGTTTCAGAGCATGTGTAAGCTTTCTAAAACATGTGCAAAATTTTGCATGTTTGGTCATAGATGCCATTTCCTAGGTTTGAGGCTCCATTCTGATAGAGGATCTTGACATAATCATGTTAAACACTAATTTCCTATATTCTATATGTTTATGTCTCTTCTAATATATATTAATCCATGATTCTGGGTGATACTGCCATTTACAATGATTATTTCTAAATCATTCTTTCTCAGTGTGGATTTATAATAATTTCCCCTCTAAATCACCCATGAATAATTTCAAAAAGGCAAACAACGATAAAAAATATTCTTTTTTTTAGGGTTTGAAACTTCAGTCTTATTCTCAAATACTGAATAAAATCTGTTGGACTATAGTCATTATAAGTGCAAATGTTGTCTAATGCCTGCAGAAGTCGATCACATTTTATTATCCTGGAAAAATATATCATAAACAGATATTCAGGAGATAAGGATGAATTCATGAGTTAGGGTGATAATTTGATACAAATAATATGTGTTGTTTCAGGGCCTCAGTCAGAGTTGCAATGATCTGTTTTACAAGCCAAGATCATTTTATGGGTGATTTTATATAAAACACAGTTTCTAATAAATCTGGTTCCACAATGAATATGCAGTGTGAGTCATGATGAGAGGAGTTGAATTAGAAGTAATGAAGGTTCAAAAATAGAAAACAGATGTAATATTTTAAATGACATTTTCTTGGTATTGTATTTATTTCTCTCTTTCAGTAATTAGTAAAACATTTTTGGTTTCTTATAACAGCTTATTACTGTGAACACAATAAACCCATATGTGTAAAAAACAAACAAAAAGTCTGAGAAACAGATGATACATTCTTTTGGTTGTGTGAATAAGAAGAAATAGTAAAAAAAATAGATGACCCAAAAAATATAAGGCCAACATATAAATAATTAATATATTTCCAACAAAAAGAACCAATATTCAAGTAGTTCCATGAATTTATTCTTTGTGCATGAATAATTTGTTATGAGGCAGAGTATAAATCAGAAAATAAATTTTATTGGGTTTAAAAGTTTTTGCACAATTTAAAGACTGAACACATTCATCTATACTGTTATCTTTTGTCATCCATGATGGCATTTTAATTTTTTTAATTTATTGATTTTAGAGAATAAGGGAGATAGAGAGAGTGAGAAACATCAATTTGTTGTTCCACTTATTTACGCATTCATTGGTTGATTCTTGTATGTGTCCCAACTGGGGAATCAAATCCGCAACCTTGGTGTATTAGAACAGATGTAATTGAAATTGAAAACAAGAATCCAATAGAGAAAAATAAATGTTAAAAAATAGCAAAAGTTGTTCATGCACACCCACATTTGTGCATACACCCACTTCCATTCCTCCTGTTTCTCTTTATCTCTCTGCCCAATCCTGCTTCTCTCTCTCTCTCTCTCTCTCTCTCTCTCTCTCTCTCTCTCTCTCCCCACCCCCATTATTTTTTAATCTCTCTGAGTCTCTCCCATCGCTGCCCTCCCTTTCTTTCCCTTTCTCCCTCCTTCTGACATCTACTCTTTCTCTAGCACTTCCCTCCATAGCCCTCCCCTAGCTTCCCTAACTCATGTGGGAACACACACACACCATTTTCTTTTATACCATATATTTTTACTGTATTTTTTATGTTTAGATATGTTTAGATCCACAAATACTTGCCATTGTGTTACAACAGCTGACAGAAATCAGTATAGTAATGTGCTGCACAGGTGTGCAGCCTGTGAGCCATAGACTGTACCACGTAGTTGAGGTGTGTAGCGGACTATACCATCCAGGTGTGTGTGAGTGCCTCTGTGATGTTTGCATGATGAGGAAATCACCTAACAACACATTTCTCAAAACATATCCCCGTGGTTAAGCAATGCATGACTATGCTGAAAAGGAGACAAAACTTCTACAAATGTTAAGCCATTTATTCCATTTTATTCAGAAATAGGTATAGGCTTACTTCATCAACATTTCTTATCTTTCATGTGTAGATACATTATGGACACATTGTTAGTTACATTAAAATAATAAAATTTAAAAGCTCATGTACCTGCATTTGCCGCAGTGGAGGTAATAAATGGTTGCCTCAGCGGTTTTGTGCAACAATTGATAATATGCAACCTTCAGAGGCCTGGAACTGTCAGGAAGTTACTGCCTCTAAGCTTCTGCTAAGGCAGTCACTGAAAGAATGATCCTACTTCACAAATAAATCAGAACTGGTGCCACAGCTCTGAGTAATTCACCCTTTTCATCTCCGTGGGATCCATCCTCCCCTCTGCCCTCCACACGCGGATGTTTAGCTTGTCAGGTTTCCTTCTGTGCATCTTCATGGAGGAGCAGGGCCTGGGCTGCCCTGCAGTGGGGGGATGTAGTGATCACAGGTAAAGATGCTTTTATGGAAAAGACCGCCTTTGCTCCTACATCAAATGACCATATATACGTGGAACTAATTTTATTGCAACATGATTTAATAATATTTTCAAGTTAACACAATTAACAGTCATTTGCACTTGCTTCAAATTTGATGTTGTCTTTTAAATATCTTCACTAATAAAAGAGAAAAATGGTAATTGGCGTACGACGATACCCTTTTCATTGGCTAATCAGGGCTATATGCAAATTAACTGCCAACTATGATTGGCAGTTAACTGCCAACTATGATTGGCAGTTAACTGCCAACTAAGATTGGCAGTTAACTGCCAACTAAGATTGGCAGTTAACTGCCAACTAAGATTGGCAGTTAACTGCCAACTAAGATTGGCAGTTAACTGCCAACTAAGATTGGCAGTTAACTGCCAACAAGATGGCGGTTAATTTGCATATGTAGGCACAATGCAGGGAGGCAAAAGGGAAAGCAGGAAGAAGCCCCCTGCCACTGACAGTGATCGGAAACCCAGGGGGGAGCTAAGAGCTGGGGGGCAGGGCAAAGGCGGCCCAACCGTAGCATGTGTCTTTGCCGCCCTGGCCAGTGATAGCAGGAAGTAGGGGTGGAGCCAGTGATGGGAGCTGGGCACGGTCGAAGCTGGCAGTCCCGGGAGCTAGGGGTCCCATGCCTGGGCCTAAAGCGAAGCCCACGATCGCGGCGCCCCCCGCTGCCACTGCGGGTCCCCCCTGCCCGGGCAGGACACCTAGGCCAGAGGCGTTAGGCCTGGGCAGGGGCGGAGCCTGCAACCACGGGGAGCTGGGGGTCCCCTGCCCAGGCCTGACACCTCTGCCGGAGGCCTCAGGCCTGGTCAAGGGGCCGATCCGGTGATTGGTGATCGGAGGGTGATGAGGGTCAACTCCTCTGGCCGAGGCATCAGGCCTGGGCGGGGAGCTGAGCCGGGGATTGGGGGAATATGAGGGTCCCCTTGCCCAGGCCTGAAGCCTGGGTCAGAGGTGTCAGGCTTGGGCGGGGGGTGGAGCAAGTGATCAGAGGGAGATGGGGGTCCCCTGCCCAGGCATGATTCCTGGGCCAGAGGCCTCAGGCCTGGGCGGGGGCCAGAGCCAGTGATCGGGGGGAGATGGGGGTCCCCTGTCCAAGCCTGACACCTCTGGCGGAGGCGTCAGGACTGGGCAAGGGGCCGATCAGGCAATCGGAGGGTGATGGGGGTCGACGCCTCTGGCCGAGGCATCAGGCCTTGGCAAGGGGCAGAGCCAGCAATCGGAGGGGTCTGGGGGTCAACGCCTGAGGGCTCCCAGTATGTGAGAGGGGGCAGGCTGGGCTGAGGGACACTCCCCCCCCCCACACCCAGTGCACGAATTTCGTGCACCGGGCCCCTAGTAACTTATATAACACAAATCTAACTTACAAATTTAATTTTTGAAAATAATAAAATAGCACAGCAATTTAGCAATGCAGCATTTGCCCTGGATGAGAGGACACCTTTTGTATTTCCCTTTATGTTAAATAATAAACTTGGTGACAGACCAGGAGGGACAACGCATTTGTGAAATTACGTGATGCTTTGAAAGAATTAAAACTCTTGAGCTAAGCTGTTACAGTTACAGACAACTGGCAGTTTAGCTTAAGCAATGCTAAGTATCTCTTCTACACACGCTAGGTGTCCTATGGTCACCAGGTTCTCTAATTAAATATTCAGCTGTGTTAATAGTGGAGTGCTAGAATCCAGGGGCAGGTTCGGTCCTACTACTTTCTGGTTCTGTTCAAATCTCAGTGGGTAATGGGATGATCTGACCAATCTGGTAGGCTTTCCCCACAAGCTGGGGCTGCTGGTGGTGCAGTTTAGGTGTGTGGCTCCTGAAGAAATTACTTGAAAATGAGAGTCTGGAATTTAACCAACATCAAATCATCAACATGCAGCACCAGAACCATCATGTGGGTGGGCTGGAGGGGCGATGGCCGCCTCTGACCAAATGATCATGCGGAGGGAGGACACTGACCCTTTTTGGCCTCACCTAAGCGATGCTCTTTACCGAGGCGAGAATGGGATCTACGCGAGATGCAACCAGACAGCCGAGGAGGAACGCCGCGGGAGACGCCTCAGCCCCAGGCTGGCGCGCTGTTATTTACCGCATCACAATGTACTAACACGAGGTCCACGCCGCGTACACACAGGTGGAAGTGTGAGCGTGAGGGCCATTGCAGCCGTGAATTTTCCCAGCGAACTACAATTACAGAGCCGTGCTGCGTAGCGCGAGGCAGATTCATAGCTGAAGAATTCTGGAAGGAATGCCTACAATTACACCTGTGCCTCATTAGCTAAATTGATATTTGCCACCTTGGAGGGAGAGCAAAACAGACTTGAAAGGTTCTTCCATTAAATTCCAAAAAGAGCACAGAAAACATTAGTCAGACTGGGGGGGAGGGATTCCAAGTTCTCCCATGTAGTATAAAGCGGAAGAACAAAGGCACAGGCTAGCTTGAACCCAGGAGCCTCCGAATCACAAACGTGTCATTCTGTTATGGTCACATGTGTGCCCTTTCTATGCAGGTGAACAAGTGACTGTGCAGAGCAGTGACAAGAGAGTGGTGGTACTGACCCGCTGGGCCCCGACCTCCTGCGCTCTCTGCTCTATGTCTCCAATGTCTGGGCTGAGACCTGATTTCCCCGTTGGAGCTGCTGGGCACTGCCCCGTGTCCCTGTCCCTGGGGCCCTGCCCACTCTGTGCCTCTCTTCCCTGTGCTCCTGGGGAGATTCCAGGTGTGCTCCTTGTGAGCTCTGCTGCCGAGGGCTGTGCAGGTTGGAGGTGACAGAGAGCTTCTCACGCTGGGATGGCACCATCTTCCTCAAGGCCAAGACCGTGGTCCTGTCCGGGAGGGACTCAGAAAGTCATGTAATGAATGTTTTGTGTTCCTGAACCACTGCAGCGGGGCATGTAATTTTGAATTTAAACAGATGTGTATGAGATGATTTTTGCGTGTCAATTTAATGAGCATTGTGGAAGCCAGGATTGGGGTCACCTTGGTTCTCCATCCTTTGCAGCCGTCTGATTATTCATGAATTGTTGGAGGCCACCCTGTCATACAAATTTCTCTAGATACCAATACCTATGCTTTGCCCTATGTTGGAACTCACCTTATCTTCCCTCATCTCAACATCTCAAAGTCCACATGATGGTTCTGGTGCTGAACGTAGTGTGTTAAAGAAAGTGCATTTTCTGCAGAACTCGGGGACCCTTTTATTCTGATGTATGTGTTTCCTTTAGGGTGGCACCTCTTAATCTTTTGGGTTTGACATTGAACATTTCTAGGCTCCCCCTGGGACAGTAGCTTCACACGGGATAGCCTGATGACAAATGACACATGCTACGGTGAGCTCAGCAACACCGTTAGGTCAGACTGTGGCTTATTAATCACAACGGCATTTACACATCAACCATATGCTGTCATCTCACTTCTGAAGCACACAGGCAATGACATCTATCCTCGCACACTGTACCACTTCTCTCCCAGCTGCACCAGGATCCAGATGGCCCTGTGCTCTGGGAAAACCCCTGCATTTTTTGGCCTTGCAGCCACGTGTCTACATTTTGAAATAAAGAATAAGGAAGTCGTGTGAAGAAGAGTTGGTAGAAAATAGAACATTAAGGTATCAGTATTTATAAACGTTTTAAAACCCCTAAGAAAATTAGAGAAAACCAACGAGGAGGGGGGCACAGGTCTCTCGACCTGGAACACTCAGATCCAAGGTCTGAGCTATGGCAAGCCCCGACCACACTCCATGTGTTAGCATGCAGCCGCAGGTGGGGACAGTGTGGGGGGAGGTTGGGATGCAGCTACGGACCAAGGTGGCTATAAAATCACCTCGTCGTCGTCTCTGCAGTAACAATTCAAATCAATCACTTAGTAAATCTTTCTCGATACAACTCCAAGTGGAAGGAGATAAGAGAAAGTAGAATCACAAACGAGAAAATGGAAACAAAACCGACGTTCATTGATCCTATGAAAAAAGAAATGTGTCAGGAGGTAGGTGGGATATAAACATGGATTAGAATGAGGAATCCAGGAAATCGAGTGAAATAGTCCTGTCATACACACCTGCCTTCTGGTGAAGGCCTGCAATAGGCCAGGTGCTGGGCTAAGCATGTCTATGTGTAACCTCTTTTAACTCTCATAATGACCCTGAGTTGTTGAAGCCATGGCACAAGCTACTGTGGGCCACTCAGTACTTCTCCAGCATTTGCTCATTCTAAGGTCAGAAGTTTACTCATTGCTGTCATCCTGCAAGGTGGACACATACATTCAAGGCCAAATGGATGTGCACAGTCTTAACACTATCACTCTGGTAGAGGATGCCCCTGGGTAGAAGCCAAACCTGAAGATCTAAGGAGGTGTAACTAGGTGAGCCTGAAGCGTGGGGCACGGAACCTACCTTATGGGGTGTGTGGGACTCAGTCTTCATATCTGTGCTATAAATCTCTACCTGCTAAGTTCTTGACATAAAGAAGGGAAAAACAAAACAAAATGATGCTGGCAATGAATGACCCAGAGAGTAAAGGAATGATGAGACTTTATATCAATTGTCAGCCACCTGTAACTTGTTTGGGGAGGAGGGGATTGCTGTGTGGAAGCAAACAACCTCTTTAAAGCATTAGCAAGTAATTATCTGTGGATTTCTAATTTGTTCTCAAAATGTGAGGAAAAATCCGTCATCTCCACTGGAAAAGAGGGAACTGCAGCTTATATCAGCTTCTCTGCCTTACTTTCCATTCTCATCTGAGAATGAAAAGGGCAAAGGAATTTCCTGGCTCGAAACTGATAAAGAACACACAAACAGAGTCATCCGGAAACGTCAACGTTAGCTGCGTCCTTTTGACATTTTTGACTGTGTGGACAAAATTCGCTGTCAAAAATGGCCCAGTCTTTTCAACATTTACAAAAACCAGAATACCTGGTCAGCGTCCAAAACTTCCCGCAGGAAGCAAGGTCTTACAATTCGATAGCAGAATGGAAAGCACGTGTTTTTAAGGGTGATCTAGCTGTTGGAAGTTGGAGAATGTGGCTTGCTAGTTCATCCCTCTTCTCTGTGTCCACGTTTGCAGACATAAGTCCCAGGGTGTTTCTGGGAGGGCAGTGCCTGGTATGTGGGATGCTCAGAGATGCGGGCAGTCCCTGCATCACAGAGACCCATTCTTCCTTCTGACCATTGCCCAGACATAAGACTGACAGCTGGACTCCATCACTTGGATTAATGGGTTAAAACTTGACATCTTTTTAGTATTTTAGGTTTTATTTTCTTTATCAGCTTGACTTTCATGTCCAGAGTGCTCTTGCAACAATATTCTTTTAAAAGTACACTTGTCAGGGTCTATTTGCTGCCAGCCACCTTGACGGTGACTTCGGCCATGCCTGTGGTTTACCTTTTGACCTTATGGAGGCAGCAGATGGGCCCAGTAATAAATCCCGATTATTAGGGAAGGGGCCGATAGCTTGGGAAGGCAGAAATAAAAGTCGGGCAGTTTTACACTGTGATTCTGGTTATCTGCTGTGACAGGGAGTTGTGAGCCCTTTGGGGAGGGTGGTGGTGGTGGTGATGGGCGACTCAGACAGATGCATTGCCCCCTCCCTCCTTCTCCCATCCCTCCTTTCCTCTCTCTCCTGCTTTCTTCCCTGCTTGGTTCCACACTGGACAAGTGGCTGACATTTTCTCTATTGCAAAGATTCACCTAAGAAATGTTGTGCTGTGTGATCTGGGCAAACCCCACAAGCTCTCTGTGCTTCATGCCTATTAACACTTCCTAACACTCAGAAATAGCATGTGAGTACATTCACAGCATGACTTGGGCTCTTTTAATTAATGTGACATCATCATTATTATTATTGCATTTGTGTGAAACCCAAGAGGGTCTGAAATAGTTCAAACAGCAGGAGCAGGGCCGTGGTGCCTCTGGCTCAGGAGATAGTGGCCCTGGTAAGAAGGTTTGGGTGCCAGCATGCACACAGGGTATTTGTTTTAAAAACATTTAGATATAAACAAGAAATTATACATATCAGGTTAGGGCTACAATTCATATTAACTTACACATTTTGAAGTTTAATAATAATTTTATAAAATTTCAAAAACGTCTTTTAAATTTCCTCAGCAAAAGGACAACAGGTGACAAAGCATTAAGAAGAATCATTATTGTCACATTATTGTTCCAAAGAAGATTCCAGGTTGACTTGACTTAATAGAAAAATGTAGGCTGTGTCCTTTCTCATTTGAAACTTGTATTAAAAGGATTTCCAAAAACACTATATTTTTAAAGGATTTGAAAACTCATGAAATAAATATTGCTTTTGCCGAAGCTTTTTTTTTTTTCACTGTTGAATACCTTACTAACATTTTTTAAATATATATACACTAGAGGCCCAGTGCACGAAATTTGTGCACAGGGGTTGGGGGGGGGGGCCCTCAGCCCAGCCTGCACCCTCTCCAATCCGGGCCCCTCCTGGAGCATGTCCGACTGCTGGTTTATGCCCCATCCCAGGGATCAGGCCTAAACTGGCAGTTGGACATCCCTCTCACAATCCAGGACCGCTGGCTCCTTACCACTCGCCTGCCTGCCTGCCTGATTGCCGCTAACTGCCCCCTGCCCCCCGCCAGCTTGATCACCCCTAACCGCCTCTGCCTGCCAGCCTGATCACCCCCAACTGCCCCCCCCCGCACTGGCCTGGTCACCTCTAACTGCCCCCCCACCAGCCTGGTTGCCCCCAACTGCCCCCTTCTGCCAGCCTGATTGCCCCTCACTACTCCTCCTGCTGGCATGGCCACCCCCAACTTCCCCCTGCTGGCCTGGTCACCCCCAACTGCCCCCCCCCCCGACAGCCTGGTTGCCCCATGCAGCCTGCTGTTCAGTCATTTGGTCGTCCCTCACTAACCCCCTTGCTGGCCTTGTCGCCCTACACAGACTGCTCTTTGGTCCTCTGTCCTTTTGTTTTGGTCATGATGGCCCCTGGCTTTTTATATATTAGGATTTATTTCAGAGAGGAAGGGAGAGGGCGAGAGAGATAGAAACATCAATGATGAGAGAGAATCATTGATTGGCTGCCTCGTGCACACCCCTTACTGGGGATCGAGCCCACAACCCGGGCATGTGCCCTTGACTGGAATTGACCTAGGGAACCTTCAGTCTGTAGGCCGACGCTCTGTCCACTGAGCCAAACCAGCTAGAGCTAAGCTAACATTTTTGATGTTACATTCATGAAGCTATTTTCATGTTTAGCCCCATCGTTTCTGTCAGTGAGAATCCCAGAGTCTGATAAAATCCAGATGTTGCCAGGAGCAGAGCCAATACAGTAACAGGTGCACAAAGGCACTGAGCTTGGGCTGCAGTGACCAAGGATGCATTGGCTACATTTTTCATGAAAGTGATGAATATATCCCCAGGGCAAGAGAATACTATTTTGCAAGTACAGACTGGACTCATATATCAAAAAAACCCTCCTTGTCACCAAATCAGAGTTATTTTTCTTGCTTAATAGAAAGTTAACTTTCAGGCAAAAAATTAACAAATTGAATGTTATTTTCAGTGTCACATTATCCTGTCATTGTTTTGCCACACTGTTCCTCTCCCAATGCTGAGATGTGGCAGGGGAATTGCATTGCTTCATTGATGACCACAGCACCCAGGTCTGTTCTAAGACCTTATGTGGTATTAATATGATGCACCAGTAAACGTGATTGAGTCAAGGAATGATGTTGCAATGATGCTTCATAAGTTAATCACAGGCAGAAGCTGTCCCTCTGACATAGGAGAAGTGGGCTCTAGAAGTAAATCATGCGAACAGAACATTTGGTTATTTATTAAACGTGTGTGAGATGGACGTTTTAATTGGATATTGGTGCAATATAAACTCACCGGTCTCCTTTATCAGTGTCGAGCTGCATAAATTATGTCAATTCTGGTAGAAATTAGGAGCTCACTGGTTTGTACAAAGGGGTGTGTGTTTGTGCATTGTGCAAGTGTGCAAGTGTGTGTTTGTGCGTGTGTTTTAATTGTGTTTGCCTTTTGTGTAAATACCCAGTGGTTTTATTTTATTTTTTAACATATTCAGGTATTTTTTTTTCTTTTGCAGAAACAAAAATAACAAACAACCCAAGGGCTAATGTGCTAATTATCAGTGTCTGTGCAAGCCTCCCCAGCGCATCTCTCCATATCCCCTGGAAAAATTCTGACACATTATAAACTGTTTGAATTAGCGTGAATCAGTAGACGACAAATGGGTGCCAGCCCAGTAGTGGAAGAGTGTGATGCATAATGAGTGACTTAGCAATGCCAGAGCAACCAGGAGCATCATCAGTTCAGTCCAACCCAGACACGTCCGCGTCCTTAGAACACGGAAGGCATCCTCATGGATGACTCAGAAATGATGGGGAAAATAAGGTATGTTCTCAGTTCCCTTGTCTAACATGTTCACACGTGTGTGCACATGTGTGTGCATGTAATCCAAAAAGAATGTGTGAATAAACAGAGACAATGACAAATAGTACAGAGAAGTAATGTTTCTTTCTTTCTTTTTTTACTTTTTTTTAAAAAATTATTTTTGTTGAGAGTGTTATAGATGTCTCCTATTTCTTCCTCTTTGCCCCCCTCCACCCAACTCCCATCCTACCCCAGGCCTTCACCTCACTATTGTCTGTGTCCATGGGCTATGCATATATGCATATTACATCAACTCTGAGTGTTTAGGACTTGTAGTTATGACTAATACACATACATGGTCAGCTACAGCTACTTATAATCAACAACCTCCCTGGTCTAAATAGAAAAATTAGCACATAAGTACATACTAATATTAATAAAATATCGACCTTTCTTAAAATTTTGTTGTTGTTCTTCAAAATTTAAACTTTCTAACTGGAAACAAAAGCTTTCTATCAGGTTTATATATATTTTTATGCCCTACAATTTCATATGAATTTACAACTTATTTGACTATTTTTAATAAATATAATTTGATTTAAATATATCCTGAAAGATTCAACTATGCAACAACTGGTGATGTTTTTAATGGTATTCCTCAAGTTTTATTCATAATTAGGTTGCCATCATTTAAAAACATGGGGGAGTTCAATCTGTTGCTGGTATGGATGCATTTTTAATTTTGGAGGCAGACATGGGAGAGGGAAGAGATAATCTCTAACTTCCAGGTAAAATAAACATTCTTGGTACTTTTAGGTCTGCTCTTTTCTAAACATAAAAAACTCCGACGTCAACAGAAACAGTTCTGATTTCTTTTTCTCTCCTATCAAGATTAGCAGACGTTGCTTGGCGGGAAAATTCAGAAAAATGTCACTGAAGTGAATGAATTAACCAAGAAATGGATGACTATCTCAAGTGTTAAATGACTATATTTAATTAAGAAAAGATAGAAGAAAGTTTAAGATGATATCATCAGTTCCTTTGTTAAAGGAATTTAATATTCATAAAGTCTAATCTTTTGCCTTTCAAAAGACTTGGGAAACGGTGGCAGCCACAGTAGAGGAGGGATTCACTGGCTGTCTGGAGTCCACAGGTCTGCACATCTGTACAGATTTATGGTACTTAAGAGATGGTGGTACCAGGCATGTGGTTTAATCATGATGTGTTTAAGCTTTTTCTTATCTGCATAGGAATTTATTTTTTTCCTCTAATCGACTCATGGTTACTCTAATTTGAGTTATGGTTTGTGTTTCATTCATATATATGTTATATACATATAGCAGATACAGTTTATATATATATATAATATAATATATATATATTATATATATATATTATATATATATATATAATATATATAAATAAAATACCATAACAATTTTTCAAAGTGCCCCAAACTAGAACATAGAAAGTCTGATGGGCATAAATGACAGGTTATCCATTTTCTTGACACTATTGACAGGGGACGTGGGCAGAGTCCCCACGGCGCTGGTGTATGGCACCACAGCCTCGAAGGCAGATAATGGAAGTGGCAGGAGGACCCTTCAGTTTCTATCTTGACGTAATTATGTGGGTGCCAGCGCTTTTCTTTTTGTTTCCCTAAAACTCTGCGTTATCATTAGTTCTGACAAGTCACAGGCCGGTTCCTCGTATTTCTGAAGTTTTGAGTATTAGCAGCGTGTCCCCCGCGCGTGCGAACTGAGCGCAGTGGTGACAGTCACAGCAAGGAGCAGGACGAGCGGGCAGAGGTGCTCCGTCCCCCAAACCATCGCCTTCACTTTCTAATGAGACCGCGCAGCTCAGAGGGGCAGCAGAGGCTGTTCCGTCTGGAAGTGTGGAGCCTTGGGCACTGGAAGCTGCCCTGGAAGCTGTGGGCACTCACGGAGGACAAGCTCATGTGTGTATTTCAGCGTGAAAACTGGAGGCGTCCATTAGGAATTCAAGCCATGAGGATGATGACTATCACTTCTATTGGAGTAAACTTAGGAAATTGCTAATATTCTGATATATTGCTGTCTCAGTGAAAGTAGCTGTTTTCTGAGGTTCAACTTAGTAGTTTACAAAATTCACATCTCATCACTGCCGGTTTTTATGTCTAAAAAATTCCAGTGTCCAGCACTGTTTCCATAGGTAGGGACCTTGTGACTGCCAGCTTTGCAGAGAGGAGAGGAGACAGGGATTCTGCTGCGTGCTGAGCGTGCGACGTGAGTGACACACAGCCTTCCAGCACAGCCTCCTGCTTTCTGGCTTGGGATTGAAGCGCTATGATCCCTGCGCTAAGTTCTGGAAATGCTCAGAGAGGTGGCTCGCAGGGGAAGGAGTGAATGAGAACAACGCACTGCCATGTGGTCTGAGGTGCCCAGTGGGTCATTCAGCTGCAGGGACTCAGACCAGGAGCCCTGGGCCCCACAGTGGCTGTGAAATGCAGGGTCACCTGGGGTCACCAGGGCGATGGCATGAGAGGAAAGAATAGTGGATTCAGAATGAAACTTTGCGGACCCACACAGACAGTTGCGTCATATGGGGCAGACTAGGGGCTGGATGTATTATTTATATCTTTCACTGTCAAAGTTTTTAATAAACTTCCTCCATAATATAGAGAGTTCTTGATTTTAGGAGGCTAAAGGAAATGTGATGGAAATATGTGACACGTTTCTCTTCTCTCTTGGACAGGGTAGCTACAGAACCTTGTAAGTATTTACAAAGAGTTAAGCACAGATAGGACATTCAGATGACTCAGTTGCCTTGTCAGAGGATCTCGGAGTCTCAGCAGACCCAGAGCCGATTTACCCTGCAGACAGGTGATTGGTGAGGTGAATCCGCTCCTCAGGTACCTGGACCTGAGCCGGGTCCACGTGCTCCATGAATCTGAGTCAGAAAATGCCCTCGGAGTAGGGAGGCCTATAGCTGTAGTTTTGCCTGAGATAATATGTCTGAATCCTCTGAATTCTAAGAGGAAAATAAGTGACTTGGTAACAATTGTTAGGGGAGCCCAAGACGCACGCAGACCTTTGAGTCTCAAAGGAACACTGTGCCCACTGCTTGTGCAGCTAAATCGCACTTTATCATACTTACATCTTCTTAAGTGGTTTCCGTATTGACCGATTGATTTCAAACTCATTTTATGGAAATCTTGCTGTTTAATTAGATGGCTTCCCAGTACCTGACAGTCATGCTTTTCATTAATAACAAGTGCTGGCGTGGGCAGAGAAGAGGCCGCTATAAGTTCTAAAAGGCCACTTCATAGACAGTCGATCAAAAGCAGAGACAGCCCATCTCTGAGGCCCTGGGACCGCACGCATGGCCACCTCATCAATTAGGAGCAAATGGCCAAGGAAAGATGTATTCTTAGCATCTGAGTAAATAATGGAGACGGATAAATGAAATTTACTAAATCAAGATGAAATCCATTTCTGAGCCTGTGTCAGCCTCACTCTCGATCGGAGGAGGGCAATGAATTGATTAACCAATTGCAACGCAGGAGCAAAGGGCTTCATGGAGTCCTTAGATGTTAGTTAATGCGTGTTGGAGAAGGACAGGACAAGAACAACGTCCTCTCTGGATATCACTCAAGTTATTTCTGCTGGTTGATTGATTGATCTCTCTTTCAGCCTTTCTTTCTCTCACTGTATGCTAAAAGTCCGTGTGGATGAAAATTCAAGGTTTTCTTAAAATTCCCTAAGTCTTAGGGCCTAAGAAATCTCAAAGATAATCTTTGATTGCCTTAAAATAAAAGGTCTTCTCCTTCCACTATGCTCCAGTTTTGCACCTATATTTTATATGTGGAGACATGTGCATAGTTCTTGGTTGCCTTGGCAAGGAACCCTGATAGGAGGCACAGGAGACTGGATTTGGCTCACACGCCATCAAATTGGCCCCAAGGCTGGCACTTGGCAAAGACAGGAGATAGAGGGCTGCCCACCAGGAAGAAGCAGGCATTGGAAGCTTGCCAACTTTGCCTCTGTACCGTTTAAGTTCACAGTGCTTTGCCCAGGTTTCCATTCATTTCCCCCCTCAGCTGGATTCCTCACCTGTCCCACAGGGAACGGAAAATGGTTAGAGTCACCACTCCCCTCTTCTCCAGGGAAGGGCTCACTGTCACTATGAAGAGAAGCCAGCTGGGCCTTCCCTGGTCACTGAAATGTCCTGCCTTAGAAATTCTGCTGAGGCACAAACACCAAGCTAGTCAAAGCCGATTTACAGTGCAGTAAAGGTCAGGTCCTGAGACACTGGGGGCGTGTGTGGCTGTCACAGGACACCTCTGCTTCCTCCCACGCCAAGCACATCCATGCTTTCCCTCCCCTCAGCCCCTCAGGAAGCCTAGCTTTAACTGGGAGCCCAGCGGCTCAGGGAGGCTGTCTGGTGTCCCTGGAGCAGAGGTAGAGCCCAGAGGACCCCATTAACTCCCACCGCCTTGCCTCTGCTCTCATTGTTTTTACAGTTTTTATTATTATTGCTGTTCACATGATCATCATTGTTTCCAAGATCAGAGGGGAGGGGTGGACGGAAGTAAGAGTCACCCTGAATCCCTGTTGCAAGGCTCACTCTGCTCAAGTTGTCACAGAGTGGCTGGCATAGGCCCTGTGCCCAAGAAGACAGTCACCCAATCTTGCCAGCCTGGGTGCAGAGGCCCGTGTTCTAGAAAAGTGATGGGCAGCAGGAGAGGATTCTGGTTAAATGCATAAGGTCAGTGCTGACATATTCTTCAAATCCCTGTCCTCCCACTGACTAGCTGGGCGACCTGGGACAACAAAACCTCTAGAAATTTTAGTTTCAAGTCAACAAAGGCAAAATTAGGACAGCATTTAGGTCATCGATGGGATCATTAAGTCCAATAATGACCTTGGGATTCAGCACACGCCCAGGTGGTCTTCCCTTCCTTCTAAGTTTCTTTTCCATTTTCTTAGTGAGCACTGGCTGTTGACCAGAACCTGCAGGCTAAGGAGGATCCTATACCTTCCCTGTGAGGCAGTAAGGACAGCACAGACCTCACTGCAAAATTAAAGCATGTCTTCACTGCAGGTCCAACCCACGCTCTTGACTTTTGGCAACATGAAATCATACATGTTTGTGTCATAAATCCACCCCTCCAATTACGTACAGAGCAAGTGCCCTGGGACCTGTGCTAATACTGTTACCCAGGTATTTATCTTAAAACACCTTCACTTCTGAGAAGCAAGTTAATGAAAATACAGAGTTTAAGATGAATCATTTTTTAAAAACATCTTTTTAAACAAAGAATACACCTTTCTACATCCTGGGTGCCTCTAGAAAACAATTTAACCCTTTAACAACACCGCTGTGGGTACTACTTTTATGCCCAAAATATAAAAGAAATATGCCTTTTGCCATTCTTAATGTTCCATGAGAAGGCTGCCGGCATGAAAGGCAAAGGGAAAGATGGTTTTCAACTGATCGGATGTCAGAGGAGAGTCTTCTCAGAAGGTGCAAATGTAAAAAACAAAGAATACTAATGGAGGAAGGAAACGCCTATGACTTTTATGAGTATATGTGGCCTTAGGCAGCCCACAGGGGCACTTCCTCAGTTTACCTCCATGTGTCTGAGGCAGGTGGAAACTCCCTGTGATGTAAGTAGCCTCTTCTGCCCTCGGAGGGGCACACCTGGGTACCCATGGGCCATGGCAGGGACGGACTGCTTTCCAGGACCCAGAGGCCCGTGCGACGATGCCACATGCTAACGCCCATCACCAGGTTGCCCCCCATTTATTAAACATTTTAACCAGAGAGGAACATTAAAGGGGCCTTCAGATTGGGAACACAATCGAAAAACCTCTAAGAAAGGAAATATCTTATTAATTCATTAAGTCAAACTGCTTGTATCTACACTTGTATGACTAGAATTATGGTTCATTAACTTCATTTCTTTATATGAGTTAATTAGCTCAGAGGAGGCCAGAAATTAATTACCAGCTTATATAGTTTGTGCAGAATGGCGTTCTGTTTATTTAGTTTCTCCTATTAACTTTTAATCCCTTCAAACAATAAAAGAGGTAATTAGTATTTTATAAACAAAAATGAATGCAACAAAGGCAAATAATTTCCCAAATCCCGAAGCTCCCGTGAGGACCCCGAGAGCCGCAGAGGGAGGCTGCAGACCTGCTCAGTGTTAACTGAGGAGGAGGCAGCAGCCCACTTCCCATCATCACAGGAGGGACATTCGGAAATACCTCGTGGAGCCCAAACTCCAGCCTCCCAGCGTCCCGTTGTGTGAAAAGACTTGCCCACATATTCAAGGACAGTCCTGTAAACTCTCTCCAAAGACGTAAGAAGAGACACTTACATGAAACAAAGGCACAAGGACTCGGCTTAAAGCACTAATGCTCTTTAGCATCTACTTACCCTGTTGGCATCCAGATTTAAAGTAATAGGTCGGCTCACTGTATTACCTGGAATATATGAATTCATAGGATTGCCTGGTACACATGGCATAGGATACGGTATCCATTTAGAATAATGACAAAGGTAAAATTCTGTCGTAAACGAAGTTGATCTTTCCGAAGGAGTAAGTGTTGTATGGGTGTTACCTGAATAAACTGACTAAACAAACCACGCTGGTCTTTTCAACATAAGGCGTTTTCTGAACTTGTAATTATTATATAATTCTGAAACTTCCAGGGGGGTTTTCATGTATGCAAGCTGAGCCACTTTCTAGCAAGACACTTCGTGAATTACAGGAGTTATTTAATCAATGTATTTTGTTAGCATAACATTAATATTAATTAAATGTTCATTAAAAAAATTGGTTCTTTAACAGCCTAAAACCAGGGGCTGCACACACGGAGCAGCCAGCGCCTCAGCACAGCAGGCGGCTGCCTCCCGCGAAGCTCCCACCAGACACACTTACATTAGTGGGGAACGTCCTCCAAGTTCTTTAACACATTATTTCCTTCAAAATAGTCACTTGAACTGAGAAGGTCCACTGCGTGGGGTTCCCCGGTGTGACTGTGGTCCGCTCTCCACCCCGGAGGTGGGCTCCGCTGGCTGCGGGTCGTCTCCCGCCCTGCAGGGGGCATCGTGTGCCAAACCCTCCAGGCCTATAAACAAGGCCAGAGAGAAACACATGCGGACCCTACTGAGGGGCAGCTGTAGCCTAGGCAGACGGTAGGGCTTCCCGCTCCGCTGGAAAAGTCCCCTAAGAAAGGGGTTCAAAGATGTCAGCGGATGTGCCAAATTCCTGCCAATCCCCAGACTGGCACCAGCGATGTGGGAGCATCAAATTCTCCATTAGAAGGTTTCGGCCTGCGACAAAGCGGGATTTCGCCCCCTGGGCCGGGTCTCTCCGCAGTGGCCTTTGTCCCGCAGCCCTGGTGGAGGCGCTGCAGTCCTGATTCACCGCAGGCTGGCGTCTTGCCCCGCACCAGGCCCCCACAGGAATCACAGCTGCAGGGACCTGCGAGGACAGACTGGACGGGCCAAGGACACACCTGTGACTGCGGAGTCATGCCCCTTGCACACCTAGGCCTAGTGAAGGCGCCATGGGGGCGTGGGGACTGTGCTTGCATCTTGAGAGAGGAGACGCGAAGACTTCAAGGGGGGGAGGGGGTGTTCCCTGGACAGTGAAAAGGCGCGGATGCTACCCACGCAGAGGAAGAGAAGTGCCCATTGCGTCTCTAAGCTGTCTGCACCCGCCCCATCACCGCACGCAGATGAGCGCAAATCGTGCGGTAGCCGCTAGGTACCCTGACAGCTCCTGTGTTTGCACCCTCCCCACCCATGAGAGCCTGGGCCTCGATTTCCTCTTAATGTGAACTTGGGAGGGGCTCCCGGTGGGGCCCGTTCCCACCTTTTAGGCTTAAAGTCTCTGGGGCCCAGCATCCTCTTCGCTGTCTGTGGTGCTGGCTCAGAGGCAGCGCCTCGTGCGCAGGCAGCTCTCCGCGGCCACGCAGCCCTCCCACGCCTCCTCTTACTTATGCTTCTGACGGACAACGGTGTTCCCGCTATTTCTAGAATATACCAATCCTCCCATAAACGTGTCCACACATCCCTTGGAGGCCAGGTCCCCGGTGCACTCACAGCCTTTTCTCTTGTCTGGATATTTCCAGGCAAAACAAGAACCAAAGAGAACAAAGGAAAAAAGAAAAGGAGAGACCCATCTTCTTCCACTCAACATGAAATGTCTCATAGAACCACCTCCTCGCAGAGCGGGTTTTATTCCCTAAGGAGATGGGAACCCTGCACACCTCAGCTCCTGGGTTATCTCACTTTCCAAGATGAAAGCATGTTTAATTCAAAGACTCCTGTCCAGGGGAGTTGATACTAATAAGGCCACGTCGATGCAGGTGTGTTTAATTGGATTCCATCTAAAGTCACTGTAATTTGTTGGTAAATAATACATTGATTTTTTTTTTGTTATAAGTACTGAGATTTTTTTCCAAATACCCCTAACACACAGAGTGGGCCCTGAATAGAGAGGAATGAATCCCGTGGGTGCTGGGAACTCGCCCAGGTTTCCTGGAGGGGGGAGGAGAGCTGCCTTGCAGCGCTGGCCCCTCACCCCCACCTCTCACCATGGTGTCCAACCACCTGGGTGTGCCCAATGCTGGTGGAAGCTATGTACTCGAACTCACCAGTAAGTGACCCCACAAAATAGAACCAAGGTCCCAAGGCCTGCGCCCTGGAACAGTGGCACATAGTGGGGTGTTCTAGCAGAAGTCCTGAGTCCCCCACAGGCACTTCTTATACCAAGACACCCTCAGTCCCTGCACGAAAGTCGGCTGTTGGTGCCCCCGCCCCCGCCCCGGACTGTCCTGCACGCACACCTCTCAGCCATGTCAGCACAAGGATTTCCTTTGTTCCCACAGGGCACCTGTGGGCGGGTCTCAGAGGCACTGAATGAGGGCTACGGAGCAACACAGGTGATTCCTGGATGGTCAGGCCCCGAGCGGCCTCATCTGCCTGCTGGGGTCACCCAGAGTCCTGTGTTCCCCAAAGTCTAGTTTCTCTGGTGATCGGGAGAAAATGTGTTTCTTCAGCAAATGGTTAGTCTACCTGCTCTGACTTTTGAAAAAAGCTGTGGTTTCCACAGATAATAAAGATGTTTAGTGCGATGGTAAAAATGTCAACTTTTCTCTTCACTCTATGGCTTCAAAAGAATATTTTCTTAGGAATTTAAAAAGGCCAGTAAGGCAGTGAGCATAAGTCACTGTGATCTGCATTCTTATTGAACCCTTTCTTGCTGACGTGAAGCTTACATTTCGGTCCTCCAGCAGCCACAGTGTGAGGAAGAAGGTGGAAAACACGTTCCAGGCGAGGAAACATCCAGGTTGAAACAATTCAGTTGTTATGGAATCTTACTGCCTCCCAAGCCTTACAGAAATGTCCCCGTCCATAACAGTGCCCATAACAGTGCATATTGTTCCGTGAAATCTGCAGCTCTAAACTCTGATGTTCTATTTCTCTCAGTTGTTATATGGATCACCCTGTCCCGCACATTGGAAACTTTGTTTTGTCATTGACTTAATTCTGTCTTACTTTTCTGTGCTCTGCCTGTGGCGGGCAGATTATTAGCCCCCTAGGATGTTCACGCCCTGAACCCTGGGGACTGTGACTAGGCTCTGTCACCTGGCAAGGGGGAAGGAGGCAAAGACTGAATTAGGTGGCTCATTAACTGGCCTTAAAATAAAGAGATTGTCCTGGCTCACCTGGGTGGTCCGAAGTGACTTGGAGAAGGAAGTCCAGTCATTGTGACAGAGATGAGAGTAAGGAGAACAGAACCCATCATTACTGGCTTTGGGGATGGAGTAGGGGGCCGCATGCCAAGGAATGGGGGACCTCTAGAACTGGAAAATAGGGAGTAGGTCCCTCTGGAGGCCCCAGAAGGACCAGCCCTGCAGACACCTGGACCTCAGCCTAGTGAGGTCTCTGCTGGCCTGCTGAGCTCTGGGACTGAGGTAGGCGTGTGTGCTGTTGTAAACCACTGAGCCTGTGGTGTTTTGTTACAGCAGCATGCTGCCTCTGTCACTGACTTCTTGGAACTGCAGGTCCTTTCTCCTGCTCTAGTGTTTCCAGCTTCATCCCTTGAATGCATCCTGCATATATTTAGGTTAATACTTTGAAATACTGTATTACTATGCGCTGCTCAAAGACCTTCAGATGCTCCTGTGCAATAAAAACATCTTACTTTGTTATGTAAGAGTGTTCCTACTTCATTTGACTCAACATTAATGCCCACCTGTGTCCTTTACACACTTCACCATCCACCCACACTCGTCGGACAAGTCCGGCCACGGGACTCATGCCCCCTGGTACCTGGCTCACCTGCACGGTTCCAATTTGTCAGTCCACCTAGACCTGCTCTGCTCAGTGAGACATACTCTGCCAATGTGTGAGCCCAGCGGTGGCTTCCTGTGGGCAATATAAACAAATGACTGCCCCCCATTATGGCAGGAGTTTGGGGGATGGGACGTAGTGGGAAGAAACAACTTTTCCAGGGTAGCCCAACTGCGCTGCTTTTAAGGATAATTCAAGTCAGCGACTCAAAAATTACTACTTCAGTGAATGTGTTCTGCATCAGGTGGTGACCACAAGTCTAAAAATGTCACTTAACCAAACGCATTTGTTTTACGTTATTTCACTCTGTTTAACTTTGCCGCGTCACATGTACACTTAGCTTTATGTGCACGCAGATACGCAGCACAGCAATAATTACAGATGTTTTTATCTGACCCCTTCCCACGGTGGGTTGCGCCCACAGGGCCTCAGCTCCCTTTGTACGAACCATGAACGCTTCCGTCATCACGATGTACTGGTGTGCACACAGGGCATCGGCTGCCGGAGGTCCCTACCTGCGAGTGAGGCAGCCGCCTCACACTCACTCCTCCCTGAGCTCATTCTCTTCATCACCTGCAGACTCTACTGAGTGTGGCCGGGAGGGACAGAAGCAAACAAGGACAGTGCGCCGGGGGAAGTGCGCGGCCGAGTCTCCAAGGCTTCGCATGGAACAAATTGAGTCACATCTACTTCTCATCCATTATTTAGGGGTGATTGGCCAGGCTTGGCCACTATAGATTTGATAATCATTCAGATGTCCATATTTAATATGGAACATAAATTCCTCATTTGGGTGTCGATGGCTTGTCACCACCGAACAACAGTGTGCGCACGGAGAGGTGATGTATGGATCCGCAGAAATATTGGACGTAGATAAATATGTAAGAGGGAGATAATATTAAATCTGTCGGTGCCTGCCTGCCAGCGAGCCTCCGCCGCAGACCGGACAGCCCCCGCCAACGCCGCGACGCTCCGCAGCTGTAGCCGAGGAAGATTGGCCTGCTCGCTGGAGACAGGCGCGGCAGATGGCTCTCTGCAGGCTAACAAATATATCACCCCTGATAACGGATGACAAATGTTGTTCCATATTGTGTCAGACAAAACCAGGGCTCGTGTAAAACAAGTGTTACAGCTGGGATAGGATATTTTAACACAGTTACCTAAGGAGAAGACACACAGACCGCCGCCCGCTCAGAAGGGACATGAGCACCCAGCGGCGAGGCGTTGTTCCCGGCCTGGCCTGGCGGAGGGCAGCTCAGGAAGTGCTGGGATGGGCGAGGTTCTGCCAGGGTCGTCCCCACCTCCCAGCGGCCACTTGCCCCCATTTGCAACCAGTTTCCAATGAGTCACCGTATCGTTTCTGTGGGCACCAAACAGCACAGACAGAAGATGCTCCACGGCTGCTCGGGGAGGGACACGAAGACGGCAAAGGAGGGTATGATGGGAAGAGCTCCTCGCTTTCTTTGCTCTGACAGTCTCCTGGCAGCCAGCTAGATTTATGAGCGACCGAGAGTTAAATATCACTGGGATAAGACAGCCTCCACATGCTCCCTGTTATGAAGTATTACACCAGGTTAATTAGCAAATGTAGCAGTTACGTGTTGCCATTTTATTCCGGTCATTTCTCTCGTGATGCTGAGCTAAAGTCACGTCCTCCACCGAATCTCGCAGGATTGGGGGAATAGTAATGTCTCCCTCTTGACCCATTTGTGCATTAATGCTACATCTTTTCTCTCTTCCTTCCCTGAAAAAACAAATTCTCTTCCGTAACCTTCACAACCAACAGGCTCCCAAGCAAGTCAGCAATCATGAGTTTGGAGTCTTATTTGAATTCTTTGCCTCCCTCTGGACGGGGACATCGACGCTGGACTGTCCACCGTCTCCTTTGCCCAGTAAGACGCAGATCACACAAGGTGGCAACCTGCATCGCTTTCTGGCTTCATGAACTTGCCCTCACCTCCCACCCTCGCGGGACGCCGCGTCCCAGGCCCCAATTTCCCCAGGCCCTTCCCCAGCGCGAGGCGGGGTGGCAGTTGTTTGTCTGATGGAGCACATCCTGTTTGGATCACAGATGTTTGATTATTATTTATTTCTCTCTGAAGCCCACTCAGCCAGTCCCAAATGATCTCTTTTCCCCTTTTGCTTAAATTTAATTTGGAATGTATGTTGTTGGTAAGTGACAGGCAGTTTAATTATTAATAGGATCCTGCAATGCTGGGCACCGTGGTTTTAAACTCTTTGGGGGCCAAAGCGCCTGCCGCCCTCCTCCCGTGTGCTGCTGGGAGTCCTGGATGAATACAACGCAGGGTGAAGATGCAGGAATCACCTCTTCCTGTCACATGGGTGCTGGCCTCTGACTTTTCCAAGTGCCACGCAGACTACAGCTCAGCCGAGAACCAGGGAAGCTCCCGCGTGCCCCTCTCTTTGGGACCAGATTTTTATCTGTAAGTGCATGTCTGTCTAACCGTATTTCACAGACAGATATGAAGATGTTTATTGTGCTTACAGTCATAGGAGAGTTCAGGAGAAGGTGCCATGTGCCTCTAGCCACCCCTAGGACATCAGGAAGAGACCACAGTGGCCTGGGTCCTGATGCTGAAACTGAAATGCAGCAAGGGAAGGAGGAAGCCCACGGAGTGTGTGCATGGAATCCAGCTCAGCTGGTCTGAGCCACGTGAGTGCCTTGCAGCCACGGAACCTGGTCAGTCCCTGTGTGGGCCACTTAGTCTCACCAACTGCCTCTCTAATCTCAGCCGGCGTCTCCCACTGGTCAGTGCCAGTCAGAAGGCCAGGTCCAGGGGTGCTGAGGAAGCTGCCGTGGCACTTGAATAGGGTGGGGGCAGAGCACGGGCACCTCCTCCAGGCTCCTGGACCATCACGGTGATCACTGATCTGTCCAGGTATCCGGCTCCGCTCAGCACATTTGTACAGATGTAAACATTCCTTTCCTTGCCCATGGAGATGTGTTCTGAGAGAACCTGGCGGTTCGACCCGGGTCCCGGCCGCACCTTCCCTGTGCCTGGGCTGTTCTGGGTTTCCAGTGAATGTTGTGAACTTAACTCTCTCTCTCTACTGATTTTGAAACCTCAACAAAAAGCACGGGAGTCCTCTGTCCCCACATGGAGCTCAGCACCTATGGGTGCCTCATGCCAGCTCCCCTGTCTACTTCCTTGCTCTCCTCCTGAAAGCCTGTGCTAACACAGGCACTTGGAAATCGGGGTGTGGAGCCAGGTGCCGAGTACACATTCTGTGCACACGTTGTGCGTGTTGTGTGCTGCACGGTGTGTCCTGGTGGGGAAGCGTGGCAGACCCTGGAGGCTGGGCGTCAGTACTCAGAGTTGGTGGGGAAAGGAGCAAAGGCATCACTCATTATATCAAGGTAACTCACTGTTCATGTTCAGAGCCGTGGAGCCGGCACTTCCACGGGGTGGCCTGGGCGCTTGGGCTGACAGTGAGCATAGAGCACACACGTGATTGCAGTGTAGGCCCAGGTTCCAGAGGAGACAGGAAAAGGGTAGGATGGGGGGGTGCCCAGGGGGGACCCTGAGCCAGCGCTGCTGGGAAGACAGTGTAACACCCAGGTTTGTCTGAGAATCAGGGTGGAGGCACGCCACTTGGCCGTCGGGACCTACGAGGCAGGCTGCAGTCAGGGCACCTCCTCATCCGCTAAGTTAACTGTGGGTCACAGATGTTTCAAGATTTCAAATGTCACACAAATTGTAACTACTCTTTGCAAATGAGAGCTCAACACGTTAGTAATATTTAGAGTCTAAAGCTCCTAACAGGTTGTCCTTAACCACTAGGTCTGTTTTAGCCAATACTCCCTAATTGCGCATTGTCTTTTCAGGTGGGGAATATGACAGCAAAGGGTGAGTTTTTCTAAGGACCCCAGTGGCCAGTGACGTGGTGCCTGGAGTGTGAGGGAGAGACAGCAGAACAGTCAGAGGGCCTGCATTTGAATATTGGGAGCTCCTGTCTTCAGGAGTCAGTAGTGACTGGAGTTCAGGCCAGTTTTAAAAAATCTTGCTTTGACTTCTCACCTCCAAAGGTCAGACGTGCTATTTCCATTCTTGTTTTTCCCTCCCATTCTTGTTCTTCTTTGTACAATTTTTGAAAAGTGAGCTGCAGTATCTCTTTGAAAAATGGAAAAGTATTAACATAATAATTAAAGAACCGACTAAGCAGGAGGTGGGCCCTGGGGAAGGGCATGGAGACAACAGTGTAGGTATGTGGGAGCTTGGAGGGTGCACCTGGGTCCCTAAACAGGGTTTCACTGTGTGTTTACCAGGAGGCGGAGCTATGGGACCTTGAGGCTAGCATCTCCCTCACCCCTCCTGTAGGGTCTGTGTGCTCTGATGTGCTAATGGCTGTTGCCACCAGTAGGTTGACTCAATATATTTGTCCTAATGCTGCTTATTTTTTCCTTCTTCTACTGGAAAACAAAAAGCACATTCTTTAACGAATGCCTTCTTATCAAGTAATGCTTGACTGTGGAAAAAACTACAGAAACCAACTAAATACCAAAGCCAAGCCAGTGTGTCCTTAATAAATGATCCCTTCCTGGAGTATAGCCCTCACAAAAGCATTATGCATTTGATTATAATATAGCTACCTAAGAATAGTATGTTTTGTTTGTTTGTTTTTTTTGCTAACTACCCTAAGTAGAGTATACAAATATTAAATGGTTTTTAAGTCCCGTCTAGATTTTTAAGGTAGCCAGGAAAGTGAACTAATGCATTTCTAAAATCTGCACACCTTCCATTCTTGTTCACACACATCATACAATTACGTAAACTCTCACAACCCTGTAGACTCTACAGTGTAGAGTCTAACCCTACAGTGTAGACGGTCTAATGCAAACACAGTCACTGTTGCAGCGCTCTTAGAAATCTGACTTGAGGCTGTGTGGTACAGTGTGTGTTCATTTGCTTCTTCATAGTGGATATTAATGAGTTAAATTTTAGCCCAGAGAGGTGCTTCTCAGGAGTTGCATTCCCTTTGGTAAGTGTCTGGGAAGCTTTGGGGAGCTATCTCATCACCACCTTCCAGAAGAGTCGTTCTCTAGAATGGGTGGTTGCTAACTGGAGCTGTTTCCTGCCCTCAGGAATTATCCCCCATCGGAGGCCCTGGGGAGCAGCAGGGCCCCACAATACACACATTTTGGAACCTGTGGCTTGAAAGCCCTCCCCATCCAGAAAGTTGGCACAAACAGTAACACCTGGCAGGTTCTGATTTCATACTCCTGATAGTTGTCTCAGCACCGATACATAAAAGTGATCTGAAGCCAAGGTGTGGTGTCCACTCCCAACGTCCTCTCAGTCCCAATAGCGGGCCATGCATCTGGTAAGTGGTGGCATTTCCTCACTCGTCAAACCACATCCTAAAGAGTCACAGCCACCTAACTATTAGAAAGGCAATTTCATTTTTCAGAGAATACTATAAACATAACTAACATAGCATCGTATCTGTGCGATTAAAGCTATTTTCTGTGAAATTGAAACACTGATTTTACCACCCCAAGGTTTTCCCATTAAAATAATCTAAGAATTGCTGCATAATAAATATTTTAACGACTTTTTTTATATAACAGAATGCATTTTGGAATGAGTTATTTTTCACTTCCATGCCATTTTTGAGCGAGTCTCCTAAGCTTTGAGTTTTCTTTTGATCTCCTTACTTCATCATATAAACTTGAACATGAGGGCAATCGAGCTTTGACACGGACATGTATAATGTATGAGTGAGAGGAGAAAGTGTGGTTATACGAATGCATGGACCACCCCGGATTGTAGGAGGACCCTGTCTCAAAGAAGGTGTCAATTCAGTCAGATTATAACTCAGTGCAGACATATGCACTCACAGGTACGCCTTAGCCCATGCTATTGACCTTTTCCAGAGCATGATAAAAATAAGTCATTTTTTGGAATAAGTCCGAGTTCTGTTACTCACTACTGATGTGATCTTGGACACTGTCCCCAACTGGACCTCAGAGGCCGCATTTCTGATGGAGCAAACAAAAATAACACGTTTTAAGTTTGCTGTGTGTGTAAAAACAAAACCCGTGAACAAACATTTAGCTATGGAATGTCCAGAATTCAGATAAAAATTTCCCTGGACTTTACAGAGCTTCCCAAACACTATTCTGTCAATTTTGACGCAGTCAAGATGGGTCCAGGAGAGGGCCGTTCTCCCTACAGTTCTTGCTGTTCTCTCCAGGGGAAAGCATGGAGGTGACAGATTAGTTGGTTAAATGACATTAGTTTTCCCAACGTGATCCCCAGTTTCCAGGTCACCCGTGAAGGGAAAGCTTGAGTTGTGCGGAGGGAATACGCTCTTCCATGATTATCTGACCCCAGTTACTGATTTCACCATTTCCACTAGACAGTGGACTCAGGCTCCCTGTGGGGAAGGGCCTGATTTGAGGGACTAAGGCGACCTGCTCCCTGGCCTTCCCCTGAGAACAGAAATGAGTCCTGCCTCCCAACAGGGTGGTGAGGACTGATTCTCTGAGCGTGAGCAGTGCCCTTTGCAGAGCTGTGTCGGCTCATCTGCCTGTGGAGAGGTACAAAGGTGTTGTTCTGGGAAATCTTTATGCTCTGGAAAGGGGTCTTTAAAACATGAATGTCTCTAAACTTTTTACCATTAATCATGGTCAAGTACAAAAATGGTCAAAATGCAGGAGGCGATGGTTTGGAGACAGAGTCAGAGTCTAGCCACCTCTTAGCTGTGCCCCCTTGGACCAGATGGGAGTGCCCAGGCCTCCGGCTTCGCCTGTGCCTGGCTTCTGTGTGGTGTGTAGTGCTACACGGTGCCCCCTCCTCAGTGGGCAGCCCCCAGTGTGAGGCCTCTGCCAGATGTCCCTTAGGGGTACAGCCCAGGGCAGCTTCCAATTAACATGCAGGATGTGAAGACACTGGACTGACTCCACTTCTGTCTGATGCCTCACTGCCCGGTGTTACACCTCCTCACAGGTGCACTATCCTCATGACGCTGTTATGATTTCTGCCCCGCTAGGACGGCGCGTGGAGCAAAAGAAAACCTGGGGAGCACCAGGGGAGGAGAGCATGCAGTTCTTAATTAGGCAGGGGATGAGAAGGAGCTAACGACGCTGTGCTAGTGGTAATTAGCCACAGAGAACTTGTCAGTTTTGCCTCACATGGGCTCTGGTGACATTTGGAAGATTTGCATCCATGTGATCTCTCAGCCCTTGAACTTTCTCTGAGCTTCATCTGTTTGCCGTGGCTGTGAGGAGGGTAAAGGCTGAGGAAAGATGGCCTGGTTTCCGCTGCTGGTGGGACCGTGTCCTCATGTGTCCCAATGTGAGAGCTGAGATGGGTCCCAGACTCCCACACTCCAAGGCTACAAAATGTCCTATAACCTGTCCAAGTCCTCCCAGAGGCTCCTGTCTTCAATGAAATCACATCGCAAGCCCACAATTCCTTGATCTCAAAAAATAAAACAGCTTCCAACAAAACACAGCCCTGTCCCTGAGCCCTTTCTGAAGGCACTCATGGTCATGTGTATGCTCCATCACTGTGTTCCAATTTTTCTCTCTCCGTCTTTCCTCCTACTTTTCTCTCCTGATGGAACCTCTTCTGTCTAAAGTGGCTCCATATGCAGCCATACTTGTCACTTGTCAAATCCGTCCCCTCCTACAGGGATCTGGACTGAGGAAGTGACTAAAGACCTCAGGCATCCTGAATGAGGTCCTGGAAGGAAACGAAGCTGAAGCAGGGGTCTCTCTTCCCTGAAGTGCTGTTTCCTGCTCTGACTTGATCTCTTGCCAAAGCAAAACAAAGAAGACCAGAGGATCAGAGACTGCCCCAGGGGAGGGAGCTGTGCGTGGCAGGGAGTGTGAATCAGAAGGAAGCCAAGTGGACAGCCTAGAGGGCAGAGCATGTGAGATCAACATCCGCCCTTGTTCTCAGAGTCCCTCACCAGCCTTCAGGACAGCGCTCAGTGTGCATGAACTCACATTCACAATGGTCTGTGCCAGTCAAGGGATGCACCGTGAACGTGGCAGGCACCCTGCAGTTCCCTCGGTTATGTGAACGTGACCATGGATATAGGGGGGTCAGCCCCAGGACCTGGGTGGATCCAGTTGGCGGGCAAGTCCTTAGCCCTCACTCATTTCAATGTGCTCAGACCTAGAGCTCCCCTGAACCTAGGGTACTGGTGCCCCACTGGGCCTCAGATTGTACCCTAAGGCATGAATACTGTCCTTGAGGCTCTTAGAGAGGAAACCAGGGGCTACTCACACTCTCCTCTCACCCCTCTGCTTATTATGCTTGTTCTGTGGCTGTTATGTGGACTGGAGATAAAACGAGGTGTGGGATGGGTCTCCAAGCCAGGGTGAGGGGGTACAGAAATGTTTTGTGAGATGCTGCAAGACAAATTGTGGTTGATCACACTGACATGACTACCCTAAGGTGCTCTGATATTTCAGACTTACTGAAATAATAGTCTTAAGAATCAAATGTTAGAAGGTTTTAGAACTTGTATCCCAGGAACATGCATCTAAATTTCCAGTATATATTTATAACATAAACCCCATTAAAACAACCAGTTAGATAGAAACCTTGTGATTTCCTCCTGTCTTTCTTACCATTTTAATTTTTAAAATGGTAAATGTCAAAGTGTATTATTTAAAATTAAAATACATTCAGGAAAGATCAGATTCCAGAAGCCATGCAGGTGGCTTACCTTCAAATTGCCCATTCGCCATTGTGGAATGGGGATCGCTGGGCCCGGGCTGCAGGCACGTGAGAAACCACATAAAACTCATGCCATTGACTCTCCCACAGTGTGTGGTCATGAAGATCCGATGAATAAAGATATTTAAAAAAAAATCCGCTTTCCTTTCTGAAAGTATGGTCCCTAACTGGGAAGCCTTGACATTGCCTCATTAGCTAAACCTGGACCCACAGCCTTGAGCATCACAAAATAATCCCATTCTATGGCGCTCCTGCACGTTTATGAGGCCCTATGCAGAATTCTACCCTTCGTATGCTCTACTTCATGTCAGAATCTTTACATGATGGCAACAAAACATGTAAATATTGCTAGCCACAGTGGAGGAAAGAGGGAGAAGGTAGGAAACGACTTTTTCTTGAAAAAAAAATCAAATATTATAGAATAAATGTGTATTTTTATTTATGTGAAAGAAAACAAAACTGTACATTAAAAATGTTCACTATTTGAGTTTAAAGTTCTCTGTTGGAATTTTAATTTGGGACTTTGTCTTTTTACCACTTTTGATTAGATGGTTCAAAAACTAAGCTTTGCTTTTTTTCATAAACACAGCAATTCCGTTTCTCCAGGCGAGGCGTCTTCATGATGGCCGGATTTTATCTTTAAGTTGGTCACACTGGTTGATTGACATGTAGAAAAATATGAGTTGATCTATTTGTTTTTCATATTTTAAACCAGCCGCTCACATCGCCCACATCAGCGATGTCACTGAGCAGTGTTCTCGGGGACCCTGTGTAAACATACACAGAAGGGGAAGGCTCGTCTGCAGCAAACGTTACATCTCATTTTCATGGACGGACGTCGATTGGACAGTTTATTCTCAGGCAAATTCCAAATGCAAATTGCATTAGAATTTCCCCAGAGGATTTTGTTTCGTAATAGTTCTCTGTTTCTGCCTGGCCACCCCCTGACCAGCCCAGGTAGGTCTCTCCACAGAAGGTGAGCCGCCCTCTCAGAGGAAGTGATGATGCTGGTACCCAGCCCACACCGAGTGTCCACACAGTGTTGGGCTCTTCAACACTGATGTGCCTTTGTAGCAACTAGTTTTGGGTGAAGCAGACCTCCTGATGGTTTGTGGACCCAAATTTTCCCACCCTGAAACTGCCTGGCTGTCCTGGGGCCCATGACCCACCACCCCAGTTGGTGGTGCCCGGAGGCTGGGTGAGCATGCCCTGCCTAGAAGTCCCAGGCAGGCAAGGCAAGAATGAGGACTGCTTGGAACAGGGGAGGCCGCCAGGGTGTCAGCGCTGAATTCTCGCCGGCAAAAACCCGAACACTGATTGAAAGAATACATGATTTGCCATAACGCAGAGAGGTGAATTCAGTTAGTGGACAGGAAACTCCCACTGGGACAGTTTTGCTGAATTTAACTGATTCTAAGTCAGCCACATACAGGGGTGGGCAAAAGCGGGTTAATAATAAATAATACAATCATTCATACATGAATAATACTACAAGAATAAACTGTTTCAAGTACTTGTGACTACAAACCTACTTTTGCCCACTCCATGCTGATGTTAGCAAAGACAGCAGATTAGCTAATAAGTTCTCATGCCTTCACCCGGACAGTGGATGGCCTCCTGGTAGGTATATGCTGACGAAAGACGCCACCATCTACCCTATAGCTAGAGCGAGGTACAGCTCTCCCTGCATGGAAAAATGTTTCTTTTTTCTTCTTGATTGCTATGAACACAAAAACAGGGGTCTCACCTAGATCAGTTCAAAATAACAGCACACTGGCTGACTCGGCTGCCTCAATGGAAAGAAATCAATGCAAACAGCTCTTTTTCTTTAGGATGTGAAGGTAAGTAGGTTTCACCTGGGCTCAGGGGACGGTGGGGTGCTGGGAACTACCTGGTGGTCCACCTGTGAGGAAGAGCAGGCTGGTTCCCAGGGGCCAACCTCCCTTGGAATGATGGAGGGGATCAGTGTGTCCCCTCCCCCTTGCACCCGCCTCTTTCTGTCAGATCGTCTTGGCACAACCACCACAAACAAACTTTGTTAACAGCTTTAAACTTGGAAGGCTCGCTTTTTAAATATTTGCCGCTACATAATTGAAACAGCTGTTTTAATGAGGTACCTACTGTCATCATTTTACCCCGGCTGAGCTGGGTGACAACAAAGCAGTAATAACGAATTCAATAATAATTAACTCGGGTCATCTGCTCATCTGTCACGGCCCATCAGCTTTAGGGAGAAAAATCCCAGTGAACTTCCCTCTTTTGTGAGCTTTCCAAAACTCTGCAATAAAATGCTTAGAGAGGACTCTAGGTAGCCCTTCAAAAGTTCTAAGCAAACTGGTAAGTAGGTTAATTAAATTTTATGCATGTTTAAATGCTAATGATCACATTCCTGACATTACAGTGTCATCTGATATGCAATGATGTCATGCAAGCGGTGGTTTTAGTGCCGGGACTCGTCTCCAGCCCACGTCGAGCCGCAGCTCTGGATCATTTATCGAAGGGCAGGACGCTGACAGCTCCAGAAAGCCAGGTTTTCACGCAGGTCCCTGAACTTGTGTGATGCATGCTAATCAGGCCCGAGCAGGAGACAACGGCTGTCTACCCAGCAGCACACCGCGGGAGTCGTCAACAGGCCCGTTCGCGTGGCTTGCACATTCCCGCCCCTGGCGCCGTGGGATGAAGATGCCTTCTGCCTGCGGGTCAGGTTCTAAAAACACCAGCGAGGTCAAGTCTCCTGCTTCATCCCACATGCACCTTCTGCTGTTCCTCCCCTGCCTTCTTGTTTTCACAGCCTTTTGCAAGACTGTTGATATTTTTAGCAAGAAAAAGACACACACGCACCAGCTTAGATCATATGAAGGAAATGATAGACACCTACCAGTTTTGTAGACAAATGGTTCCAATTTTACTAGCGACTAGCGACATAGGACAGAGCTTGTCCAGCTGCCCCAGGCCCAGCGACCTTCTGGGGATGAGTCCAGATGAAACCATGACTGCAGGTCTGAGCCTGGCCTGAGCCCTGCATTCCCACTAGCTCCAGGCATGGGGCGGGGGGTGGGGGTGGGGGGGAAGGCTCAGAGGACTCGGCAGGAGGACCTCTGTCAGTTCTGGACAAAAGGAAGCAGGAAACATGAGACCATTGTCCTAAAATGTGGGGCCACCTTACTCCTGTGAATTCATTTTTCATTCGTTATCTTCACACTTTTTCACAGAGATATTCAGGTCTCCTATTACCCCGAGAGCAGCCTAATTCTGCACGTTATTTAGGCTGACAAGCAGCATTCGGACGGGAGCCCAGGGTCTTTTCTCTTCCATCACAGAGCTAATTGTTATAATTTCTGCTTCTGATGGAGCACTTTGCTCTTTGGGATTATGTAAAGTAGAGACAACAATATATCTAAAATATTAGACATTCGATCAGAGTGTAACAACACTATTAGAGCAATAATATTAAACCATGAAGGAGTTGCCTGTAGTGAAACTGCAGAAATCAGAACATTTCTCCCATTCTTGCATTGAGACTGAAACCCTAGAGCACAAAGGACCCCCTTAAATCACTCGGTCTGGTCTTACCTGTAAAAAGGCCTGTTCTGACCCACATGTCAGGGAAATGGACCTCACAGCACACACCCTGCACCTTCTGGGCTAAGCAGTGGGATTTCGGTGTTAGCTACCTCGGGAAGTTCTTGCTAACATCTCAGCATTTTGCTAGATTTTCAAGGAAAGTTCATAGCTCAAAACCAGACAACCTGTATATTGATAAATGCTGGATCTATAATACAATTTCCCCCCAAATTAAGCATTACTGCAATGTAGGTTTTGTTTTGTTGTGTTTTTTGAGGAAAAGTCAGCTCAAGCCCTCCATACATGGGGTTTGGACGAGGGTGTTTAAGACAAACAGCACCCGCAGGGAACACGTATGGCGACATATCCTGTCACTAGTAAATAACGCGAGGCCCCCGTAGGTCTTCTTCCCACGCGAGGCCCCCGTAGGTCTTCTTCCCGGCACACCAAATACACCTTTGAAATGCCTAGAGTGTTCGGTGAGGGGGACACAGCCGTGAGCTGCCGGGTGCCCTGTTGGAGTTGGACACTGTCTGCTGACTCCGTCAGCTCTCTGAAGAGCTTCAGAAGAGAAGTAGTTTTGCATTTCAACATTTTCTCAGAAAAAAAAAAAAAGAAAAGGAAAAAAAGGTGTAACCTGACAAGCGTTGTTCCCTGCCTCTGTGCACCAGCCAGGGAGGTCTAGCTTACTCTGGGCTGGTGTTTTCAGTTTTAGCAACATCAACACAGCTAGATAGTCTGAGATTGTTTAGCCATTATCTGGCACTTGGGCTGCTTAGACAAAATACAGTCTCGCTAAAGAGATGCTGTGAGAACAATGCGGCCTCACTCTCAGGAAGAGCCCAGATCAAACATCACAGAGCTGAAACTGTAAAACTCGGGGAAGATAACGAAGCAAAAGCCTCATGACCTTGGACTTGGCAATGATTTCCTAGATATGATAACAAAAGCACAGGAAAACAGACAAAATTAAAAGTTTTTGTGCCCTAGCTGGTGTGGTTCACTTGGTTGGGCATCATCCCATGCACTGAAAGGTCACTGGTTCGATTCCCTGTCAGGGCCCATACCGGGGTTGTGGGTTTGAGCCCCAGTTGGTGTTCCTATGGGAGGCAACAGATGGATGTTTCTCTCTCACATTGATGTTTCTCTCTCTCTCTCCCTTCCCCTCTCTCAAAAATCAATAAAAATATATTTAAAACAAACACCCCCCCCCCAAACAAACAACAACAACAAAAACACCTTTGTGTCTCCAAGGACACTGCCAAGAGGGTGAAAAGGCAACTCGCAGAATGGGGGCAAATATTTGAAAATCACACATTTGAACAGACTTAATGCCAGGAATATATAAAATACCCCTACAACTCAACAACAACAAAAAGACATAGAAATGGCCAATCAACACAGGAAAAGCTGCTCAACATTACTGATCATTAGAGCGATACAAGTCAGAACGAGATACCACTTCACACCCATTGGGGTGGCTACTATTAAAACAACAACAACAATAACAAAAGGAGAGATTGAAGCCTCACACATTGCCGGTGGGAACGGTTTTTCTATGATCCAGTAATTCCACTTTTGGGTATACATCCAAAAGAATTAAAAGCAAGGACTGGAACAAATATTTGTATACCTAAGCTCACAGCCCTAAGTCAGTGGGATTGAGGTTCCCCCAGGTGTAATGGTGCAGGTGGAAATATAGAGCTTTTCCAAAGGGCGTAACCTGGTAAGTGGGGCTCCTTCTCCACTCCTTCTCTGACTCCCCAGGGATAACCACCATTTGAACCTGCTCATCTTTCAAAAAGAAATATCTCATATATATTGTTTGATCTACCGTACAAAGTGCTCTTCGCTATTGCAAGAGGAGGAACATATATACACACTCTTCTGTCATTTGCAGTTTGCTGATCTCTGAGCCTTCCTTTTCAACAGCCCAGCAAACGTAGCAGTGTTAGGGAGTTTACACGTTGGAATGTATTTCTTCCCTCTAGAAGCTCACAATCGAATCTGAGAAGCAAAACAATAAACAGGTAGGAATAAGCATGCCCGTGCCTCTCTGGATGATAGTAAACCTGTGTGATTCCTCCTCCTCCTCCTCCTCCTCCTCACTCCAAGCCCTCGGCTGGCTCCATCCATGCTTGTCCAGCAAGACCGCATGCTTGTGGGTGATGAAGACTCTGGGTTCAGAAGCCTTCTTGGTTACTCAGAAGAAAAACCTTACATCTGCTGAATCTAATAATAAGAAGAGCAATATCACATTTATATTTCATGCTTTAAATTTTATTTCTCTATAAGGTCATTTAATTCTATTTTACAGAGACACTGGCCAGGGATGGATGGGGAAACCTGTCCCTCCGCACAGGTAGTTTGGGAATCCCTTCAGTCCCCTCCTTTTCACAGAGTGTTAAATGGTTTCAGAAAAATAGATTTTCATTCAAGCCACCCTCCTGCCCCCAATACAGTTGACAGTCCCCCTCAGTCCCCTCTTCCTGGTTCCTCCCGCCCAGGATGACTTCCTCTCTGTTTCCTGCAGCCTTACCCCTAGATTTCACCTCCGCTTCAGGGTGCACTGCAGCCGATTAAGGAGGGCCCCGCATTCCCTGACACTCACCATTGGGCGGCAAGTCTGTGCCTGCCCTCCAAACCTGGTGTTTGGCAGGCTTCGGAATGGCCTCTAACAATAGGACATGGAAGTTTCTTGACCATGAGAACCCCCCCCCCCGGAGGGGGGCAGTGCAGGTGCTGTCTGGACAGCCACACTGAACCCCAGCCAAGACCAGCCTGGGCTGCCAGCCATAGCCAACCTACCACGGGCAGGCCATTGGCCCAGTTGGGCATTTGGATAAGTGCACACCCAGCCACTGTGAGGCTGCAGTAGAGACCCCAAGCTTGAAACTCCCAGCTTGCCCACTCAGCTCACCAAACTCTGAGGAATCCTCATGACTTACTGAAGCCTCAAAGCCTCAGGTTGATGACACAGGGCACTCAGCCGGCACACCTGTCTTTATCTGAGATCTTTGCTACTCTTCCTCACCCCACAGCAGACAGGCCATCACAGGTGTCCAGTTTTGCTAGTGACATTCACTGGCTGTACCTCCCCCCTTCTCCTGGCACCATACTGGCCCCCCTACATTGAAAAGAACATAAAAGGAGACACATTGCTTTCTTTTTCTTTGTATTCCTCATACCTCTTAGCATATTTGATTTTTTGCAATGCCTGCTGATTAATTACTTAAAATGACATCACAACCATAGATGCAGATGAAGCGTGAACTTTCCTGAATGGGAAGAAAATCCTTGAAAATATGGGATGTCCCTACTCAGAGCAATAGGTGAATGTCTAGGAAGCTCAGAGGGATTTGGGGACACTGACTTAGGGGCCATGATGGACCTTCTCATTGCTGGGCAAAATATGGCCAACTTCAGGGAAAAATGGCATGTTGCCTCCTAAATGTTTATTTCTGGGCACCGGGGGCTACCAGCCATTGCCTTCCTCAGTGGGGCCTTTAACTGAGGACTAAAATAGACTAAGTAACTTGTGAAAAGTCAAGCAAATACAAGCTAGAGAATTAAAATGTGGGTCACAGAGTGCCAAATTACTATGGGAAAAGGAGATGTCTGGGTGTTAAGGGGACACTTTCTCCTCTAAGAATTGTGTCCGAGTGCTAAAGGAGGGAGTTAGTCTTGCTGGTCTGGAAATGTCTCTTCCAACTTAGTCACCTGGGGTAACTTTTAAAACATCCTGGGCATTGCTACAAAGTACTGGTGATAAATTATTCCGCTAAATTAACTATAGCAGAGGCAGGGGCCAGGCAGCATTTGAATTAAAAAAAAAAAAAGAAGCAAAAGTTCAAGTGTAAATTTGGCAAAGGGACTTGTGATTAGATAAATAAGGGATTAATATATGCAAACAAGGTGAGTTGTGCAAGCAATGTTTTCCCAATTGTCATTCGTAGAGAGTCTAAATATTTGAGAAAGTAATGTTGTTTCAGCGTTTTTAAGTTTGGATGGTAACCCCCAATGAGGTTAGGGTGTCATTATCTATTAGAAGCCCATGTAATGAATAGGTAACATTTAATTAGCATATGAATTGTTTGCACCGAAGTGTAATCACTGCATGGCTAAAAATAGTTGCTACTCTTCAATCAGTGAAATCGCCTTTTGAAATTACCCTCATAGCCAGGGAAGTCTGCTCCCCTGGGCAGGGGGACCCTTTTCCAAAGGACCCACAATCCCAAGGATGGCGGGGCTCTGAGCTGCCAGCCTGCAGTGGGTATATCTAAGGAACCTGCAGCTCCCACTTGCACAGTGGACCCCCCTCAGGAGCCGTGGTCCAGGCACAGCAGCGGAGGGAGCCTCACTCCCGAGGATGTTCACTCAATTGCTCTGCTGTGAGGCCCAAGAACTCTTTTAATATTCCAATACATATTTTTATTTTTTTAAATTTATTGGGATGACATTGGTTAATAAAATTATATAGGTGTCAGGGGTACAATTCTATAATACATCACTAGTATATTGCATTACATGTTCTCTTATATTTAAAGCTCCAGAGGTGATGCTGATGTGCTCATAAGAATGACCCCTACTGGACTCTGGAAGGTCAAATGTGTCTTATAATTACGGCTTCTGGCTAATAACCCACAGTCTTTGCTCAGGTCACACAGAAAACGTGATGAGAGGCACCCTCATGGCAGTGGGGAACTGGCGGGTCTCGCCCTCCACTTAGGGTTTGTTTTTAAGACTTCTAACCACATTTGCCCCAGAAGTTGCTTCCAGAGAAATAATATGTGAAGGCTGTGGACAAGAAGTTATTATTTCCAATGAATGGGTTGTTTTATTTTTTCAGAAACAGGTAGACTAGTCAATGACTCCAAGCAGTGAGTTAGGACTGTTAGAATCAAAGGCATTTACCATGGATCATATTGACGGGATGAGGTCCAGTGACCGGGTGGACCCGGGCTGTGGAGCAGGTGCCTGCTGTGCAGCCAGCTTGATGCCACCTCAGCCCTCAGCCCTCAGCCCTCAGCCCTCAGAGCTGGGACCACCTGCGTGTTTCGAAGTAGTCAGGAAGAGGGACGCTCATTTATCCATATTCTGATCTTCGGAGTTATAAATTACACAGCCAGACGCCTATGCTGGAAACTTTTCCAAATTCATTTCTAAGAAAGGTGAAGCCTTCAACAGGAGCAGTCCCCATCACGAGGGACGATTTTTATTTCTGTAAGATGGCTGTCAGTGGCCCAGTAGGCGAGCGAGGTGGGGACATTTGCTGCTCCCTAAATAAAATGTCGATGGCACCAAGGCCTCAGAGACAGCTGGCTCCTGGCTCAGGAATCAGTGGCGACTCCCAGTGCCAAGGTGACTTAGAAATAGTACTCTTCTGGCTTTAGGATGTGCCCTCTCTACGGAGAAGTGATGGGCCCATTCACGTCTTGGTTTCTTTATCCGTTATGGACTCCACTTTCCCTTAAGTTTCTCCCACCATTGACCTTGGGCCCCCCAGCCTTGCCCAGTGTCATGGCCTGAATTATGTTCCCCAACATTCACACAGTGAAGCCCTAACCCTCAACGTGACTGCCTGGCAGACATGACCATTAAAGAGGTAACTAAGGTTAAGTGAGGTCACATATACCCGCTTCTTTGCCCCCAAACACACAGTTTCCCTGTTATTAACATCTCCAGGGAGTGCACTACCTTCGTTTCAACTGATGAGTCCACACTGATACATTATGGAAGTTCTCTGAACTTTCTGCTGATTTGTTCTATAAACTTAAAACTGCTCTTCAAAATAAAGTCTATTTAATTTTTAAAAAATTTACTGAGGGTATTGTTCAAAGAGATGACAAAGAAATAAGATAGATTTGAAAAAAATATATAAAAAGTTAAACTAAACAACCACTATACTGGTTAATAATGTGGATTTTTTCAATAGATGGAGTTACACATATGTGGAAATATATGTGATTTGATATGTATGCTATTTTGTTGAATTGACAACAAGCTTTAAAACTTCATATATCAAATTTTCTAAAGGTGTCAACATCATGGATATTTTTAGCTTAAAAATGTCAAATTTTATGCCAAAAAAGAGCATTTCTGGGAAGTTTTAATTCATTACTTTATTTTGAAGAAAACTGCTGCTGAAAGCTTCATCTCAAGATACTTGTGAACAGTAGTTTAAACACTTTGATTTCGATGTGAAAGACAAAGAATGTCCAGGTCAACCGAAAATGTTTGAAGACCAACAATTACAAGCATTATTGGATGAAGATGCGTGTCAAACTCAAAAACAACTTGCAGAAAGATTAAATTTTGCTCAGCAAACAATTTCCAATCGTTTGCAAGCAATGGGAAAGATTATAAAGGAAGGAAAATGGGCATCACATCAACTGAACAAAAGAAAAATGTAAAACCAAAAAGTCATCAGTAAAATGTTGCTTCAACGGCACGAAAGAAAGTCATTTTTGCATCGAATTGTGACTGGTGATGAAAAGTGGATTTATTTTGAGAATCCCAAACACACAAAATCATGGGTTGATCCAAGTCAACCATCAACATCGACTGCAAGGCCAAATCGCTTCGGAAAGAAGACAATGCTCTACATTTGGTGGGATCAGGAAGGTGTGGTGTATTATGAGCTTCTAAAGCCAGGTGAAACTATTAATACTGATCGCTACCGACAACAAATAATCAATTTGAACCACACTTTGATAGTAAAATGACCAGAATGTGCCAGAAGACACGGCAAAGTAATTTTGCTTCCTGATAATGTACCTTCACATACTTCAAAACCAGTTAAAGATATGTTAAAAGATCTTGCCTGGGAAGTAGTAACCCACCCACTATATTCACCAGACCTTGCTCCTTCAGATTACCACTTGTTCCGATTGATGGCACACGCACTTTCTGAGCAGCACTTCAAAATATATGAAGAAGTGAAAATTGGGTCTCTGAATGGTTTGCCTCAAAACAAGAAAAGTTCTATTGGGACAGTATCCACAAATTACCTGAAAGATGGGAGAAATGTGTAGCTAGCAAAGGACATTACTTTGAATAAAGCACTTTTGATGTTTCTCTTGAAATCACCATGTTTTCTTTGATTACAACATCTACATTATTACCCAGTACATCTAACAATACTAGAGGCCCAGTGCATGAAATTCATGCACGGGTAGGGTCCCTAGCAGCTGCCAGACACCGGCCAGGGCCTTCCTTCATTCTGTGCCGCCCCCTGGTGGTCAGCATATGTAATAGCGAGCAGTCAAGCTCCTGGTTGATAGAACTCCCACCTGAGGGGACAATTTGCATATTAGGCTTTTATATATATAGATTTGGAATTAAAAATTCAGTAGATGAATTAAATAGCACATTAATTGTGACTAGAGAGATAACTGGGAAGCTGGAATAGCAACTCACTGAGGATAGAGCACAAGATGGAAAGGTGGGAGACAGGTGTGAATTGGTGCAGAGGAGGTGGAGAGCATTATTTTTAAGCAGTAAGCTAGCAGTCATAACAAAGAATACACCAAGTGATAGTAACTTTTCAGAACTGATTTAAAAATCCTTGCATTTTGGGGGTCCAGTATAACTCTTGAAGGGTAAATTTAAAAATTTCACACCTAGATACATATGTCAAAGACAGTCAGAGAAATCATTTATCTTCAAAGTGCTACTAACAAAATGAGAGACCACAAAACTCTCTTTCTAGAAGAAGGCTAAAATCAAGCCATTCTTAGCCAAATAAAAATTTGAGAGAGTTTACTACTCACAAAGGAAACATGCAGAGAGGTTCCTCAGGAAAAGTGAAGGCATGTCTGCAACGGAGAAAAGCGATGTGAGTGAAAAATTTGGCAATTACATGCTCATATCTAGCATACTCGGGTGATATAAAATGATAATAAAAATGTTTCATTTGTACAGTTGTAAAACTTGATAGAAATTAAAGTTTAATTTAGCAAATAAATGATAAGATTTTTATATTCAAAAGGAGAATAAAGTAATATAACTTTAGGCTTTGGAATGCTCAATATGAATGGTAATTTTCTAGAATGACTCCTAAAAGAAGAGGCAGAGTGCCTGAGTTCCACATTACTAAACAAACCAACAAAAAAAGAAATTAAGAGACACTTGAAGATAATGTAGAAAAGAAAAAGGAAGAAGCTGAGAGAGAAGTTAGAGGCTAATCAAAATATTCTCATTCTCAAAATAAATGGAAATAAAATAAATATTTCAGTGTAAGTTTTATATAAAAAGATACTCTTTAATACAAACAAACAAAATACCTAGAAGTAATTCTAGTAAAATATAAACAAGACTTCTTGGAGAAAATAACACAATTTTGTTGATAGGCATTAACAAATAACTAAAATGAAGAGCTATGCCTAGTTCAGAAATAAGAATATTTGTTAGAAAAAATATATAAATTATTCCCAATTTTTGAACCTATCAAAAATGTTAGTGCTACTCCTCTCACAAAACCAACAAGGTTTTTCATAGGCTGATTTTAAAAATCTGGCCCTAACTGGTTTGGCTCAGTGGATAGAGCGTCAGCCTGCGGACTTAAGGGTCCCAGGTTCGATTTTGGTCAAGGGCATATACCTTGGTTGCGGGCACATCCCCAGTTGAGAGTTTGCAGGAGGCAGCTGAATTGACGTTTCTCTCTCATCAATGTTTCTAACTCTCTATCCCACTCCCATCCTCTCTGTAAAAAATCAATAAAATATATTTTTAAAAAAATCTGTAGGAGAGAAAGGGACATGAACAACTAAATGACTCTTACATCAATCCAGCAGCAGAAGATGTGAGGGGTTTCCCACGTTGTGTATCAGGGTTTACTATACATAGTAGTCACTGGGCATGTGACTACAGACCACTCAGTGAAAGACCACAGACCATGGTACCAGAGTATACAAAAGCAGAAACAGATCTGTGGGTTCACAGAGATTTGACAAACATCCTAAGAAGTGTTATCCAAATGCTGGTCTTTGGACAAAAGGGTGACTGCCAGTCTCTCAAAGCCATTCTGGCCCAGGGGGCCTCAGGACCTGCTCCCTGGACCGGCGGCATCAGCCTCTCCTGCTGACTTGCTAACATGCAGATTCTTGGGCCTCACACCAGGATCAGAAACTCGGGGCAGAAATCTGTTTCCACATGACGCTGAGGTTTACTCAAGCTGAGCAGGCCAGGCTCACAGGGTCACCTGACCAGTGCCTCAGGAATCTTGTGGGGAATTAAGGTTCCATTTGACTTACTACTTCTTATTTTTTATTGAATTTATTGGGGTGACATTGGTTAATAAAGTTGCATAGATTTTAGGTGTACAGTTCTAACATATATCATGGATATTGTATTGTGTGTTCACCACCCAAAGTCTAGTCTCCTTCCATCACCATTTAGTCCCCCCTTTCTTACTGACGAGGACTCAGAACCTATCAAGTGAGACATGGGCTTGTAGAACGCTTATACAACGCAAATGGTTTTGTCTAGAAGGGAGGCAATGACTTCTGTCCAGTGGAGAAGTAACTCTAAGGTGAAGGTTGTGCTGCCTTATAAGGTGCTAACCAGTTCCATGTCTAATGTACCCATCTTACACGAGTATTATGTTATAGCTAACTGACTGATTAAACATCGACCTTGGTATCTGCCTTTGAACTAGCTCTGTATCATGCTGGACCATGGTCCTCACTCAAGATTCACACATCTTGGACAAATGCTCACTGCACACATCTATACAAATGGCCTTTACCTTTTTGTAAAATGTACTTTGACCCAGGAGAAAGCTCGCATCCCAAAGGATGAGTAGAAATGGGCTATTTAATAACTGGTGTTACATGATTGGTGATCCATGGCAGGGGATGGAATTATACCCCAGCCCACGCCATCCACAAACTCAGATTAGTTCCAATGTATTGAAAATATCAAATATGAACCAGAAAACTTCAAGCTCTCACAAGAAAAATCAGCATGATAACTTTACAAGCCTGAAGGGGGGCAAATTTTATTCAACTAGATGCAGGCAACACCAACCTCAAAGGAATAAAAAAAGCCAAACAAACAAGAAACTCAACTATGTTACATAATGAACTTCTGCACCTCAAAATACACAAGGAAAATGGTGAAGACTACCCGTAAACTGAGAGGACAGAAGAGTTGTAATGCATTTAACTAACAAAGGATTAATCATCGAAATTCATATATAAACAAAAACCTTCTCCAAATCAGTAATAAAAGGCAAACAACCTAATAGGTTCACAGCAGAGGGGAAAAATATGGCAAATAAACACATGAACAGATGCTTAACCTCATTAGTAATCCAAGAAATGCAAATTAAAACAATAATGAGATACCATTTGCACCCACCAGATTGGCAAAAGTTAAAAAGTCTGACAATACTACTTGTTGGTGAGGATGGATCCTTGGGAGCACTTTGGCTCTCCAAGGAGGAACGTCAACTGGAACAACCACTTTGTAGACAATGTTGTTGTCATGCAGTCAAGTCGATGGTCCCGGGCCTCCATTTCTGGCCGTGTATCCCAGACAAATACTCACAAGGTCACACAAGTCATCAGAAATAGGAGTCTGCATGGTGGCTTTGCTTGGGTTGTAACAAACCAGAACAAACTATAAGGTTGGCCCACAGGAGACTAGATAAAAAACAACAACAAAAAACAAACAACCAATGGGGTGTTTTCTTACAGGGAACATCATACGACAGTGACAATGCTCAACCACTACGTGTACCAACATGCATCCCTGAATTTGGGTTATTGTAGCTGAATTGAGATGAGTGATCATCTTATAATAAAAGAAACTGTTGGGTCAACTTTGCAGAATAAATTTTGAAAGTTATTGGCTGTCAAATTAAAATATAGCTCTTCAAAAGAAAAATATTCCTTCTTACTTCTCACTTCCAGTTGATTTTGTTATTCAGTTTGTGGAAAGGGTTAATTACGCCCTGCTAGCTAGCACATTTTTTGAGCATCTTAACATAGGCACTGAGAGGTAAGGAAACTCACATGTCCAGGGAAGAAAACCCAGGATGTTGGTCTCGACCATCAGAGGCCCATACGTCAATGAACCCCTGTATCTGGTTTATTTATGTTGTAATTGCCACTCAGAAGCTCTTTTATGTGATAAATGAGGAACTATGATTATAATACACACACCTCAAAGCTGGCATCAAATCTGAAAAAAAAAAGATAATGGTGAATGCACATGGCACACATGATAAGCTGCTTAAGAAATTGTAAAATAAGTCCCACAAAAACTTATAAGGCGAGTTTGCGTACTTATTCTATCCGGGCATTTGTTTTAATTTTTGTGTTATTTGTATTTTATACATCCAAGAATTGCATTTGTCAACTGCATTGTTATTGGTTTGAAAAGATGATTGTTGCATGTAAAAGAGAATGTTCTTTTTTATCCAAAAACCCCACTTTGTTTCATAAGAAATTTGTTGAAAACAATTCAGGGGAAATCTATTGTTTAACAAAAAGAGAAAAAACAATGCTTGACAATTAAAATGATCGTAAAGCTTTAAGACTGAAATATGGACACAAGACTGGAATGCCACTCAACTACAGTTTCCCTTCCCCCCCACCCCCACCCCCGCCCTGCTGTCACTAAACTTGGCTTCCGCTGGCTTATTTCTCTCACTTAGGGAGATGAGATGACTTCACTGAAATAATGAAACACATGGATGGAAAATAACCCCAAAGATGGGAAAGCTGAAAATGCAAGATTGATAAAGTAATTTTAATTTGGCTCTACATATGTTAAGGTAGTTAGGGTGACTTTTGTGAAGGAGTCCAACTGTGTGAAGACAGATGCGCAGAAACGGATCTCTCTCTCTCTGTCACACACACACACACACACACACACACACACACACACCCTCCAGGGCGCTGCATCTCTGCACGTGGAGACAGTGCTGCCATGATTTCAGAGGCAGGCTGTGCCCTTCAGCAGACAGACAGAGGCACCTGGGATACGGTCCTAGCAAGAGCTTGTCATTCACCGTGGATGCTGCAAAGTCACCAGCGTCTCCTGGTCTATTTATTTATGATTTGAAAAATGATGGACTGGCTTTTGGCAAGCTTCTCCTTGGCGCAGAGGGCACTGGGGCCAAGGCGGTGAGGACTCCTCTCTCTGCAGTGCCATAGTGTTTTCCTTCGCAACCAGCCCTTACTGTTACTCAGGTGCAAAACCTCACGGATGCAACAGAGACCCTGCTGTGGCATCGATCTTTGCCACAGTGGGGCCTGAGATACCCAGACGGCATGCATGCTCACGACTGAGACCCCGGGCTCTAACTGCTCTGCCCAGAGCACAGTCTGGGCCACCTGGTGTTCAGGGAGCAGCCGGGATCAATATGGCAGAATAAAGGCAAAGACAGGATGCTGCTCCCACCAATCTGGGAGAGATGTGATGTCTCTGTAGCATCATCAGGACACCAGTTTCAAAGCCACGTTCTCGCCTCTGAGGTGGGGGGCAGAGGCTGGATGTTCTGGGGGGAAGCATTTGTCCCCCTTCATTGCACTTCTCTCACAAGCAGAGTTGAGATTCACAAGCAAACCAGATGTACTGGCCTCTGTAATGCAGTGTGAGGACATTGGGGCAAATTCTAAGCTTGTGGGGGCAGTTTTACAAAAATTTCTACAGTGACTTCTCACTACCAAAGTGGGGTGTCCATATCAGCTCACAGCAGCTTTCCGTTTAGTTTGAAATGTCTCTTCTCTGGAGGGACTGAACATCTACGAGAATCACCAGGCCCGACTGCAGGGAATCTCAGTATGTTTGAGATTTCGGAGGCCAGGGCAGCTGGAGTGGTATGTCCAGGGGTCTCAGAAAGCTGGGGTCCTCAGTGCAGCTGTTTGCAGGAAAATGGGAACCTAGAAAGAGAAGAGAGAGAATAAGGCAGAAAAAAATGGAAAGACAGAGGCTTCAGATGCCTTCATCCAATCGGCTGGGCGGGTCTAGCCTGCGCACACTGCCTTTCTGCGTGTCCCTCTCCTCGGAGCGCTGCTCATCCATCCGAGGCACAGCGTCTTCGTCTGCCCTCCATGCCCACTGCCTGCCGCCGTCCAGCCTCCCAGGCAGCTCTCCATGGTCCAGCACTCACACTAGCTCACCACCTCCTCATCACTCGCTGTCTGCACACATGTGCTCCCACCTGAACAGGTGCGTTTCCTGGGTGTGGAATTGCTGGAACATAGGCTGGATTCCCGACTTAAACATACCTGCCAGAGCCTCCTATGTGGCTATTACATGTCCTTCCACGGGCAGGCACAGGAGTTCCTGCATCCCCCTCGAGGGGTCTGCTAGGGCTGCCGGAACAAAGCACCACAGATTAGGTGGCTTAAACAACAGAAATTAATTTTTTTTCACAGTTCTGGAGGCCAGGAGTCCCAGGTCACTGTGTGGGCAGGTTGGATTTCTCCTGAGAGCTCTCTTTGGCTTGAAGACGACCGCCTTCTTGCTGGGTCCCTATGTGGGCCTCCTCTGTGTGTGAATTCAGCCCTGGTGTCTCTCTCAGTGTGCAAATTGTCCTTTAAAAAATTATTTATGGGACTTCATGGCTTTTTTTTTCTAACAGAAGAGGTGAGAGCAGAGGTCAGGAGACCTTTGGGAGAAACCTGAGAAAGCATTCTCCAGAGATTACAATGTACATCTTTCATTTCTCATGAGTTGTCTAGACTTACAATTGTACCACTTTATATAACATGTAAAAGTTTGTTTTGAAGAGTCTTGTGACTTTTAAATAAATTAAAAGAATGCAGAACCTATTTTTTTATTTACTATTTTTGTGCTCTTTCTATAGAGCTGGTGAGATTTCTTGGACCTGAAGAGTTTGTGTTATTATTTCTAACTAGGGGCCCAGTGCATGAAATTCGTGCATGAGTAGGGGCCCTAGCGGCTGCCTGCTGCCAGCTGGGCCTTCCTTCGTTCTGCGCCACCCCCTGATGGTCAGTGCACATCATAGCGAGTGATCGAAAGCCCGTTCAGTTGAACTCCCTAGGGGACACTGCATATTAGGCTTTTATATATATACTGTATAAGGCAGGTCTGGTGATCATAGGCTCTTTTAATTTTTTTTCCCCCTGAAAACATCATTGTTGAAGGACACAATTTTGCTGGATATAATTCAGGTTTGTGAGTTTCCTTGTTTTTTTTCATCTCTTAGCATTTAAATTTGTGAAGCTATTATCTTCTTGTTGTCATTTTTCCTAATGTGAAGCCAGTTTTCTTTTGTATTATCTTTTACTTTGTTTTCAGGTTATTAATTTTTCTTTGTTTTTCAGCAGTTTGAATATTATATGCCTGTATGTAGAGATTTTTAGTTGTAATTATTTATATTTTTTGTATTTGATTGGGTTTCATAGATTTCTTCTATCAGTGGGTTAATTTATTTTATCAATAATAAAAGAAAGATCACCCTTATTTTCTCAATTATTTTTTCTGCCTTATTTTCTCTCTTTTCCTTCTAGGTCTGTAATTATATCTATGTTAAAGTGATATTGTCACACAAATATCAAACTCCTAGTATTATTATTATTTTTTGCCAATATTTATGTTGAAGATGATGTCTCTCCTTCATGTTTGATCTGAATAATTTGTATTGATCTCTCTTATAATTTAATTTATTTTAACAGTTTTAATCTGCTGGCAAACTTCCTTATCTTTTCACTCATTTGGTTCAGCTTTTCCACTATGTTATAGAAATTTTAAAGTCCATAAATTGAAATACTCTATTTGGACTTTTCTGTCTTCTTCTATTGACTGTTTCTTCTCCTGACCATGGGTGGCATTTTCTCGCTTCTTAATTTCTCTTTAAAAAAAAAATATTTTATTGATTTTTTACAGAGAGGAAGGGAGGGGGATAGAGAGTTAGAAAGATCGATGAGAGAGAAACATCCATCAGCTGCCTCCTGCACACCCCCTACTGGGGATGTGCCCGCAACCAAGGTACATGCCCTTGACCAGAATCGAACCTGGGACCCTTCAGTCCACAGGCCGATGCTCTATTTACTGAGCCAAACTGGTTAGGGCATTAATTTCTCTTTTAATTGTTTAGCGTGTGACATGCATCATATGTGCAGCAGTAGAGCCTGGATAGCCGTGTTGGGCCTTTTGTCCACTTGGTCTGCACTTGAACTCAGTCATGTTCGTTGTTGCAGATTCAGTTAGATTCTGATCCACACAGGCTTCAGACGTTTGGGTGGAAGGATCAAGAATTTACCTTCCCTGGGTTTTATGTTTTTATTTTTTTTTTTGTTTTTGTCCGGTTGCCATCTTTCTGAATCATGTGAGCTCTTTGTCTGCTCTATGAGTGGAGGCCAGAATTCTGGGTTGTTGGGAACTTTCTGCACTTTGGTGGCGTCTCTCTGCCACACGCAGGCCTTTGGGAAGCTGTTACTCGGGACTGAAACGTCCATGCCACGGACACATGCCAGTAAAAGTTCAGTAAAGTTCCGCTAGTTTCCTTGGTCCCTGAACACGGCAGATCTGTCTTCCTCTCCTTGCTCCATGGAAAGTGGGAGACGTTGAGCTATTGTCTTGCTTAGAAAGGACTAACTGACTTGTAGATTTGAGTCTATGCATTTTCTATGCATCTGTAGCTCTTTGACAGAGGTTGAAAACTATTGTTTTGTAGTGTTTCCAAATTATTCTCGTGGTTAGAGTGGAAGCAATGGGTTCTTTTTCTCTCTCTCTCGGCCCTAATTGAAAGCAGAGGGCCAGGTGCTTTCCTTTAAATACATTGTTGGAATGGGGTCTAGTGTAAGGGTACATGACCATGAAACGTATCATCCAGCAGGAACATTTTCAGGGTAAAGGAAATGATAAAAGCAACCAAAATTACATACCTAAACTGTGCATTTATTAACAATTTGGTTTAGTGTTATTGATATGTCTATAGATCTATCAAAACTATGTTAGAACTAAAATTATTTCTGAAACATATAAATAATATGTTTGTATACACTAAAGCAAATTGTTTAAAATTGTTCTTTATATTATTTACATATTAATAACTATAAACATTATATGTATTCTTTGGACATGTCCATGATGCAATCAATTTCTAAGGCATATCTGTACCTACACATTATTCTGAAGATTTAAAAATTTTTTTAATTTGAATTTTTCATATAATTTCTTTGAAAGAATCTATAAATAATGAGATAGTTGGTAAGCTAAAAAGATCTGCTAAAAAGATATTCTCAGTTCTATTGTCTTATATTGAGACATTTAGTCTTCAGCTTCTGTATTTTCTCAATTGCTGTGTATATATATTTCATTCAGGGTCTAAATATTCTTCTAAACATAACAAAACATTGTAAAAGCTCTGAAATTAAGGCATTCATTTAAAAATTCTTTAGAAACATGTTTCCAGTTCAGACGATATAAACTCTTAGGCTTTCTCAATTCATTCCTTCTGCATTCAGAATATAAATAACTCTAATTAGTCATAGAAGAGAGTCCATTAGAAGATATTTATTATAAATGGAGATATTCCAAACACAACCCTTTAATTTAAAAATTAAATATTGGACGCTCTTTGAGTTTGGGCCTTTGCTTTGTCCAGTTTCTGCCTTGCTTTATGGTAGTGTTTTTCTGTCTTCCTGTTCACAAGCCTTTTCTTGAAAGGGTGAGTTGGTGGGAGCTGGGCAATAATACAATTCACTGCAGCTTCAAAACTGAAGTGTTTTGGCCAATGTTTAATTAAAGGGCTTGATTAAATATCTCTAATTTTTTTTTTACAAAATACAATAAAAATGTAGAAGACTCATTTAGAAAATATTTGATTTTATCATAGGACACTTAAATTGATATCCAAAAAAGCCCATTTAATACTCAAACAATTGTTATATATTATTGATGCTAGTTAGTGCCCACTATTAGGCTGAAATACTTTTTTATATCCAATATTAGTTTTCTAAAAATTTATAGTTCAGTTATTCTATATAAGATAAAATATTATTAAATTGTTGAAGTATAACTTGTATTTTCATTGGTAGAGTTATTACACCTTCCCTGGGTGCAATTATGAATTGTGAACAACAATCAGTTTTAGATACTTTGATGCCTCAAATGATTCATAACTTAATAAAAATGTTATTTTACCATAATGCTATTTCACCAAAATTTGCATTTTTGTTATCACCACCTAGGCAAATAATTCTGTATTAAATGTTAACATTTTATTTGAATTCACAGCATTTACAATAACCTTACAATTTTCACTTCCTATGGGATGAGCTTAAGAAAGTTTTGACACAAAAAGTGAATAAAAATGTCAGTCAATTATTGAAAATATGATAATTTATATTTACATCATCTAATGACACTGATATAAAAGAAGCATTATTTAACTTTGCTAATTTCTTTAGTTACTCAGCCAAAAATGTTTGGTTTGATTTTATATCTATTAAAAAATCCCTAAGATGAAAAATATTCTATATTTATTTAGAAAAGTACTCATTTTCTCTAAATGAAAAGTCATGCTTCATAGAATGATATATAAAAGTCCTTAATGTAGCCACACATGATAAGTTATATTGGGCCCAATCTTCTCACAACACTGTTGACTGTGTTGGTAGAGCCTTTCAGTGGTGTGTACCTTCAGGTTTGTATGAAGTTAATGACACCACTACAGCCTGTATGGGAGATGATAAAATGATGTTAAATATTTTGACCAATTACATGTCATTAACTTCCTTGAAAAACTGAAAGTCAGCACTTAATTTTTAAATTAAATATGTACTCTTTAAAACCCTGCCTTCCAAAAAAAGACTTATTGCAAAATAGATAAAGCTTTAAATACTGATAATATAAAGAAAGAGCTGCAGATTGATAACATGCAATAAATGTAGCGACAGAGTTCAGGCTGCTCCCTGTTCAGGGAATGTCCAGGGCTCTGTCCACCCTGACCTGGGACAGTCTCCTCTGTAGTGGACTGCTGGTGGCCTTATCAATGGCTGTCTCTCACAGGCGACATCTGGACTGGAAGGACAGCAAGCATGAGAGGCAGTTATGAGTCCCAGTACCACAAGACAGTGTCAAACGTGCCTCCATTTATCAGGGAGTATTCTGAAGACTGGGTGGTGAAGGTGGCCTGCAATCTATGGAGTCTGGAAAGGTTTTCAAAAAGACACAGGATACTTTTAGATTTGACCACTGATTAAAGTAAGAATTCTGTTTATTGTCCATGTGTCAATAGTAGGTAAGACTTTGGCAGGATCTGGCAGCAACAAGTCAATATGCATGACACCCACTCAGCTTATTAGAATTCTTACATGTTTCCATAGTAATTCCTGTGTTGGCAATCTATTTTAAAGAAGTACTCAGTCCTATACACATAATTAAGGAGTATGTGAATTTATATCTAGCTAGCTAGATGAGTGAACAGATATATAGGTAGAGAGACAGACAGACAGAAAAAGTCATTGTCACAAGATTAGTTCTAATTCAATTACTTTGAAATAACCCAAGGTCACAGCAATACATTGGAACTTATGTCACCCTGAAATAAATAATTCTTCCTTTTTCATGTTAGTTGAACTCAGAAAAAAATTGTCTGAATATTCTTCCGAGTTTCAATTCTGAGATGTTTTAACTAGATATACTTATGGTCTCTTGCAAAATTAACACAATACGATTCCATGACAAGGACATTCTAGATGAGAGTCTTGCTCATTCCTGTTTTGTGGAATTCCTGCTGCTTCTGATAGTAATAACTGACCATTTTACATCCAGGGCATTTTGGAGGAGTGACTATAAATACCAGCATTTGTAAAAATTGAAGTTTCCAGTTACCAGTCATTCTCAAACAAAAGTTTCACTCCCCAAATGATGTCATTTTTATCTTTCTGAAAGCATCCTGCCTACCCACCCTTTTGTTGTCTCTTGGCATTTTTTTTCCTCTGAAAATTTCAAAATATTCATCCCCCAGAGATGCTCATAATATAATTTCTCGGTGATTTGGAACAAGTTCTGATCTTTTTGTTTTTTGACATCTTCATTCGGGAAGAAGCAAAGGGATCTGAAGTTCTCCACATAATGCAAGTGGAGTTTAATGAAACTCTGAAGCTGCCTGGTCTAAGTCACCTTTCAGTCAGGCGACCTCAATGTGGCTTACGGGCGGACAGCTACTCAGGAAAACAGTCATTGCAAGACTAAACAAACAAACACACAAACACCCTCAAACCAAACAAAATCATCAAATTACCTATTTGTATTGATCTCTAAATTATTAAAGGTATAGTTAATTTAGATTTTTATCATTAAATCTTTAATTTTAGTCTAACTTATTAAAGTTTTATGGTGGAATTAATACAATAATTGTTTTATTGTCCTCTGCTTTGTCCAGAGTCAATCATTCGTCTTTAAAATGGTGAATATTTGTAATTATTACATCGCTTCTCACTTCTTCCTGTGAATAAAAATTAATTGCTCACTTATATTCTTCTTGTTCTAACATTTGGTATCTTCCCTGATTTCTTGGAAAGAAATCTTAAATTCAAAATGATATGTGAAATTCACATATCATTTTTATACCTGCAGGACTCATAGGTATCATCTTTAATAATCTACTCAAACCCACTATTTGATATTTCGTACTGATGCCTCTCGGAAGAGCCATGTGTCTGATGAAATAGTGCCTTTTTCCTCTGATAGACATATTGTACTTGTGTTTTATCTCAAAGTTTTGATTAGCTGTCAGTTATTTCCCCAAAAGTAATATGTTATCTGCCTTCTTATTATGTTTGAGAATTTAGTATGCTTAGAAGCATACTACCATATCTTGAGGAAATTGTTTTATTTAAAAATAAAATAAATCCTTGTCCTTGAAAGTAGCGATATTATTTGAAGGACAATTAATGAGTATTTTATAATTTCTTTTAAAAATCATGAACACTTTATTTGAAAATATTGTGAGTATTGGGAATCTCATTACTGAATACCTCTCCTGCCTCAGGACTTCCTCATAAGTAACTATACACTGGACACTTACTATAGCCCACATTTAAAGACATTTAAGTGTCCACAGGAGCTTGCCTCTGCCTTCCTCCATGCCATATGGCCTCACCAGTCAGCATGTCCTGATTTCTAGAGATTTTCCAGAAACTGGAAGGAGAGCGAGGTCATGTTCATCTCAGTATGTGCATAGACTGCTGTTTAAAGTAATTATCACATACAGAGCAAGTTTCCTGAAAGCATTTGACATTGCAAAGGGGACAGAATAATGATATGTGAATAATTAAATTATAATTTCTACTGGAAGGTGCTTTTTCATTGTTTCATGTATACGGTCTTGATGTGCAGGGGGCGTAGCTGGCCTGGTCCCTGTCACACTGGTCTCATCCTGAAGAAGTTCCTTACGTAGCAAGCCGAGCCCTTAGCAGCTCTAGCGTATGCCAACTTAGGGACACGCAGGGCAGGCAGAGAAATAACCTTCATGAGAATACTCCCAAGTCTAAAATGACCCACTCGTTACACTATATCTGGAACGCAAAGGAAAAATATGAACATGTATTGAATTTGAGGTGTGGCCACAATGACGGCGGACATTGACTTACGCTGCCTGAAGGTGGGATCTTTGTACTTAATGTAAGAAATTTGTGCAGGTTAGGACCGTGACATAATTTTGAGTTTGCTCTCCTGTGAGCCATTTAAGCATTCAGGAGTGACTCCCACGTGTTTGCAGACTGCTGACAACGCTGGCCGTAATGACACTCCTGACCTCCGAAGGGAGAGTGCGTATCCTTCTTTGTAAATGCTGCGGTTATAACTGCACTTCTTTGAATATAACCTGTAGCCACATTTCACCATCATAGAACAAATGATCTTTGTGGAATGATGCACGCAGTTTATTTCTCGAGGTAGTCTATTGCCAATCAATTATCTAGTGATAACACCCTGCACCAATCTTTGCTAAATCCTTTGGAAATGATGTGATTTGGGTAGAGTTTGGTGTGGCCCCTTCACATCCACATATTCTGCCTAAATGTCAATGCCCCATATTTGCCTGTAGTCATCAGGTATCTGAAGATGTGGCCTTTCAAAGTATTTTTTGTAAAAAAAAAAAAAAAGTGTTTTCTTTTTCATTATAAAGGTGTACAAAAGAAGGAGGAAGAGAAGGTGGAGAAATATTCTCTCTGCCTAAATATATAACCTGAAGTGTAAAATGCATGTAATTTCCTACAAAATATATGGGCTCTGAGACACACAGATCACCCTAGGTAATTTACCCACTTCTTCACCCAAACAGAATGAATTCCCCCTTCATTCTGCGGGGAACATGTGCAAGACGTACGTAAGCTAAAGCCACGCGCCCCATGTTTCTACCCGATGATCTCGACAGCCCTGTGACAGGAGAAGGGGGTACTTTTATTCCCATTTCATGGATGAGCTCACGGGGCCGGAGCACACGGCGGGGGAGCCCAGCCTGCAAGGTTCTCTGCGGAAGGTGGAGGCCCTGAGGCGGTCTGGATGGATTGCATGACCCCGACCAGAGGAGCAGCAAGGCGCCGTGTTCCTTTAAGCCAGTATAACAGCAACTGTCGCCAGCAGCGTGGCTGCCTCGGCAGACAGCACACGCGGGGCCGTCCTTTCTGAGCAGCCCCCCTGAAATATGAGGCAGGGGACGCAGCAATGCCTTGTCGTGTGCGAGCTGGCAGAGACCAAGACATAATCACAAGGAAAGCGAGAGGGATGCGGGAAGATGCAGCCTCGGAAATGGATTAAATGCACATACATTTTGTGATGAGTGACTGTAATGAAAGTCAAATGAATTATAATAAAATATGGAGTTTTAAAAAAGAAAACTACTCAATGCATAATGTTGCCGGGAGAACATTGAACAGTTTTTCACTGCATGCTATTGTCAAAGTAAATAACTACCCAAGACAAACTTACAAAGTGGTTTTAACTCTAATGTGATGCACAAAGTCAGTCATTTAATTTGTTAATTAGTATTATGCCAGAAACTATCTATTCAATATGAAGCAAATATGTTTACAATCTTATCTGCCATCTGTTTAATCGATGGGAGGATACTTAGAGCTGGATTCTCAGAGAGGGTTGCGGAAAATTTGTTCCACAATTAGTGCAGCAGATTTTTTAATTCTGGAAGAATTCTGCGTGTGTGGGGAGCACCTCCACCGAGGAGACTGCACCGCAGTCCATCACGCGCTGCTACTCCACATCAGCGATCGCTGAACGGCGCTCAGCAGCTGCTCGCCAAAGCTGAGGAGTGGAGACAATTCTTATAAAGACACCGATGAATACTTTGATCTATGTATACACACAGAACACTCGCTCATGAAAGGTGGAACTACTTTGGCATGAAACAAATTTAACCCCCTAATTTATAGAGATGGACAACATACGGCTCATGACAAGGACTATTAAAGGCTCAGTAATTTTTCCAGATTTCATACAAGAAAACTTCAGTGAGGCAGTGCCAGGGCCATGAAAATGAATTCTCCAGGTGCTCTTAAACTGCTGCTTAAGAAGTGATTTTAAATTGTTATTTGGAACAGATTTAAAAATAAAATCGGTGATCACCGAGGGTCTTAGTGGGAGTGGCAGTCTTTCGCTCTGGGTGGTGGGCCTGGTCCGGGCCCACAGGCAGGCACGGCCAGCCAGGCTGAAATTTTCCACGTGAGCCTTCTCCCCGCCTGCTCGTCTCACCGCCGAGAAGCTCAGGCCACCTCCGTGGCTATTGAGACTGTTCACATTGCATGGTGGTTCCCTCTGACTTGTGCTGTTCTGTTCTCTCCCGTTTTTAAAAGACAGTCCAGGTTTTACAACAATTACTTTCTTCACAGCACCAATTATCAGCCAAGCACATCTTCAAGAATTTTGCTAAGTCCATCACCCAGTGTTCGTGAACACTATTGCTAATATCCATCGTATTGCCAGTCGTTCACGTGCTGATAATCTTTGTTTTTGCCACTGCTATGAATTACAAGCGTGCTATTTTAACCCTCATTAACAAATCAAACTCAAATCTCTATTATGGCATTTTCCCATAATTAACTGCCCCCTCCATTGTTAGTTATCTGCCCAGTTCAAGTAGGGTCTCTATGTTCAGCTCACCTATTAGTTTCAAAGCAACTAATTTATTTTTAAAAACTCAGCTTCACTGTGTTTTTGGTGTTCCTCTGGAATTCTCAAAAGATAGGCAGTTCTTGCAAAAAGGGTAACAAAGATGATCTAGAAAAAACCCTGCTAATGGTCTTGCACACGAATTAGTTATTTTGTTCGGGGGCAGGTTGCTGCTGGTTTCAGTTTCCCCCAGTCCTGGTCCCTGTGAATAGGTTTGGTGCTTGTGACAGAAGCCGCCTGCAAGGAGTGGAGACTTACCATGACTTACACCAGGAGAAGCTGTCCCAACATGTAAATCACTTTCTCTTCCGAACTTTTTTTTTTTTGGCTTATTTTGTGGAATTGACCTTATGAGCCCTAGCCCTTGGGGAGAACACACTTTCGGATTCTGAAATGTCTGTGGCTCAACAATGTCCTGACGGGTACCGCCTTTCCCCTGTATGTTGTTTCATAAAGTGTGCAGTGTACCCCAGGCTCAGAAGGGATCCCTGTGCGTGGGAACCATATTTTGACAAGCTGTAGCTGTCTCCCTCAATATGCTTCCATACCTCCCGGGTCACTCCACAGCAATGATTTAATTCCTAAATCCTCATGCAATCCTTACTGTGTTTGGAGCATAAAGAGCACGCGCACTATTTGTGTGGACACATATATAAATCTCCTTACGTTCCATCCTGCCGCCGACACTGCCGGAGACCTTATCTCAAGTCGGCATGCAGATTTTTGTACCAACACCTCCCCCCACCCTGCCTCCCACCCTGTCTTCAAAAACAGGCCTGTCTGGCTAACAAGGTTTAGCTGAGCAGGCACCTGACTCCCCAGACCTCCGGCACACAATGCTGAAGTCCAGTGGCGACAGTACAGGACCGAGCCCATTGAAACGTTCTAAACCTCAATTCATCTGTTCCTAATAGTGTTTCAATAGTATCCTAGTAACCTCTTCTGTGACGCTTCATCTGGTCTGTATTTGCAAACACTATTAAAAAAAAAAAAGCCTTGTATTCAGGGGAAAGAAAGTCTGTGTGAAATCTCTTCCGCGAGCTGCTGGGGAGAGGTGCGGGCGCCTCTGTGGGCTAGTGTGTTTGCCAACATGCCATATGGGAGTCATGGCTGGGACTTTTTTTTTCCTAGAATAATTAAATGTTGATGGCAGAGTTCAAATGGATCATTAAAATTCAAAAGTGTAAGAAACAGATTTTTTCTTATGTTGCTGAACGCTCCAGAGGGCCGAATAGCTAGCAGAAGTGCGGCAGGCTGCCGTCCTGCGAGCAGCATGCCTCGTGATGCTGCTAATTTGATCATAATATAGTCATCTCTGAAGATTACAGCTATTCAATTAAATATTCTAATTAACCTGAAGTATTAGGCAAATGATACTAATTACAAATATTCTCCTGAGATTCACAGCAATGAAAACCCCACTCGCAACCGATACTTCTAGCCAATGTCTCGTAACGCAATGTCCTATATCATAGGCTTTCAGAATATTAAAATGCAGTTAATTTGCCTAAACCTCATTTGTTTAATGGCATTAGCATTTTGTTTGAAATTGTAATAAACGTACATCCCGCTTTCAAGTAAAATTTAAAATGAGTGTACTCTTGGGGTAACTTAAGATTCCTGTTTACAGACCTCGCACTTTATTCAGCAAGCGGAACAGTTTGAGCTTAACTTTCAGCCATTAAACATATTGAAATTGTTTTAAAATGCTAATAATTTGTCTTTTCAAATAAGAAAAAAGAAGATATTTTGCAGTAAAATTTCCTGACATTTCCCACGTGACCGGGCTCCTACTGCGAAGGCCCTGGTGCCTGAGCCTCCTGGATCGGGGAAGGGCTTCCTGGTGGGAGGCTTGGAGGCGTGGCCGCAGCTCCGTTCCCTCACTGCCCACCCGTCTTGCTCCTTAAGTTGCATTTGCTACCCCAAGGCAGTGGGATTTCTGTGTAGCTACCCCCACCCCCGGGACTGGGATGAACTGTTATCTTCTCAAGATCTGACCCCATCGTCAGCTCTGTGCTCCTCCAGTCCCCATGGGAGAGGGCTCCTTCCTCTGAGCCCTCCCCACAGCCGGCACAGCACCAGACCCCACCTCATTCTGAATAGCACAGGCCTCTGTGTCTCAAGGGACCAACAGCACCCATGGGTGCACTAGGTGGCACTTCCCACCAGGGAGGCAAGCTTGGCAAACAGCCTCAATGGTTGTAGATTCGCTGGTTTACGAAGCTGCCTTCTTTTGGGAGGCGAAGGTAGGGTGGATTGGATTTGAGTATCTTCGAGATCCTGATGGAGAATGAGATAGAAGCAAGACAGGGGTGGTGCCCGACTGTGGGCTATGGCCCAATCATGCACACACTGGAGGGGCAGAGGAGTGTGGGCCCTATTTAGAAGTAGAGATAGAGTGGGTATTGGCTGAAATGACCAGTTTGTCTGAATGGGAGCATTGGTGCTCTGATACTGAATTACCCCAGCAATTTGGACCACAGTGTTTGCAGTAAAAATAGTTGAAAGTGGGGAAGAGGATGAATGTTGAAGGGATGAGCAGGGCCCACAGAGCGCCGACTCTCCAGCTGGTTAAGTGCCCGGTGTGTGGGCACTGGATCCGCTCCTACGTTTAGCAAAGGGAGCCTGGATGAGGCGGTAGCGTCTCTGTTTATGCCAGGGCTTCATGCAAAACCAGGACTTACAGGCACTTCCTCTGCGAGTGAGGATGCTGGGATGAGTTACCTCTGATGTGAAATCACGTGGAATGCCTCAGTCTCTCAGAAAGAGGAAGCAGGGAGGACAGAATGGAATAAAGTGAGCAGAATGGAATAATGAACACATGGGGAGCAGACCTGCTCCCCACAGAGCAAAGGGAGTGACTTCTGCTCGGGCCGTGGTGGGCCTGGTGTTGCAGTGGCTGAGCCATGTGGTCCCTCAACCCAACTCTCTCCCCTCAGTTTTCATCCAGGATCTGGGGGAGCTCATGCTGAGGAAAGGGGTCCTTCAGGATGGTTGGTGCAGATGGGGGAGCCTGTGCACAGAGGACAGTCCCATTCCCAGGGACTCATGGGTCCCCAGCAGCCTGGCTGTTGGGCCTCATGCAACTGATGCTCACAGCCCCTCGAACAAAAGAGAGTAGAGCAGATCATTGTGTTAAAGTTCCAGAAAGATCACTGTCACATGTTGTTGGGGGGAAGGTGTTGTTTCATGGATGTGCAGGAAGTGGTACGAACAAGTTCTAGAACAGTGATGGCGAACCTGTGACACGCGTGTCAGAGGTGACAGGCGAATGCAATTTTTTTTTGGTTGGTTTTTCTTTGTTAAATGGCTTTTAAATATATAAAATAAATATCAAAAATATAAATCTTTGTTTTACTATGGTTGCAAATATCAAAAAATTTCTATATGTGACATGGCACCAGAGTTAAGTTAGGGTTTTTCAAAATGCTGACACGCGAGCTCAAAAGGTTCGCCATCACTGTTCTAGAAGGTTCCTTAGGAATGGCTTCTGTGTGAACAGCTTTCTGTTGTAGCTAATTAGTACAATGGAGCAAAACGGCACAGAAGTTAACCTACCAGGTAAGGTTTGGGGTCTGGTTCTCTTTCTGCCGCACACCCCAGTCGCTCCATTGGCTCCTTCACAGCCCGTTGCTCGTTGCGAAGGCTGGTGAGGAGCAGGAGATGGCTCAAATGCACGTGCCCCAAAATGATGAAATTAAAATGAAAGAAAGGAGCCAGAAGTAGGTGACTGGAAGACAGGGGGAAAAGAAAAGACAAGGAATGAGAACCTCCTCCAAGGGAGGCCAGTCCAAGACTGTTCCTCGAGGCTTCCACCAGCTCCTCTGAGCAGGGTCCGAGCCCTGGGGCGTCTGTCCCGTCCTCTTCCTGCAGACGGACGTGCAGAAACGACTGAGGTTCTCACGGGGACAGTCTGCGGCAACGTGCTCCTGCTTCATTAGAAATTCTCGTTCCAGATGTTTTCACTGTGTCCTACGATGATTGCTCCGAGTGATGCTGCTCAGCGGCAGCAAACCATGGGTCTTTGTTGGACAGTTTGCATGTGTCCCCTTTAGCAGAAAAAAATAAGTTGTGCTTGAGGTGAGGATAAGTCACACCCCTGTTCTCTCTGGTAAAGGAAAACATATTGACTCAGAAGTAATATTTTTATACTGACTTGGTCTATGTTGTGCAGAAGAGGACTCAAGAACGCAGGGCATTTGACAGGAAATGATGTCATCTTACCGTGAAACTATGGGAAAGAGCAGCTGCGGTCAGCAGAGGGCACAGGGCTGTGAACCTGGCGACTGCTCATGTGGGGTTCCCGTGTCCCCTCACCCTCCGGAAGACACTCCCTAGGCCCAGGACCCACAGGAGTTACTGGCACAACTCTGTTCTCCAGGGGAACCCGGCTGGGCCTCTGTGGCTTTTATGGTGCAGTTACTGCTGCCACATGGGCTATGCTCAGCTGAGCTCACCTGGGGGACACACGCTTCTCTCACTGCCCACCGGCCCCTGCGTCAGGGTTTGCCATCTCAGCACTCACACAGGTCTGCATGTTCCTCAGTGTGTGGTGTGTGTGTGTGTGTGTGTGTGTGTGTGTGTGTGCACCTCAACTGGTGCTCGGTGCTAGAAAGGACAATCTCCCCACTTTCAGGATACACAGAAGTGGGGTCCCCTAGGATGCCAGGCTGTCTACAGAAGCGGGATCCCCACAGACGCCCGTGTGTGTGCAGGAGACCAGGAATACAGACACATGGCCTTACAACCCTTGTCAACCACGCCAGGCCCCTCCACGTGGCAGACGGAGCTGTGCGAAGCAGGCAAGTGGAAAACGCCATGGAGCGAACTGTTTTGTGACATGTTTTTATGACATAATTATAATTGATCTGAAACACACTCATCCAGAACCACAACCTTTAAAACCCCGAGAAAAGGCCCGAGCTGCATAATCTCTTCAATCACTTGATATTCATAGTCTTACTCACAGGTCCCTGAATACGTCCTGTGTGTAATACGGACGCACGATGTGGCCTGCGGTCCCTGCCAGCAATATGTTTCAATAAGGCAATTTTCCCGCTGCCTGAGAACATCAGCAGGGTGCTCTCCGGAACCGAAACCGGCGATGACATCTTATTCACGCAGGCACCCGCGGACAGAGCCGCTCTCCGTTAAAGGAGAAAGGGTTGCCGGCAGCTGTGACAGGCGGGGAGGCGCACACCTCTGTCCCACACACGGTCGGCCTGTGACTTTGAGCTGCCTTTGCAGCCCCATCGAGCAAAGCTGGCAGGACCCGGGGGCCCGCGGGGACGGCTTCTGGAAGGATGGCGGCGCCCTGTGTTTTCATGCCCCCTTTCTTGCGTTCTTCATGTTCAGAAACAGCGTCGTGAGCGGCCCTGGGGATGGCGAAGGCGACGTTCTTCCCTTTTAAAGTG